>NW_027361707.1:44760000-45240000 GCF_039654945.1 Dendrobates tinctorius | reverse complement strand
AAACAATAGGCACTGAATCATATAGTCATAGAAACCATCGGCTCTTTTGGTTTAAAAAAAATTCCTTCAATTAGAAGGTGAATCCACAGAAACATATTTTTCCCATTACTAAGAACTGGATCTCCTACACTGGTAAAGCATAGGGATGCCAAAAATTAGAAGGAGGCTCTCCAATACTCCTCTGAAGAGATATAGTGGAGAGCCTCAGAAAAAAAATTTTCTTCCGTTATTAAGGCCTCTAGAGGTAGGCCTCTAAAAGTTGTTAATGCGGGCATCATAAACACCCTTAAAAAATTTATAGCGAGGGTAGCATGATCACCCTATTGATATGGTGGATGTGGAGAAGGAGGGGGAGGAGGATGACAAAAAAGATGAGATCCTGAAGCAAATACCCATGTTTAGGTGGGAAGGGGTGCATGCGAATAGACCAAAAAAAATCCACTGGATTTGAATTTATGTTCCACTGCTGTCATCCAGTGGTGTACAAAAGTCTGGACCAATCAAGCTCTTGTTTATTTTAATAAAAGTCAGGCTGTCAGGTTTTTCAGTTGACAAGAGGATGCGACTATTGGTTATAATACCCACTGCGGCACTAAAAAAGCGCTCTGACAAAACACTAGCGGCAGAACAGGCCAGGACCTCCAAGGCGTTGAGAGACAATTCATGCCAAGTGTCTATCTTGAATACCCAAAAGTTTTAAGGCACAGAGGAATCACGAAGGATGATGGAATGGTTGGTAAGATACTCCTTCAGTATCTTCTAAAACTTTTCCCTCCTTGTCAGAGTACCCACGCATCAGGGTCTGGGCGATGGGAGGGTCGGAGAAAGCTGTCCCAGACCTTTGAGAGTATTCCCCTGCCTCTGTCCCATCTAGTGTGTGTCTCCCTGGTCTCCACTCTTTGATTGTTCAAGGAACTGTGACCTCTGCCGCCAGCGTTGTCAGATGGCAATCTTTAATAATTCTTCAACTAGGGCCTTCTAATATGGCAACATTTTATTAGACCTCTCTGCCACGAGAAGGAGAGATGTAAAGTTCTCCTTGCAACTTTGTCCTGGAAGGGTGACCAACCAGTAATTAGTGTTGGCCAAAATGCGTGCAATGCAAGGGTCATGGGAAAGGCAGCAGAACATAAACTTAGCCATGTGTGCCAGACAGCCAATAGCCAATTCTTCCCTGACCCCGACAAGAGGACGACTGTCCATGTTGTCCTCCTCCTCCTCCCAGTCTTTCCTGTCCTCCTCATCTTCAGGCCATCTACACTGAACAGACAGGATGAAGGTGGTGTGGGTACTACCATTTGTAGCGCAGGCAGCCAGCTACTGTTCTCACCCAATATGCGTTGAGAAGATGAGATGAGGCTGGGCTATATCAACCAGTATTGTTTCTTGCTCCATCGCAACTTGCTCTGCCTGCAAAGCCTCCTCTTTAATTATGAGCAGCAAGCGTTTCAGTAGACAATGAAGCTTGATGATGACGCCGATTATGGTGTCATCGGCATTAACCATCATGGTCGAGTCCTCAAAGTTTTGGAGAACCGTACAGAAGTCAGACATTAATGCCCACTAATCAGATGTTATGTGCTGAGGCTAATGTGGCGCCCCCAGGAGTATGGTCGCCACACTGGCTTTGCCTTCCTCCAGGGGAGGGTAATGCCAGGCTTGGAAGCAGTGATGGGTCTCTCCAGCAGTTAACCTAATGCATGCAACACAGTTCCACTCCTGGCCAGCAGGGGGAGCTCTGAACCAAGATTAAGGTGATGAGTGCTCTCTGAGGGCCAGGAGGAAGTAGAGGTCAGAGAGTCTGCGGAGGGTGAAGTGTGCAGACGCGTGGATCGAAGCTGGAGGTTGAGCTAGGAAGGAGAGCTCCCTCAGCTTGCGAGCGCACGAACTGGAGCCTGGTCTCCACGGTGGTATGGATACTAACAGTCCTGCCACAGATACCAGAGGAGTAGGAGACTGTAAATGCCCTGCTCCCATCAGAGACTTGGGATACAACAGCAATTGAATAGAGAGCCAGGACTCAGGATAGGAGTCCCCGATAGAGGCTACAGCTGTCTGTCATACAAGTATAGTTCTAGGAACATCTGAAGAGAGGCATTCCAGAGTAACTAAGTACTGGGGTGCTTCACACCACAAGGCGCTAGGAAGGAGACTGCACAGCCCTTCTGCTGAGAGAGAATCCTGATCTGCTTCCAGGCTAACCTGCTCCAACACCATCTGTAATCAGGTCCCTGGACTGCATATACTAAGTAAAGGTACAGAAACTGCAACCGCTGTGTCTTGTCTGTTCCCTACGCTTCCAGCACTGCTACATCCCCGTGCCGGTTACATCTACACTGCCCTGGGACTACAGCTCCACCTGTGGGGAGCTTTTACATCTTTGCTGCACCCTACCATCAGTCCCAGCGGATCTGTATGCAGCGTTGGCCTAATACCATACTTGCCAAACACCACGGGTGGCGTCACGTACTATTCTACCATTAACTACATCTCCCATTGCTTGGGCGCCCAGGGCCACGGACCGGGTCACCGCTGCTGTGACACATCCCCCTGACACCGGCCCGGTACCGAGTACCCCGCAGCCCTGGGAGGGCGACCCACTAACAACCTGCATGGTGCAGCTGGTAAACAACTGCTGCCCTCTGCTGCTCACAAAGCCTTGCCAACAAATGTATCGTTGAGTTCCAACACGTGGTGACATAGCAAACCAGAGAGATGGAAGTTGCAAATGTTGCTGCAGCACTGCCAGGGCAGCAGCAGCTGTAGCTGTCTTGCAGAAATTGGCACATATACAGCATCATTTCACAAGTAACTCAGGCAGATCTAGGTAGGTTTTTAGAAACCTCTGAACCACTAAGTTGAGTACTAAATATAGCAATGCTATTGAGATTCAACCAAGTCTGGCTTTAGACTTTTGACGCACAACTGCTGCAGTAAAAATTGTTAATAACAAGAATCCTATATAATAGGCTGTAATGCTCAGGTATGATATCAAAACTGTTTGTTCACCCCGGGCAACAGCCACATCTGCTCCAATAATCAATAGAACAACGGAGAAGGAAAGGAGCGAAACGATGATTACAAAATTATCAAAAATTTATTAAATAATTTACAAAAAAGTGCACAAAGTCAAGATGAAGTGTCAATATAAAAGAGATGAATATACACCCAGAAAGGTATGTAGTAAAGTGCTGCGTGGAGTGTGTCTAGCCCTGTCATATCCGTCTTTTATTTAATGGTGTAGTATGATATTACAGCAGGTCCTTGGTGGGGCTTTTTGGACCTGTTGCTAACATCATATATGCATATAGTAATATTTTGATTATCATCGGGTGTCCATGGGCATTCTTTATCTTGATTGTGTTGCAATTTGAACTATCTATTGTGGATATACTCATAACATCATATACAGGTGGACACAGTTTTCATCTGGGTCAGTGGAGGGAACCTTTCTGTGTGTATATTCATCTGTTTTATATTGACACTTCATGACTTTGTGCACTTTTTTGTAAATTATTTAATAAATTTTTGATAATTTTGCAATCATTGTTTCGCTCCTTTCCTTCTCCGCTGTTCTGCAGTAAAAATTGTGTATAATATTTCCCTGCTCAGAAAAGTTTACAAGATTAGGAGCAAAAAGAATATTATTAGCCCTGAGAAGGGGTTTTAGTATCAATTGCAGGCTGCGGCATAAAGGACAAGCAATTCACACTCTCCTGTCCTGCACGATCCCTTCCGTACAATCTCTCCCTAAGTGCTGCAGCAGTATTAATCTGTATTATAATTAGCCCTAAGAAGGGCTGCTGTACTGCACATAAAAATAAATGTAGTTGAATCCCTGGCTAATACGCAGCTACAATTCTGTCCCTCTCTCATGAGCCCCGCTGCCTACTCTGACTGTTTTTGAGGTACAGTGTGATGAGCATGGCGTCATGGGTCTTATATAGACCTGATGACGCTATGCTGCCAGCCAATCACAGTAATGCTACAATCAAGATGGCTATGACATGACATTGACTGGCAGGCAATCCCCACATGTTCACTGATTGTCTACAAAGATCCAAACATGTGGGCGGGGACTCGAGCTCCCACTTGAAAATTTAAAAAATACTCGCTGACTATCGAGCATCCCGGGCACAGTGATGCTGGAGCAAGTAACGAGTAGTGATGAGCACGCTCAACTCATCACTACTAAGAACATAAAAAAAAAATGAGAAATTAACCCAGGCATCATGTAAATAACCAAGCAGAAACTGTTTGTAGCATAGTTGCCAATCTATAGTGCTTAGTCATTGATGAAGAATGTATGAAGAAGGATCAGATAGCGGAACAGAATGATAATTGTTTTCTTTTTTTTTAATAAATTTGACTATTATTTTGAGATAGATTTAATTAGTTTTTTTTACTGATCCTGAAAAATAACTGTGGCATTAAATTAAAATGTCTTTTAAACAAACTTTTTTAATGTCGACATTTCCACTAATTTTTTTTAAAGGTCATGAAGATGTTTTTTTCTATTCTTAGCTCAATAATTAGACATTGACCCTTAATTTTGCATTTTAAAGAGAGCAATGTGGTTTGATATGGCACGGAAAACGTCCCCTCTCCTACAAAGCTAAATTGCATGCTATGGTGACAGTGCTAAATTAGCCAGCGGCTTTGGAGAGAGGATTTTTTATTGTTGGAGCTCAGATATTATTATGCTTCAGTTATTCCCAGATGGCGCTGTTTCTCCCAGGGCTGGTGTGACATTATTATGTCATGTGATCACTGCAGCCAACCAGCTGTTGCGATTATGCTTTGCCTACTTCCATTTATCAGAGGATCAGATGAAGGAAGTGAGGGCACAGATACTCATAACAATGTCAGGCGAGCCCCAATAGACTTGCTGACAAAATTGCTGGAACACCGCCGGTATGAGAAGGAATGTTATTTTCATCTAAAAATAGGATTGTCCAGGTAGTGAATAACCTCTTTAAGGACCAGGCAATTTTTCTTCCCCTTCTTCTTTACATTACTTTATTATTCTGTTTTTTACCTAATTGAAACCTAAATTAATTAATCAATTAATATAAGACACCTATCCATTACTAATCCGATAGTTATATGGTAAATAAAGACACAGCCAGAATAAAGTCCTTTATTAGAAATAAAACAAAACACACTTTTACATTTTTATTTAAAAATAACAAACACAGTTATACTCTCTTAATGCCTATTCCACCAAAGCCCTCATTCTCCTGTAATAAAACTAAAATAAAAAAAAAATACTATACCTGTCTGTCGTTCTGTCCCATGCCGTAATCCATGCCTGGGGGATAAACAGTCTTCAACCTGGACAGTGCCAAGATGCAATCATCAAGCCTGAGAACCACGGGTTCGTTCAACAGTTACAAAAAGTTTGGGTTCGGTACCAGAACATTACGTGAGGGAACCGTGGCTCTCTGACTGGCGGGGATGATTTAATCATTGATCAGAAGCAGTGTTTGCTGCGCTGTCATGCACATGACAGCATGGCAAACACTGGATGTTCAGACCCCCCATTCAAATGAATGGAGTCCTGGTTCGGGTTTGGTCTCGCGTACTGTTCTGGTACCCGAACCCAAACTTTTTGTAACTGTTGAGCGAACCCGCCGGACCTGAACATCCAGGTGTTCACGGATCTCTAGTTAACAGCTGCGGGTGGATCGCAATTACAACCGCGGCTGTTAGAGGCAAATGTCTGCTATTTGAAACTGCTGACATGTGCCGGGAAAGATGTGGGCACAGCGCCGGAGCCCACATCAAAAAGAGAGATTGCAACGTGGGCGTTCTATTATGCCCAATGTCGGAAAGGGGTTAAAGGTGGACATTGGTTTAAAAACGGTTTATTAGCACTCCTAAAATGTACATTTTCAGCAGAAGACTTTTTTGTTATACTATAACTTTTTCATGCTAAAAAAAAAAGCTCTTAATAATACAAGTAATACTACTACTAATAATAATAATAATAAGACAACTAATAATAATGAGAGCAAATAATAATGCATAGTTACAACAATAAAAATAATAATAATAATAGTAATAATAGCAATAATAATAGATCTTATTTTACAGGCTAGATTTTGCATATTTTAGTTTTTTATGCTACTACTAATAATAATTAAACTAGTAAAATTAAATAATAGTAAAACTTACAATAATAATAAATGAATAATGATAATAACTGATAACAAATAATAACGTATAGTAACATAGTTTTGAAGGCTGAAGGGAGACCTTATGTCCATCTAGTTCAACCTACTTTTAGTGCAGCTGTTCTGCATTGTTGATCCTGGGGAAGGCAAAAACCCACAGAATAGAAGCCAATTTTCTCCATAGGGAAAAAAATTCCGTCCCGACTCCTAAGCGGGGTCAACCATCTACCTATAATATTATGTTATTCATAACATTCTATACTGTTACTCACAAGAAAAGCATCCATTCCTTTCTTAAATTGATTCATTGAGTTGGCCATCACCCCTTCCTCAGGAAGAGAATTCCAGAGCCTCACTGCTCTTACCGTGAAGAACCCTCTTCTATGCTGGTGCAGAAATTGTCTTTCCTCCAAGCGAAGAGAATGCCCCCTTGTTCTTGTCACAGTCCTTGGTACAAACAGTTCATTGGAGAGATCTCTGTATTGCCCTCTGATATACTTGTACATATATATTAGGTCTCCCCTAAGTCTTCTCTTTTCTAAAGTAAATAGACCTAATTTTGATAACCTTTCTGGGTATTGTAGTGAACCAACTCCATTTATCATTTTAGTAGCCCGCCTTTGAACCCTTTCAAGTTCAGTAATGTCTTTCTTGAGCACCGGCGTCCAAAATTGCACACAATAATCCAAGTGTGGTCTGACGAGTGATTTGTACAGAGGGAGAATTAGGTTTTCATCTCTTGTCCCAAGACCTCTTCTAATGCATCCCATGACCCTATTTGCTTTGGTGGCAGCTGCCTGACACTGGGCACTCCAATTTAGCGTCTTATTGACTAAGATGCCTAAGTCTTTTTCCATGTCTGATTTCCCCAGCAGTTTCCCATTTAGTAAGTAATTGTAGCATCTGTTTCTCCTTCCCATGTGCATAACCTTACACTTATCTGTGTTAAACCTCATTTGCCATTTTTCAGCCCAATTCTCCAATTTACTCAAATCTGTCTGTAGTTGCAAACTGTCCTCCTTTGTGTTAACTACCTTACATAGTTTTGTATCATCTGCAAATACTGATATTTTACTGTGTAAGCCATCCACTAGATCATTAATAAATATATTAAATAGTAGGGGGCCCAATACAGAACCCTGTGGTACCCCACTAGTAACCCTGGCCCAATCTGAGTATGCACCAATAATAACCATTCTTTGCTTTCTATCACTAAGCCAGCTACCTACCCATCTACACACATTTTCCCCTAGCCCAAGCTTTCTCATCTTACTTACCAATCTTTTATGTGGGACAGTGTCAAATGCTTTACAGAAGTTGAGATAAATGACATCCAATGATTCTCCTTGGTCCATTTGAGATCTTACATCCTCATAGAAGCTGATCTTCTGATATGGAGTTAAACATTTATTAACATTGAGCTATTCCATAATGGTATCCCTTAGAAACCCTTCAAAAATTTTACCCACAACAGATGTTAAGCTTAGGCTGGTTTCACATTTGCGTTTTTTAGCGCTGGAAAAAAACGCTAACCTGCGCATGCGTTTTTTCCCCTATATTTAACATGGGTGCGCATACCTGCGCGCTTGTAAGCGCATGTATGCGATTTTCATGCGCTGCGTTTTTTTGGGGTGTGCGATTGGATTTTCCAGACGCATCATGTTGCATTTTTTGGCCCTGCAAAAAAGCGCATGCGCACATATGCGCACGTTTTGCGCTAAAAATGGCCATTATAGCCTATGGATGCGCATATGTGCGCACTGGCATGCTCATGTAAGCGTTTTTTTGCATATGCGTTTTTTTTTTTTAACCATGGAATTTAGGGGTTTGGGTTAGAGTTAGGGTTAGTTAAGGGGGTTTAGGGTTAGGGTTAGGGTCAGGGTCAGGGTTAGGGTTGGGTTTTGGGTCAGGGTTAGGGTTAAGTATGGTTTGGTTAAGGGTTAGGGTCAGGGTTAGGGTCAGGATTAGGGTTAAGTATGGTTTTGTTAAGGGTTAGGGTCAGGGTTAGGGTTAGGGTCAGGGTTAGGGTTAGGGTCAGGGTTAGGGTTAAGTATGGTTTTGTTAAGGGTTAGGGTCAGGGTTAGGGTCAGGATTAGGGTTAAGTATGGTTTTGTTAAGGGTTAGGGTCAGGGTTAGGGTTAGGGTCAGGGTTAGGGTTAGGGTCAGGGTTAGGGTTAAGTATGGTTTTGTTAAGGGTTAGGGTCAGGGTTAGGGTCAGGATTAGGGTTAAGTATGGTTTTGTTAAGGGTTAGGGTCAGGGTTAGGGTTAGGGTTAGGGTCAGGGTTAGGGTTAGGGTTAGGGTTAGGGTCAGGGTTAGGGTTAGGGTTAGGGTCAGGGTTAGGGTTAGGGTCAGGGTTAGGGTTAAGTATGGTTTTGTTAAGGATTAGGGTCAGGGTTAGGGTCAGGATTAGGGTTAAGTATGGTTTTGTTAAGGGTTTGGGTCAGGGTTAGGGTTAGGGTTAGGGTTAGGGTTAGGGTCAGGGTTAGGGTTAGGGTTAGGGTTAGTTAGGGTTTAGGGTTTGGGTTAGGGTTAAGTATGATTTGGTTAAGGGTTAGGGTCAGGGTTAGGGTTAGGGTTAGGGTCAGGGTTAGGGTTAGGGTTAGTAAAGTCATGGTTTGGGTAGTGTGAGGGGCCACCTAAAAATGTTGGAAAAAAACGCAAACGCGGTAAAAACGCGCTAAAAACGCATACAAACGCATAAAAACGCTGCGTTTTTTTCATGCATGCTCATAAAAATGCTTGAAAAAAACGCAGCAGTTGTATGCTTATGTATGCGTTTTTTCAATGCGTTTTTTTGCGGGAAAAACGCGCTGCAAAAAAAAGCAAGTGTGAAACTAGCCTTACCGGCCTATAGTTTCCAGGTTCCCTTTTACACCCCTTTTTGAATATTGGTACTACATTTGCTTGCCGCCAATCAAAAGGAACAGACCCTGTTTCTATAGAGTCTTTAAATATAAGGAAGACAGGCCTCTATATCACATTACTTAACTCCCTTAATACCCGAGGGTGAATGCCATCAGGGCCTGGTGATTTGTCAATTTTAATCTTACTAAGGCGGTTCTGCACTTCTTCCTGGGTTAGGCAGGTAATACTTAATGGGGAGTTTACATTATCACACTGCATTTCCCCTGGCAAATCCTTTTCCTGTGTGAACACTGTTGAGAAAAAAGTATTTAAAACATTTACTTTTCCCACATCGCTCTCTATGATTTCTCCCTCATTGTTCTTTAAAGGGCCGACACCATCAATTTTAATTATTTTACTGTTTATATAATTAAAGAATAGTTTGGGGTTTGTTTTACTTTCCTTAGCAATGAGTCTCTCAGGTTCCACTTTTGCTAAATGTATTTGTTTTTTACACATTTTATTTTTTTCTCTATAACTTTTTAATGCTTCTTCATTGCCTTCTTGTTTCAGCTTCCTAAATGCCTTGTTCTTGTTATTTATTGCCCTTTTTACATCCTTATTTGGCCACATTGGTGTTCTCCTGTTCCTAGCCCTTTTATTTCTGTACGGTATGGCTAGCTCGCAGTGGGTGTGTAAAACTGATTTAAATATTTTCCATTTATTTTCTGTGCTCCTATTTTTGAGGACATTGTCCCAATCAATTCGGCGAAGGTCCTCTCTTAGCTGATCAAACTTTGCTTTCCTGAAATTCAGCGTTTTTGTAACCCCCTTCCAGGGCACCTTACTGAAGGACAAGTGGAATTGTATTATATTGTGGTCACTGTTCCCTAGGTGCCATCGACTCATACTTCTTGTTATGGTCGGCGGAACGCACCAGATATAAAATAATAAGAGGTGCGTTCGCCGCCCGGGGTCCACTGTGCGGTAGTTGGTAAGACCGCTGCTGGGCAATGGCAGATGCACCAGAAGGTGAAGTAGTGCGCACGGGTTAACGTCACCCGAACGCTAGGAGCGGCTCTGTTCAGACACAGAGTCGCTTGCCAGAAATATATACAAAGGTGCTGGCCCTGTTATCGTCACAGGAGTCAGCGTGTGGTGTCGCAGCCGCGAACACCAATAGCTGCTGTTAATGCAGCGCAACGGCAACTATAGCCGCAAGAGTCGGCGCCGAGGACCGGGCACCGACGGACGCTAGTGTAGGCGAAGGAGCACTGTGGCGTAGCTTGCCTCTACCTGGTGCTGACCTAAGAACACACTCTGTCACCAATCGTATTATCCGAGGGAAGGGGTTTCATGAGTCAGCCACCAGTCCATGCATCCGTCACCATTCACACACATAGCAAGATAAGTCTACACTAGCGCATCGCCGAGCCGCCCTGCGGGCTTTTTATAGCGATGCGCTTCCGGAACCTTCCATTAGTTTGGGAAAGACCAATCAGATCCGACGCAGGACCTGAGCATGTGACCCCTGCTCTCCAGTGAGAGGTCAAGTTGCGGGCATGCCCAGTAGCACGGCATGAGGACTTAGCCTCAGGAGTGGTTCCCTGCAAAGCAGGTTGCGCTGCCATTGCTGCACCAGAGGTGGCAGCAGCATCCAGGCTGCCAGAGCGAGTCTGAGCAGCAAGCCTGGCTCGTCGTGTTTGCTGAGCAACACCCGGAGCGGTCGGGGAAGAATGGGAGACCGCAGGATGTCTGGCTCTGGATTCCCACTGTGCAGTGCCAGGAATCCGACACATAACATTACCCCCCCCCCCTAGGGCCCCCTCCCCACTGAGCCTCACCGCGCTCAAAAGCCGTGATCAGGAGCGGTGCATGAATGTTCTCCACCGGCTCCCAGGTCCGAGCCTCAGGACCATGACCCTTCCAGTCCACCAAATAAAAACTTTTTGCCACGGACAAACCTGCGCCCCATGATGGCGTTAACCTCAAACTCGTCAGACGATAAGTCTGATGACCCGGTGGATGGTTCAGAAAACCGGACCATGTGAACTGGTTTGAGGAGGGACACATGAAACACGTCCGATATGGCCAAATGTGGAGGAAGAGCCAGGCGGTAGACCACTGAGCTAAGTCGCTCGAGGACCTTGAACGGTCCAATGTAACGTGGTGCGAATTTGGGAGACTCGACCCGCAGTTTGATATTCCGGATGGAGAGCCACACCATGTTGCCAGGGGAGAAGCTTGGTGCGGGTCGCCGACGCGTGTCGGCGGACGCCCTCATCCTTTCTTTAGATGCCCGGATAGCATCCTGCGTGCGATCCCAAATGTCCCGGGCCTCAACTGCCCAGTCTGCCACCCTGGAGTCAGCGGAGGACACCGGCATTGGGACAGGGACGCGAGGGTGTTGACCATAATTTAGGAGAAAGGGCGTCTGACCAGTGGAATCGGCCACCGCATTGTTTAGGGCAAACTCAACCCAAGGCAGCAAGGATGCCCAGTCATCCTGCCTGGCAGAGACAAAATGTCGTAGATAGGTGACCAAGGTCTGATTGGCCCTTTCGACCAAGCCATTCGTCTCGGGATGCTAGGCGGAAGACAGATTTAGCTCGATGCTGAGTAAGCTGCAGAGCTCCCTCCAAAAACGAGACGCAAACTGGGGACCTCGGTCACTTACGATTTTGTCCGGCATACCATGTAAACGGAATACATGCTTAATGAACAGGACGGCCAGACCTCGGGCGGAGGGTAGGCGTGCGAGTGGCACCAAATGTACCATTTTGGAAAAATGGTCGGTAACCACCCAGATGACCGTACTGCCACTGGACTTGGGCAGGCCAACTATAAAGTCCATGCCCACCATTTCCCATGGTCTATCCGCTACTGGCAGGGGAAACAAGAGCCCTGCCGGCCTCTGTCTAGAGGGCCTGTTCCGGGCACACGAGACGCATGCTTTCACGTATGCCTTGACGTCTCGAGCCATATGCGGCCACCAATATGACCTTACCAGGAGTTCGGTGGTCCGTTTATTACCAAAATGGCCACCTAGCCTGGAGGCATGTGCCCAGGCAAGAACCTCTGGCCGTGGCCGAGGGGGCACTAAGGTCTTGCCTGGCGGTACCGACTCGAGAGCGATAGGAGCCACGGTCGTAAAACTCTCCGGAGGGAGAATTAACCGAGGCTCCGCTTCTCCCTCCTCCGCTGAGACCACCGAGCGTGAGAGGGCATCTGCTCGGACGTTCTTCTCCCCGGAGAGGTAGTGTAGGGTGAAGCGGAAGCGAGAAAAGAAGAGCGACCACCTGGCCTGACGGGAATTCAGGCGTTGGGCCGTCTGAAGATAGACCAGGTTTTTATGGTCCATGAAGACCTGAAAGGGGAACCGGGCTCCCTCCAGGAGATGTCTCCACTCGGAAAAATCCAATTTCATGGCCAGCAGCTCCCTGTCTCCGATGGAGTAATTTTTCTCCGCCGGTGAGAAGGTCTTAGAATAGAAGAAGCAGGGATGCTTCCGACCTTGAGCATCCTTTTGGTAAAGGACTGCTCCTGCACCGACGGAAGAAGCGTCTACCTCAAGGATAAACGGCTTATCCACATCGGGACAGTGTAAAATGGGAGCGCCTGCAAAGTGGGACTTTACGGAGGAAAAGGCCTTAGAAACCTGTTCGGTCCACGCCTTAGGATTTGCTCCTTTTTTCGTGAGAGCAACTAAAGGAGCTACCAGGGTGGAAAAGTGGGGTATAAACTGGCGATAATAGTTAATGAACCCTAAAAAGCACTGCACCGCTTTAAGAGAATGGGGTTCCTGCCAGTCCATAACCGCTTGCAGCTTGGCCGGATCCATAGCCAACCCCTGGGCCAAGATGACGTAGCCCAGAAATGGCAAGGACTCCTGCTCGAACTGACACTTCTCCAGCTTGGCGAACAGGGAATTCGCCCGTAGGCGGTGAAATACCCTGCAGACATCTTTCCGGTGGGTGGGCAAATCTGGCGAAAAGATGAGGATGTCATCCAGATAGATCACCACTGAGGTAGAAAGCATGTCACGGAAGACGTCGTTGACGAAGTCCTGGAAGACTGCGGGCGCATTACAAAGGCCGAAGGGCATGACCAGATATTCATAATGGCCATCCCGAGTATTAAAAGCTGTCTTAAACTCGTCTCCCTCGCGAATACGGATAAGGTTGTATGCCCCTCGTAGATCTAGCTTAGTAAAGAGTCGCGCCCCACGCAACCTGTCGAACAACTCGGAGATCAACGGGAGAGGGTACTTATTCTTTACCGTGATGGCATTGAGACCCCGGTAGTCGATGCAAGGGCGTAACTCTCCGCTCTTCTTCTGAACGAAGAAGAAGCCTGCCCCGGCCGGTGACACCAACTTCCTGATAAAGCCCCGTGCCAGGTTCTCCCGGATGTATTGGGACATTGCCTCTGTCTCCGGGAGAGATAATGGGTAAACACAACCTCGAGGAGGTTCTGTGCCTGGCAGGAGGTCAATCGGGCAGTCATAGGGACGGTGCGGCGGGAGTGTCTCCGCGGACTTCTTAGAGAAGACGTCCGCATATTGATGGTAAGGTTCAGGGAGCGTGGAGAGGTCTGTAGGCAGCTCCGTAGACGCTACCTGAAGACTGTCCTTGAGACACCTACCCTCGCAGTCCTTGCTCCAGCCCAATATTCTCTCCGAAGCCCAATCAATGTGAGGGGAGTGACAACGAAGCCAGGGAACCCCAAGGAGTACCTGATCGATGCCATGAGGCATAATAAGCAAGGACAGGGTCTCCCGATGTGAGGGGGACATGGCGAGACCGAGTGGGACCGTCTGATGGGTCACTCGAGACGGCAATGGTGCCCCATCCACCACCCCGATGGTCAGAGGTTGTGGGAGTAATACCAGAGGGATAGTGTGACTCTGGGCAAAACTCGAGGACATAAAGTTCCCCTCGGCCCCGGAATCCAGAGTGACCTCTGCCTCCCAGGTGGAGGAACCGTTATCTAGGGTACCCCGGAATACCGGCTTAGGCGAAAAGGACTCCATCTGGGACTGGCCACCACCTACAACCATGGAACAGGGTCGTCCCTTCGGCCGCTGAGGACATGTGCCAGTCGTGTGGCCAAAGTGTTGGCAGTGATAACAGCGCATGGAGCCCCGCACCTGACGTGGCTTAGTGCCGGTGCGAGATACCTCCATGGGCTCGGTGGAGGGAGACTCCTGTGCGGAATGGCTCAGCGGTTCGGTAAAGGTGGGAGCCAGGTTAATTTTACGTCTGGATAGAGTCCTCTCCAACCCGCGCTCCGTGAACCGGAGATCAATACGGGTGGAGACGGCGATCAATTCCTCCAGAGTTGTGGGAATATCTCGGGTAGCTAGAGCATCCTTGACGTGCTCAGCTAGGCTTCTCCAGAACACTGGGACTATTACTTTGTCCGGCCACTCCAATTCGGAAGCCAATGTCCGAAACCGGACAGCATAATGGCTAACCGAGAGTGACCCTTGTGTTAACGACAACAGTTGGAGAGCCGTATCGTGCGTGACCCGTGGTCCTAAGAAGACCTGATTCAGAGCCACGAGGAACTGAGCAGGCCCCTGAACCACAGGATCATCACGTTCCCACAATGGCGTGGCCCACTGCAATGCCCGGCCAGACAATAAGGGGACAATGAAGCCCACCTTAGCCCGCTCTGTAGGAAACCGTGCAGCCAGAAACTCCAGGTGAATGGAGCACTGACTGACGAATCCCCTACAGGTGGCGCTTTCACCCGAAAACTTATCGGGGAGCGGGAGGGAAGAGATTGTCGGCGAGGGCAAGAGTGTGGGTACACGTGAGACGGCCTCAGCGACCGTCTGGGCGGCAGCTAGCGCAGCATTCGCAGCTGAGTTGGTGCTCTCGATAGCCGCCAACCTGCTCTCCAGCTGCCGAATGTAGCGCTGCAGCTGCTGCACGTCTGCCATTGCCAGCCAGACCCTGGCGCTAGTGTAATGTTATGGTCGGCGGAACGCACCAGATATAAAATAATAAGAGGTGCGTTCGCCGCCCGGGGTCCACCGTGCGGTAGTTGGTAAGACCGCTGCTGGGCAATGGCAGATGCACCAGAAGGTGAAGTAGTGCACACGGGTTAACGTCACCCGAACGCTAGGAGCGGCTCTGTTCAGACACAGAGTCGCTTGCCAGAAATATATACAAAGGTGCTGGCCCTGTTATCGTCACAGGAGTCAGCGTGTGGCATCGCAGCCGCGAACACCAATAGCTGCTGTTAATGCAGCGCAGCAGCAACTATAGCCGCAAGCGTCGGCGCGAGGACCGGGCACCGACGGACGCTAGTGTAGGCGAAGGAGCACTGTGGCGTAGCTTGCCTCTACCTGGTGCTGACCTAAGAACACACTCTGTCACCAATCGTATTATCCGAGGGAAGGGGTTTCATGAGTCAGCCACCAGTCCATGCATCCGTCACCATTCACACACATAGCAAGATAAGTCTACACTAGCGCATCGCCGAGCCGCCCTGCGGGCTTTTTATAGCGATGCGCTTCCGGAACCTTCCATTAGTTTGGGAAAGACCAATCAGATCCGACGCAGGACCTGAGCATGTGACCCCTGCTCTCCAGTGAGAGGTCAAGTTGCGGGCATGCCCAGTAGCACGGCATGAGGACTTAGCCTCAGGAGCGGTTCCCTGCAAAGCAGGTTGCGCTGCCATTGCTGCACCAGAGGTGGCAGCTACATCCAGGCTGCCAGAGCGAGTCTGAGCAGCAAGCCTGGCTCGCCGTGTTTGCTGAGCAACACCTGGAGCGGTCGAGGAAGAATGGGAGACCGCAGGATGTCTGGCTCTGGATTCCCTCTGTGCAGTGCCAGGAATCCGACGCATAACACTTCTGTTATTCTATCTGGCCTGTTGCTTAAAATTAAGTCCATAAGGGATGTCCCTCTAGTTGGGCCCTGCACAAGTTGTGACAGATAATTATCCTTGGTTACTGACAGAAATTGGTTTCCTTTCTGAGATACGCAGGTTTCAGTTTCCCAGTCTATGTTGGGGTAGTTGAAGTCCCCAATAATAATCACCTCATTGTGATTTGCTGCTTTGTCTATTTGTTTCAATAATACATTTTCAGTGGTTTCTGTTATATTTGGTGGCTTATAACAAACCCCTATGAGGATTTTATTACTTTTCCCTCCTTATATCTCCACCCATGGAGACTCCACCGCTTCATTTCCCTCTTGTATATCTTCTCTTAGTGTGTGCTTTAAAGTGGACTTTATATATAGACAGGCTCCACCCCCTTTTCTTTTTTTACGATCCCTCCTAAACAAATCATATCCTTGCAAGTTAGCCGCCCAGTCATAGCTGTCGTCTAACCATGTATAGTTACAATAATAATAGTAAACCTTATTTTACTGGCTAATTTTTGTTATATTTTTAGTTTTTATACTTAAAAAAATCACTAATAATAATCTATATATACACTACTGCTCAAAAGTTTGGGGTCACCCAGACAATTTTGTGTTTTCCATGAAAACTCATACTTTTATTAATCAAATGAGTTGCCAAATGAATTTGTAATCTAGTCCAGACATTGACAAGGTTCGAAAAAAAATTTTCTATTTGAAATAATAATTTTCTCCTTCAAACTTTGCTTTCGTCAAAGAATGCTCCCTTTGCAGCAATTACAGCATTGTAGACCTTTGGCATTCCAGCAGTCAATTTTCTGAGGTACTCTGGAGAAATTTCACCCCATGCTTCCAGAAGCCCCTCCCACAAGTTGGTTTGGCTTGATGGGCACTTTTTGCGCACCATATGGTCAGGCTGCTCCCACAAAAGCTCAATGGGGTTGAGATCTGGTGACTGCGCTGGCCACTCCATTACAGATAGAATACCAGCTGCCTTCTTCTTCCCTAAATAGTTCTTGCATAATTTGGAGGTATGCTTTGGGTCATTGTCCTGTTGTAGGATGAAATTGGCTCCAATCAAGCGCTGTCCACAGGGTATGGCATGGCGTTGCAAAATGGAGTGATAGCCTTTTTATTCAAAATCCCTTTTACCTTGTACAAATCTCCCACTTTACCAGCACCAAAGTAACCCCAGACCATCACATTACCTCTATCATGCTTGACAGATGGCGTCAGGCACTCTTCCAGCATCTTTTCATTTGTTCTGTGTCTCACAAATGTTCTTCTGTGTGTTCCAAACACCTCAAATTTGGATTCGTCTGTCCATAACACTTTTTTCCAATCTTCCTCTGTGCAATGTCCGTGTTCTTTTGCCAATATTAATCTTTTCCTTTTATTAGTCAGTCTCAGATATGGCTTTTTCTTTGCCACTTTGCCCTGAAGGCCAGCATCCTGGAGTCGCCTCTTCACTGTAGACGATGACGCTGGCGTTTTGCGTATACTATTTAATGAAGCTGGCAGTTGTGGACCTGTAAGTCGTCGATTTCTCAAACAACAGACTCTAATGTACTTGTCTTGTTGCTCAGTTGTGCAGCGGGGCCTCCCACTTCTCTTTCTACTCTGGTTAGAGCCTGTTTGTGCTCTCCTCTGAAGGGAGTAGTACACACCATTGTAGGAAATCTTCAGATTCTAGGCAATTTCTTGCATGGAATAGCCTTCATTTCTCAGAACAAGAATAGACTGTCAAGTTTAACATGAAAGTTCTTTTTTTCTGTTCATTTTGAGAGTTTAATTGAACCAACAAGTGTAATGCTCCAGATTCTCAACTAGCTCAAAGAAAGATCAGGTTTACAGCTTCTCTAATCAGCTAAACTATTTTCACCTACGCTAACATAGTTGCACAAGGGTTTTCAAGGGTATTGTAACCATCCATTAGCCTCCTTACACAGTTAGCAAACACAAAGTACCATAAGAACACTGGAGTGATGGTTGTTTGAAATGGGCCTCTATACACCTATGAAGATATTGCATTACAATCCAGACTTTTGCAGCTAGAATAGTCATTTGCCACATTAACAATGTATAGAGTGTATTTCTGAATCATTTAATGTTAGCTTCATTGGAAAAAACTGTGCTTTTCTCTCAAAAATAAGGAAATTTCTAAGTGACCCTAAACTTTTGAACAGTAGTGTATATATAAAGCTGAGTGTATCTATGTATGTGTGTGTGTGTGTGTGTGTGTGTATCAAGCTACACCCACTCCACATAACCCCACCCACTGGCAGGTGGAGAGCGAGGTTGCAGAGGGAAAGTGCAGGATGCGGGTGGAGAGCGGAGTTGCGAGGGAGAGAGCAGGACACGGATGGAGAATGGGGCTGTGAAAGGATAGAACGGGATGTCGTATGGAGAGTGGGGCTGTGGAGGGAGAGAGTGGGGCTGTGGAGGGAGAGCAGAACACGGATGGAGAGAGGGGCTGTGGAGGGACAGTTGGATGGAGGGTGGAGAGTGGGCCTGCAGAAGGAGAGAGCGTGATGGCGGATGGAGAGCGGGGCTGTTAAGGGAGAGAGCAGGACACGAGTGGAGAGCTGGTCTGCCGAGGAAGAAAGCGTATGGCCAGTGGAGACAGGGGCTGTGAAGGTAGAGAGTGGGATGACGATTGGAGAGTGGGACGATGAGTGGAGAGCGGGGCTGTGGAGGGAGAGCACGGGACGGCCAGTGAAGAGCAGAGCTGCGGAGGGAGAGAGCGGGATGGCCAGTGGAGACAGGGGCTGCTGAGGGAGAGAGCGGGGTTGTAGAGGGAGAATGCGGGACGGCGATTGGAGAGTAGGGCTGCAGAAGGAGAGAGCGTGATGGTGGATGGAGAGCTGGGCTGCGGAGGGAGACAGCAGGGCTGTGAAGCAAAAGTGGAGCTGCTGAGGGAAAGAGCGGGACGGCCAGTGGATACAGGGGCTGCTGAAGGAGAGAGCGAGACGGTGGATGGAGAGCGGGGCTGCTGAGGGAGAGAGCAGGATGGCAGTTAATTTCTATGCTCTGGCGATGCTGGGCTCTTCAGCTAGTAATAACAATAAAACTAGAAGTAATAATAATAATAATAATAATAAACAAAGAATAATGATAATGACAACTGATAATAATTATAAGAAATAATGCAATTAAAAAATTAATAATACGCCTTATTTTACAGGCTACCTTCTACTACACATTATTATTGTTATTATTATTACTACCATTCTTGTATGTATGATTTTTAAGTTATATGTTTTTACCTTTAAGATCTCAATCCTTGTTTCTTCTTTTTTCTTTTTCTGCGTCTACATATAATAGTAAATTAATAGAGAAACGTGGTAAATTTGTGAAATCATTAAGTCTTCTTGCCTATTGTAGTCCCACGATGTTATATTCACAGCGGGTCCTTACTCCTTCATGCACAGACATAACAATCCTGAGTGGGCTGCGTGCCGGGTAATGATGGCCCATGTAATGGGATAGTCTATCAGGACATGCTGCCACCTCTGGCTAATGGACCTGTGGCTACAGATAAAATGGTAATGCCAGTGCTGTGGGTTTTTTTAAGCATTGTCTAAATAAAGATGCGATTTCCTGCACAGGGAATAGAGCATTTTCTGTTAATTATATATGTACATACATTTGGCTTATTGTGTGGATGTATATTAAAGAAAAAAGAAATGTAATTTTGTTTTCCTTTGTCAATAATGAAAAGGCTTTTACAGGATTAAACAAACATGTCTGCTTCCCGTAACAGCACCACCCCTGCCCACAGATTGTTAGTGATAGTGCGTCATCCCTATTGAGTTTTTTTTAGAGCTGAGCTGCAATACCAGAAACAACCAATGGACAAGTGTGGCGCTGTTTTTGGATGATAATTGAGATTAGGATTTGGCTTTTATCCTAAGTCACATTTCAAGGTCCGTTAAAGAGTCGGTAATGACTTGTAGGATCACTGCTTCCAATAGGTGGCATTGTAGAGTTCAAGTCTTCATCCTCTTTGAAGAGGCAATTTGCATATTATATTTCCTAGAAGAGCAATGCACAGTGAATAAGCCTCCTAACCTTGGCATGCCAGAGCTGGCATGTCACTCTCCACAAGGAGAAATGTTACCTCTTAGACTTCAGTCCAGAGCCTCTTACCTAGCCAGATCAGTTCTCATGCTTTGTACTGACGAGGGGCAATAGCCCGAAACACCGTGTCTGCAAGTGAAGATTCAGATTTGGCTTTTATCCTAAGTCACATTTTAAGGCTCGTAAAAGTGTCTATAGTGACTTGTAGGACTTCCACTTCCAACAGGTGGCACTATAGAGTTCAAGTCCTCTACCTCTCTAAAGAAGCAATTTGCAACTTCCTTTCAGAAAATTTATGAGCTCTGGAGGTCTGATGACTTTTTACCTACTTGAATAATATATTTTAAATTGTCATCAAATGCTTTGTAGACACAGTTTGAGCACCCTCCTACTTTTGTCTTTTGCACTAAGTGCAAGTCTATTTTTTATTTTTTACACATACATGTTTTTACTTGTAACGAGCGTTGATCATCAACATAGGCATAGCTCCCAAAGGTCCCGAATCTCGCAGGACAGTCCCGTTTTTGACCCCCCCCACCTGCGTCCCGCCGGGACTCTATTTTTCCCGCACTGCACCGACCCCATCCTCGCCCTCCCAGAGAGACCCACCACAGCCTGCAATGACGTCCTAGGCTGTTTTGTGGCTTTGCGCACAGGACCTGTGATGAGGTCACATGAGGGGAGGAGTCAGGGGTCACATGATCAGGGGCCTCCATGTCTGCACTCTGCAGGACTCTGCTGTGCTGGTTGTCATGGTCCTGGATGAGGTGAAGTTTCTGTGTGGGGTCAGGAGGGGTTTACAGGGTGGATGTAGCAGAGCTATGTGTGTACGAGGTGTACGGAGCAGAGCCACGTGTGTACGAGGTGTACGGAGCGGAGCCGCGTGTGTACGAGGTGTATGGAGCGGAGCCGCGTGTGTATGAGGTGTACGGAGCGGAGACGTGTGTGTATGAGGTGTACGGAGCGGAGCCACGTGTGTATGAGGTGTACGGAGCAGAGCCGCGTGTGTATGAGGTGTACGGAGCAGAGCCGCGTGTGTATGAGGTGTACGGAGCGGAGCCATGTGTGTGTATGAGGATACAGAGCCATGTGTGTATGAGGTGTACGGAGCGGAGCCGTGTGTGTACGAGGTGTACAGAGCTACGTGTGTATGAGGTGTATGGAGCGAAGCCGTGTGTGTACTTGGTGTACGGAGCGGAGCCACGTGTATATGGGGTATGCGGAGCGGAGCCGTGTGTAACATAGTAACATAGTTTTGAAGGCTGAAGGAAGACCTTATGTCCATCTATTTCAGCCTATTTTTAGTGCAGCTGTTCTGCATTGTTGGTCCTAGGGAAGGCAAAAAACCCACAGAGTAGAAGCCAATTTTCTCCAAAAAAAAAAAATTCCTTCCCCTAAGCTGGGTCAACCATCTACCTATAATATTCTGCTATTTGTAACCTTCTATACTGTTACTCACAAGAAAAGCATCCATTCCTTTCTTAAATTCATTCAGTGAGTTGGCCATCACCACTTCCTCAGGAAGAGAATTCCAGAGCCTCACTGCTCTTGCCGTGAAGAACCCTCTTCTATGCTGGTGCAGAAATTGTCTTTCCTCCAAACGAAGAGAATGCCCCCTTGTTCTTGTCACAGTCCGTGGTACAAACAGTTCATTGGAGAGATCTCTGTATTGCCCTCTGTGCATGGGGTGTGTGGAGCAGAGCCGTATGTGTACGGAGTGGAGCCATGTGTGTACGGGATGTACGGAGCAGAGCCAAGTGTGTACGAGGCATACAAAGCAAGTTTTTCCCACGGACACAGGAGTACACGGCGGAGTCCTGAGGAGCACTTTAAAACTCGCACATGATGTTCCACCGGAAGTGATGTGCTGGAAACTGACTGGAAATTAGGTAATTTCATGAGGCGATTGTGACGGAACCATGGAGGCACTTCAGGGAATGCTTCAGATCCATCACCATGTCCTCCTCAGACAGCGCGGACAGCGGGTCGCCTTGGAATCGGGGATGCCGGCCATGTGAGCGGATGATGAGGCTCAGGTGTGCATTACAATTGGAGCCGGGCTGCTATAGTATCTTTATAGAATCTTTCGTTACTTATTTCTTTCTCTGTTCTTTCCTTCTCTCTGTTTCTTTCTCTGTTCTTTCCCTCCATTTTTCTCTCTCTCTGTTGTTTCTGTCTCTTTCTAATCTTTCTTCTTTCTCTCTCTCTGTTCTTTCTTTCCCCTCTTTCATTCTTTCTTTCTCTCTCGCTCTGTTCTTTATTTATTTCCCCTCTTTCTCTCTCTGTTCATTCTTTCTTTTTTTGTCTGTCTATCGCACTGTTCTTTGTCCCCTCTTTCTTTCTCTCTGTTCTTTCTCTCTATTATTTCTTTCTTTCCTTTTTCTTTCTCTCTCTGTTCTTTCTTTCTTTCCCCTCTTTCTTTTGCTCTTACTCTGTTCTTTTACTCTGTCCCCTCTTTCTTTCTCTCGCTGTTCTTTCTTTTCCCTCTTTCTTTCTCTCTGTTCTTTCTCTCATTCTGCTCTTTCTTTCTATCTGTTCTCTCTCTGTTCTTTCTTTCCCCTCTTTCTTTCTTTCCCCTCTATCTTTCTCTGTTCTTTCTTTCTCTCTCTGTTCTTTTATTTTTTCTTTCCCCTCTTTCATTTCCCCTTTCTTTCTCTCTCTCTGTTCTTTCTTTCTTTCCCCTCTTTCTTTCTCTCTCTCTGTTCTTCCTTTCTCTTTCTCTCTCTATTCTTTCTTTCCCCTCTTTCTTTCTGTTATTTCTTTCTATCTGTTCTTTCTTTCGCACGCTTTTCTTTCCCCTCTTTCTTTATCTCTCTCTGCTCTTTCTTTCGCTCTGTTCTTTCTTTCCCTCTCTGTTCTTTCTTTCCCCTTTCTTTCTCTCTCTGTTCTTTCTTTCCCCTTTCTTTCTCTCTGTTCTTTCTCTATCTGTCCTTTCTTCTCTCTCTGTTCTTCATCTCTCTGTTCTTTCTTTCCCCTCTTTCTTTCTCTCTCTCTGTTGTATCGCTCTCTGTTGTTATTTCTTTCCCCTTTCTTTCTCTCTGTTCTCTCTTTCTTTCTCGCTTTCTTTCTCTCTTGCTCTGTTCTTTATTTATTTCCCCTCTTTCTTTCTTTTTTCTCTCTGTTATTTCTTTCTTTTTTTGTTTCTTTCTATCACACTGTTCTTTCTGTCCCCTCTTTCTCTCTCTGTTCTTTTTTTCTTTCTGTCTCTATTATTTCTTTCCCTTTTCTTTCTCTCTGTTCTTTCTTTCCCCTCTTTCTTTCTTTCGCTCTCACTCTGCTCTTTTTTCTGTCCCCTTTTTCTCTCTGTTCTTTCTTTTCCCTCTTTCTTTCTCTGCTCTTTTATTTTTTCTTCCCCCTCTTTCTTTATCTCTGTTCTTTCGTTCCTTTTTCTTTCTCTCTCTCTGTTCTTTCTTTCCCCTCTTTCTTTCTCTCTCTGTTCTTTCTTTTTTATCTGTTCTCTGTTTTTTTTACTGTCCCCTCTTTCTCTCTGTGTTCTCTTTCTTTCTCTTTCTCTGTTCTTTCTTTCCCCTCTTTCTTTCTCTCTGTTCTTTCTTTCCCCTCTCTCTCTCTGTTCTTTCTTTTGCACTCTTTTCTTTCTTTCTTTCCCCTCTTTCTTTCTCTCTGTTCTTCGCTCTCTGTTCTTTCTTACCCCTTTCTTTCTCTCTGTTCTTTCTCTCTCTGTCCTTTCTTCTCTCTCTGTTCTTCATCTCTCTGTTCTTTCTTTCTCTCTTGCTCTCCTTTCTTTCTCTGTTTTCTTTTTTCTCTCACTCTGTTTTCTTTCTTTCTTTTCCTCAGTACCTGTCAGTGTGCCCACAGTACCAGCCACTGTGCCCATAATGCCAGCCACTGTGCCCTCAGTACCAGTCAGTGTGATCAGCAGTGCTAAATGGGCGCTGTTGGGCGTGGACATAGGTGTGACTAGTTGTGAAATGGGTGTGGTAGGGGCATGGCCTACAATTCGCCGCAGTCTTTGTCCCTCTTTCCCTTCTTCAAAAGTTGGGAGGTATGACATGGAAAGTCAATTGTGGCTCGTCTACATTTCTTTTCATTGAGCATAAACGTTTTCCACAAAGAATTCTTTATGTGATTTTCTATCTCCTCTCATCTACATTACTGGCAGGAGCACAAGATGCAATCAACTGATTTTCACAATTTTTTGGCTGTTCAATGGGTGGGTGTTATGAGCTCATTTTCTGCTCCACCAGTTGAGAGTTCTCCTTCCGTTCTCCCTCTGGTGGTGACAGGAGGTAGTAAGGTTGGTTTAATTGGCAGTGATCTGCCACCTGGTGAGGAAGATAACGATTGGATCTCTGGAGTATCAGACTGGATATAAGACAGCCGACGCCCTATCCTGGTGGTGGTGATTCAGTCTGTTTCTCAGGTCTTGGACTCAGCTTTGTTCCAGTCTTCTCAAGTTAAGTTTGTTTTTGCTAAATGTTCACACTTGCTCTTGTTGGTCAATTCAGTTTTTTGTGTGGTCAGCCAGCCCGGCTGGGCTGTGCTGAATTTCCACTCTTATTTATCTGTATTTGCCAAATTGCCTTTTTTTTGTCCCTTATTAGATTGGCCTCTTTTTTGCTCTGTCTCAGAATATTTCAGAGTGCTGATATAGTGGGAGAAGTCTAGTGACTTCAGGGTTAATTTTGCTATCAGTTGTGTTGGACATTTTGGTAGGGTTTTTGGCAGATTGCAGACAGTGTCTTTCCTGTCCTTTCTAGTTAGTTTGGCCCCATCGTTTGCTCAACCTATTTTCCTGTCTTTGTTTGTGTTTTCATCTTGTTTCACCGTCAATACATGTGGGGGGCTGTCTTTCCTTTGGGGTCTGCTCTGGGGCAGTTAGTTTTCCTCTTTTCCTGCTTTAGGCTTATTTAGCAATCCAGTTGTGATGAGGCATCTAGGACCACCGTAGAAACGCTCTACGACTGCTGCTAGTTGCGTGTTAGGATCAGGGGTCTGCAGTCTGCATAGTTACCAACCTCTTTGGTTTTCTGAGACTTAGCTTGTGTTGTTTTTTTATTTCCTCCTCGGCTACCCGTTCATAACAGGTGGGTTTACATGAGGTTATGACTAGGAATGAAAATTTCTATGAATTTTTCTTTGGCCAATCATCAAATCACAGATCTTTATTTTAAGACCCTTTTACATTAGCCATGATAGGTCGGTTAAGGATGTCTTTACAGAAATATTTAGTCCTGATTTTACAAAATCCTCCTGGTTCTGTAACAAAGCGCAGTAATTTTTTGTCATGGCTTGTGAGAAGTCTGTACATGTTTTATGAATAGGCGCATTGCACTGGCATATAGAAATCTTAAAATAATAATAAAAAAAGATAAGCATAAAAAGCCCCTTATGGAACTAGAAAATATTATAAATAATTAAAGGGGTTGTCTCTAGATATATTTTCAAGAGCAGATCTCTCCCTTGCCCCTTGGCTTCCTGATTGCTGAAGGTGGTGCACCTCTGAAGATTGACAGTTCTGACCAGTGGCCTCTCCTATATGCTCTCTATTACTGCAAGCAGAGGCCTTTGCCTTTGAAGCATTAGTGGACAGCAGGAGCACTGATGATGACCAGACCCTGTGATCCACCAGCTTCCCAGCAGCGCATACAATCTCTATAGCAAACAGCCTGTAAGTGCTGCACACTTTGCCTAGGAGACTGGACACTGCTGATTGATTGCAGTGGTCTTTGATGATCAACAAGCTATAGACTTAAATAGGTTGTTGGGCTTTAGGCTGCAAGTCTGTGGTCACTAAACTTGACTGCAGGCTTGTGAATCTTTACATCGTGCTCAATACATCCCGTGAGACTCCTCCTGTTGTGTCGTAGGATCTGGGCAGTCATGTGACCACAAGTATGTGATTTGCATACTTCCGCCCACATTCACTGGCATTGAGCAAGCCCACACCCATCTAGTTGGCATGTGACTGCATATGGATGCAAACACATACTTGCAGTCATGCGCCCGCCACTCACAGCACCGGAGAATCCTCACAGCACGCAGATCGCACAGTGTGAAGATTCACAAGTCTGCAGTCAGATGGAGTAACTGTAGAGCTTGTAGCTGAAACCAGTTTAAGAATCCACCTGAGTTATTGAGAACAAAGAGTATTTTTAATAAAAGGTAAAATGCAAATAGCTTGTTTTTACAACCCATTTAAGGATGTAGATGGGTTTGTATAATTAGATGAACAAAACGGAATGGTAACACCCAGCTGGCAATTTCTTCTTACATTTTCAGGAAGATTAATAGAGGGATTGCACTAAGCTGGTTCTAATAAAGGAGTTTCAAAGAAGAGTATTTATTGACATAGGTCAAGAAAGACAAGTCCCCCGATATGGGATGATACAAAATGTTACACCTGCGTCGGATCTCAGTACTAGTTATCAGCAGGAATGTCTCCATGCAGGAAAGACAGTAACAAACGACATTTCTCTGCGGATTTTACTAAGTTGATCCATTAACAGGCCACGTTGGTTGGATTGGGTTATGTGACGTTACATTATTTCTGGCTACAAATTAGATAATGAAGCACATAAGCTGCGTTCTGCTAAAAGTCAACACATACTTCCAAGCCGTGGATATTACATGGAGCTTTTAGGAGCCGCAAATGGAATTTAAATGGGAACTCTGCAGGAAATGAATCATCTTATTTTATGCTACATTAAACGTTTTACCCCACATATCGTCTGTGCTTTTGGACAATGTGATTGTTTGGAATACTCCAGGAGCAATTCACATAGGTATGATGGAGGTTACAAAGATATTTCAGGCTCATCCTACAATATTTTCACTGCTGAGTTATACAAATGCTCAGAAAAATAAGGGATTACTGAAATCACACCTGATATCCAAGAACGAAAGATACAAGATGAAAATCATTTCTGATCTCTATGATGTAATATCTTAAAGGGAATCTGTCAGCAGAATTTTTTCTATGTAATCTGAAGACAGCATGAGGTAAGGGTTAAAACACAGATTTCAGCGTAGTCTCTCTTAACAGAGGTTTTATTTGCTTACAATAATTGTTTGCGCACCAGCAGTTTATCATTATTGTGACTAGCTCATCGCATGAGCCCAGCTCTGACACGCCCCCTCCTGTGATTGGCAGCTCACTGTCTATGGACGTTGTATATACAGAGCCTGGTGTGGTGTGGGCGGGATTACCTTTCTAAGCACTGCTTCATCGCTAAATTTAAAAACTCTGGCTGCGTCGCAACTGCTGTACCCAGTAATCTAAGGCCTCTTTCACACATCCGTTTTGCGCCGTCAGATGAGATCAGGCTTTTTTTTGTAAAACCGGATCTGGCAAAATGCAATGCCAGATCCGGTTTTTCCCCATTGACTTGTATTAGCGCTGGATGGCATTGCGGTTTGTCCGTTATTTGCCGGATCCGGCTACTTGTCTCATTCCGGCGTCTGGAAAAAACGGCTACTGTAATGTTTTTTGTCTCTGGCGAAAAAGCCGGAAGCGCCGGATCCGACGCTTCCGGCTTTTTGCCACAATGAAAGTCTATGGGCACCGGAATGCGCTGGATCCAGAAAAAGACGGATCCAGCCACCGGATCCGTTTTTTTAAGTCTGCGCATGCTCAGATCCAATTGGCCAGCCCCCAGGAAACAGATATAACCTGCTAGACGGATCCGGCAGAAAAACAGATCTGTTTCTACAGTTCTCCAAAATTTACGCCGGATCCGTTTTTTCTAAAAGTAGCCGGATCCTGCCTGACGGCAAAAAACTGATGTGTGAGAGTAGCCTAAGTGACACATTGTTGGATTCAGGGTCTCTTTGCCTACATCATGCTGCTCTCAGATGAAGTAGCAAAAACCTGCTGACAGATTCCCTTTAAGAACAAAATCATGAATCAATGGTGAATGGAAACCAAAATCATCGCCCAATTAAAACACCATAGAACTGTGTACACTGCGTAATAACCCTTCTTGGGTACTGCTGTTCAGCTCCTATTGAAGTGAGTGGGAGCTAAGCTGCAGTACCTGAGAATTGTCACCACATACTGTTGGGCTCTGTACAGTTTACTTAGAGCTGCAGCTGGAACAGAAGATCATTTGGTGTTGGTCCCTCACCAGTCTGCCATTGATGACCCTTTTCAAGGACTCATGCACACGACCGTTTTAACAGGTTTGACAGATAGCACTCGCACCCATGTTATATTATGGGGCTGTGCAGATGTCTGAATTCTTCCTTTGACTGAGTGATCTGATGAAATTAATCACAGCATGCACAGGTTGCTTCCGAGGATACTAATCGCCCATTCATGTCTGTGAGTCCGTGGAATAAAAGCGGACCGCACTCGGATGACATCTGAGTGCGGTCCAATTTTCATGGACTGATGTAATTGAGAAGGTGGGATAACTTTTTGTGTTCTCCACCTCTGAGAAAATCAAACTCTGATCTCACTCTGATCAGATTAGAATATTCGGATCGATTTTTCTGCACCTAAGAAATCAGAGTCCTGAATATTTTCTTTAATGAGTGAATCATTCTAAAATATTAATCATCCCAGCTTACATAATATGCTTATGTAATATAATATGATTTATAAGTGATCTGTGGCAGCCATATGTCCTACCACACTTGTGTACTAGGCTTTTCATATTTACTTGTATTTTTTAGCCTCTTTTTTTAGGTTGTTGCCCTATAAAGATCATCTGATCGCTGAATAAAACTGTGAAAATAAAACCGAGCTTTCAGGGGATGAAGGGTGGGAGAAGAAGGTTATGCCCCAGCAGACTGCTTATGTATTTCTTTATAAAGCCCCATGACCCTGCCTTCCTTCATCCCTAGAGCCCCTTCCTCCCCTTTACATCCTTGGAATTTAAAACAATGAAGGTCACAACTTCCTTTGGGAGCTCCTTTAATGGAATTAATTTGAGAATCTGTAATGAAAGAAGTTGCATAAATAATAATTCCTAATAAGAAGTGAAATTTGCAAAGTCATCAGCACCGGCGCTCCCCACCTACCCGCTGCCATTAATAATGCTGCAGACGGAGCGGTCGCACCAGATTCTCATGTAACCCAAAGCCTCCTATATCACATAAGAAGACACTGTCGTGTTGACTTCTGACGGATCCCAGAAAACTATAGAATGTGAATTTCATGCAGATGTCCCATGTTCTACTGTCATAAGATTCTATCAAAATTGCCATTTTTTTCTAAATTTGACTTATTTTACTGAGAAATACCGAGGGATATTCAGAAACAAACTGTATGAAATGACATATATTAAATCTGTGACTCCCAAGTAATGTAATGTTCTTCTTATTGGTCACTTTTCATTGTGTGGTAGATATCACTAATAAGAAGAGCTCTGCTACCACCTTGTGGTCAAACATATAACTGCAAAATATTATGAGTTGTCTTCCTAAACTGGATGAAAAAAGAAGGGGCTGTAGCATTCAGGTCCTGGTGCCTCAAGAGGCCCCATCTTTAATTCAACAGGACACCTATACTATATGGTGTATTGGAGTCTGATGACTTCTGTGCGGTTTTGCATCAGGATCTCAGAGCTTTAAATATTACAGGTAATTGATGAGTCTGTGCACTACACTAAAGTCTAGTTGTGTGACCTTCTAGACACATAATGACAGCACGTCTAAATTTACAGATATGGAAATAAGAGTTAAATGTAATTTTTGTGTTTTTAAGTTTTATAATCTACATTTCATAATGCAAAATAGGCAAAACACAAACAATAATCCTGAATTGTTTCAATTTAAAACAAAGAAAAATAATCTCTAAGTAGGGATGGGTGAATCCGAACAGTAAAGTTTAGGATCCGTACTGAGCACCTAGTGTTCGGACTACTGTTTGGAGTTGTCAGGTCTCCAGGCCTGAGAGACTTCCGCTCATGCGCAGCGCATGTCAGGAAGTCTCACAGGTCAGTGTGCAGACGTGCACAGAAGCTGCAGCTATAGAAGGGATCAGGCTGCACAAAATGAGTGTCCCATAGTGGGACAAAGTGTAAAAGTAAGAATTAAAATAAAAAAATTAAATAATTCTAAAAAATAAAATAAAGAGTCAAGGGCGCTAAGCGCAATTAAAGGTACAAAGCTGCAGGTTACAAGACAAAACCACCTAGTTTGTCCAATAAAAACAATTAAAAAATGTATAGTTTAGAACTTGCGCTATGAATGTACCCTAAAATAAAATAATAAATAGATAAATACTATCAGCTATATAATAATGAGAAAAAAAAAAGCTTGATAATAAAAAGCTTAGTAATAAAAATAAGTGCCAATAAAGAGTTACCTTGGTATGAGTTCTGAAACTGAATAGATGAGTAGTAGACTATAGAGGAAAGTCCTCTAGCGAAAGCCGGATGATCCTCCGTTCAGAGCTAAAAAGAAAGGTGATTACCTTTTAAGGAAAGTCCTGTAGGAAAAGATGGGTGATCCTGCCAATAAAGGGTTACCTTAATGTGAGTTCTGAGACTGAATAAATGAGTGGTAGCCATAAAACAAAGGTCCTATTGGGAAAGCTGGATAGTCCTCTTTTCAGAGCTAAAAGGAAAAGTGGTTGCTTTTTAAGGAAGGTCCTCTGAGAATAGCTGGATGATCCTGCTTCATATGAAAAAAGCTCAATACCTCCGTTCACAGTTGAAACTCTCCAGATGGTGAAGTGCTGCAGGAGATACAAATAGGACGCTGTCCCGGCCGGTGACAGACGCCCGTGATACAAGATACCAGCGCCCGCTTGTGTTCAGTTCAAGCGCTGTGTTCAAAAACAAGCCGGCAAGGTGCAGAGTTGCTGCAGGACCTTGCATGACGTCACGGTCACGTGATACAATCATGTGACTGGCTAGGGAAGGCACATGAAGAAAATGTTATAAATTAGTAGGCATGGCTGTCTTCATACTACTGCTAAACCCTTCCAGAGCAGCAAAAAGCGTCTGGACACTAATCACTGGGGAACGCAATTTTTTAGGAGTTAGGTCAGACAACTGTTCTTAATTAAATTTTGGATGCTGAATCCAGAAATGATCTCAGTTTTTCTCTATCACGTCAAGTTTTTGAACTATAGGATTTTTGTCTTCTCAAAAATATGTAAACTACTGTACCTAAAGTTTTTTTTTTTTCTAAATGGTACAAATATGAACAAAAAATGAAATATATAAGAAATAGGCATGACAAATATGTTTTTTAACACTATCATGTTTTTTACAAAGAATATATATATATATATGCAAGTATTTAAGGTAAAAATGTACATTTATAGCTTTTTCTGGAGTGTTTAACTTGAGGACAATCATGTTTGATGCTCCAGCAATAGTCAGCCATCATATGTACATCCCATCTACCCTGGTAACGGTCTTCCATAACCTTCAAATCTTGGTGAAATCGTTCACCTTGCTCATCGCTAACAGCACCAAGATTTTCCGGAAAGTTGGCAAGATGGCAATGCAGAAAATGTAGTTTAATACTCATGTTGCAACCAAGCGCTTTGTAGCTCTCCAATAGTTTCTGAACAATTTCTTTGTAATTACTTGCACGTATATTTCCAAGAAAGTTCTTGACAACGTCTTTGAATGATAACCAAGCATTCTTCTCAAGATCTGACATAGTCCCGGTGAAATGTTCATCTTTGATGAGCTGTCGAATTTGTGGACCATCAAACACACCAGCCTTGATTTTTTCAATGGACAGTCCAGGAAGTGCCAACATGATGTACTTAAAACAGTCGCCGTCAGTTGGCAATGCTTTTACAAATTGCTTCATGAGACCTAGTTTTATGTGCAGAGATGGGAATAGTATATTCTTCCTGTCAACAAGTGGCTGATGTAGAATGTTAGGATCTTCAGGTTTAAGACCAGATCTTGGAGGCCAATTCGACTCAACCCAATGCTTTTCTCGAGCTCTGCTATCCCACATACAGAGAAAGCAGGGATACTTTGTGTACCCACGTTGCTGACCAAGAAGGAAGCAAACCATTTTAAGGTCAACACAGATGATCCAATTGTGTGTGTCATATTTCAATAACTCAATAACTCTCTTTACATCTCCATGTTCTTCACGAAGAGAGACAGAATGCCCAATAGGGACTGCACCAAATAAATTGCCATTGTGTAGAAGGACACACTTAAGACTCCGCTTTGAGCTATCAATAAACAGTCGCCATTCATTTGGATTGTACATTGAAATCCCTAATTCTTGTAGTAAACCAGGAATATTATGGCAAAACACAAAACCACTGTCACACCGAAAGTACTGCAAAAATGTACTTCCTCTAGTACGAAAGTATGATACCTTCGCTCCTTGTTCAAGTAACTGTTTCTCATTCAGCCTTGATGCTAGTAATTCTGAAGCTTTTTTTGATAAGCCCAATTCACGTGCTAAATCATTTAACTCGTGCTGATCAAATCCCTTTCGAACTGAATCCTTGTGACTTTCAAATTCTGCATCATTGCTGTCACTGTGTTCGTCAACATCACTCAGAACTTCTAGAGATGGTAGCTGTTCGAAAACTGGCACTGGAATTTCAGCGGAATGAGGCATTGGTCTGATAGCTGACGGTAGATTTGGATATTCTATTTTACTTTTATTTTTCCTGTTAAATCCTGATGTTTTCACTAAACAGAAGTAACAGTCTGTGGAATGACTTTTTTGCTCTCTCCACACCATGGGGATACCAAATGCCAACTTTTCACGTGTTCCTTTGGTCCACATCCGTAAACTCTCCACACACTGCTTGCACACTATGTGAGGGGCCCATGGCTTATCTTGATCACCGAGTTTTACTTTAAAATATGCAAAATATGCTAGTTTGACAAATGCACTGATGTTTGCCCTTTGAACTGGAATGGTGAAAACACCACAAATATAGCAGAAGGAGTCAGGGTTGTTTAGGCATTTACGACAAGAGGAAGAAGGAGCAGACGTGATCTGAAACAAAGGAAATATGTACATAAGTAAATAAAACACTGAGATGGAAAGTTACAAGCTTTGAAAACTAACAAAGAAAAAAATCATAAAAGATATATAAATTACAACTAAGCACCCAATGTAAAGAGAAAAGCTATCACAAATCCTATTTATTCCTACTATGATACATTTTTTGTGTAAAGATATTGATAATTATGACGTATTGGGAGCTGTACACACCTCACCACACTGTCTCAGCTGTGACTACTCTTACAAGTTGCCACGTAGCTCTATATGAGTCGAATTGTACTCAGATAACAAGTCTTATTACAGAAATCAGTGCAATTGTGCTTCTATGGCAGGTAAGTTGAGGAGGAAAAACTTGACATGATAGAAAAAAACTGACTACATTTTTGGAATCAGCATGCCAATTTTAGTATAAATCAGCTCAAAAACCTAACAACAGAATTTTTTTCAAATTGTTCCCCAGTGATTCATTAGTCGCACACCAGCGGCACCTGAGTGCCCCCATTGTCTAGCTTAGGATGTTTTCTCAGCTTTCCTCTCTGCGCTCAGACACATTGAAACTTTGAATATCACAATATGAGTTGACCAAGAGCATCTTAAAAGGGGTTGTCATCATAATGTATATACACTCCTGCAGGAATAACAACCATGACGTCACTAGGGCCCTATTTATAAGAAGTCACTTAAGGACACGTGCCTAGGGCGGCAGGAATGAGGGGGTGGCACCTCACAGAGAAAACTTACAATTTATTTTGCTTTTCTACTCTTAGTGCTGCTGCTGGATAAATGTTTGTACATCCTGCAGTACTGGGAAGAGGGACAGACAGGGCTCTGGCACAAAATTGTCTCATATCACAGAGGAAAGCCTCTGAGCAGCATTGGGACAGCTTCTGTTAGTAGCTGTGTAGCCAGTGAAGAGCAAAGTGAAGTGAACAAGTCCTTGGCCTGCGGTCCTGCTCTGAAAAAACTGTTCAGCAAGCATCAGCTGCACAATCAATCAGCACTTAACTCTTAGCGTGCTGATATCTTCTGGATCTACTGCTGACAGAGACCTCTAGCCCTGTGTACATGGCCTCATGGTCTGCTCAGTGGATCACTACTCCATCCTGCAGAAGCCCCCAAAAGAGTCAGGCGTCAAGATGGAGGCAGGTATGGTGTGTAAGAGTAAAGTGAGTGTATGTGTTGTTTGTACAATACGTTATTGTAACATAGTAAGGCCGAAAAAAGACATTAGTCCATCCAGTTCAGCCTATAAAATTCTGTCAGAATAAATTCCCAGATCTACATCCTTCTAAAGAACCTAACAATAACTGTAAGATACAATATTGTTACGCTCCAGGAAGACATCCAGGCCTCTCTTGAACCCTTCGACTGAGTTCGCCATCACCACCTCCTCAGGCAGGGAATTCCAGATTCTCACTGCCCTAACAGTAAAGAATCCTCTTCTCTGTTGGTGGAAAAACCTTTTCTCATCCAGATGCAGAGAATGCCCCCTTGTGACCGTCACCTTCCTTGGTATAAACAGATCCTTGGAGAGATATTTGTATTGTCCCCTTATATACTCATACATGGTCATTAGAATGTCCCTCAGTCGTCTTTTTTCTAGACTAAATAATCCTAATTTTGCTTATCTCTCTGGGTATTGTAGTTCCCCCATCACCTTTATTAATTTTGTTGCCATCCTTTGTACCCACTCTAGTTCCATTATATCCTTCCTGAGCACCGGTGCCCAAAACTGTACACAGTACTCCAGGTGCGGTCTAACCAGAGATTTGTACAGAGGCAGTATAATGCTCTCATCATGTGTATCCAGACCTCTTTTAATGCACCCCATGATCCTGTTTGCCTTGGCATACATGCTGTATGTTTCTAGTGTGTGATTGTGCAATGAAGAAGGAAAATTCCCTAGGGGATAGTGGAAGGACAGCGCTAGCTGAGCATAGTATCAGTAAGGAATAAGGTCACAGAATGTTCTAATCTTTTATTTATTCAATGTTGGTTGCCTTATGGACACCCAGATTACATAGATATCTCACCTCTGCCAGTGGGTGATTGTATAAATGCAGAGTGTGTCCTGCGTGTGATTGTATAAGTCCAATACATGCAATTTGTGATGTATAGTGATGAGCGAGTGTAATCGTTACTTGAGTTTCACGAGCATGCTCGGGTGATCTCTGAGTATCTTGGGCGTGCTCGTAGTTTATGTTTGAGTTCCCGCAGCTGCATGATTTGCGGCTGCTAGATAGCCTGAGTACATGTGGGGATTCCGTAACAAACAGGCATTCCATGCATGTATTCAGGCTGTCTAGCAGCCGCAAATCATATAGCTGTGGGAACTCAATCATAATCTACGAGCACACCCAAGATACTCAGAGAACAACCGAGCATGCTTGGAAAACTCAAGTAACGAGCACACTCGCTCATCACTAGTGATGTAAATTTTTACCACAGTAATCTTGCCTGATATGTCAGTGAAGGAAAAATATTAAAATTTGAGAATCCTCAGTGGCTGATACCTTTTAATGACTTAGTCTGGGATCACACAAGCCTATAACTTGGCCGAGTGAAATCTGATGTTTTCTCGGATAGCTCTGAGACCAATGTTACACCATTGGGCAGTGCAGATCTGCGATTATTTTCTCAGGCCAAATTGAGACTTGGCTCACACACCAATACAAGTCTATGGGTGCATTTGAAAAATCGGTCTGCACTTGGATGTCGTCTCAGTGCAGTCTGATGTACGCTGATACTGGCAATGCAGGAGATGGAGAAATTAGTTTCTCCATACCTGTGCTGTGATTCTCTCATGCAAGAGGATCGGAGCACAGCGCACTCATACTTGGTTAAAGCTCGCAGAAGAGTTTGATCCAAGTGTCTTTAGTATATTGCTTGTTAGTACTCTAAGGGGAGTTTTGAAGCTGCAGTCAACTGATCGCTCGTACTATACAAAGCAGTGCTACAGCACTGCTGTGTATAGCGAAAATCACGGTCTCCTACGAACGTCAGCCAGGGGCTTGATTTCACAGGAGAACCCTTATGTCAGGCATGGGGCTCTTCAGCAGACCTTTGGCCATCATGACATCCCATTGGTAAATCTTGGTCGCGTCACTGGCACGCAAATTGGCGCATAGAGAAAAGCGTCCCCCCGCTAGAATGTTGAAAATGCTGCTTTCAGAGATTGACAGTGGTATTTAACAGGTTAACAACTGGGAGCGGAACGCCATCCACCCGTAGCTGTAAGAGACAGATGTTGGTTTATTATGACGGCCATCATCTGCTGGGAAAGGTGTGGACTAAGCTTTCAATCCTGCATCTAAGTCATAGTGCCAGCATATAATGTAAATGTGCATCATATGTGGGTTTAAAAGTGAAGTCCACAATTTTGAAATTTACTAAAGGCAGGGAATGTTGTAAAGTAAAAATTAAATAGAAAAAAAAAACAACTTTTGCTCACCTGGTAATTTTTCTGCTGCATCGGAGCTGTCATTTTTCTTGTTCTGCCTGTCTTTTTGATTGATTTGGAAGATTGTGAGCAGGGTCCTCACTCCGCTTGGTTTGCATTGAATTATGTGTTACACTGTAATGTCAGATAGTATTTGCACAAGTACCTTCTGAATTGTAAAGTGCTGCGGAATATGTTGATGCTTTAGAAATAAAAATGACTATTATTGCTGAGCACACAGTCTGGTTCATGAGAGGAAGATGCTTCATGACACCAAGTGTCCTTTTCTTCGTCTTTGACTTGCCAGAAAATTCTTCTGATGCTTTTAGAACCGGCAATTCTTCTGTATATGGGCATATTACAGATGGAATGTTTGGATACTGTAAAGTCCACTTCATCTTTCTTGAAGCTCCTTTCCTAATGTGGGACACCATGCCGAAATAGCAATTGGTTGTGAGATCAGATCATTGGGACAGCAAAATTACATAGATTGCGTCTTCCCATGCTACCACTGGGTAAGTTATAATGCACATCTATTGCAGCATATGTGAGGAGACCAACTCTTGTCCTGATCTCCTAGTCTGCAGCCAAAATGCAGGTTGTAGACTTTCCTTATCATGTTAGTCACGTTTTCGCATTTGTAAAGCAAAAGTGACTTCTCAGCCTATATAGCCAAAGCTGTCCTCTTTGTTAATGGAATGAATGAGGAATATCTGGAAAAAAAAAACATATAGAAACATGACAATATGCTAAGAAATACTAAAACTGCATCCATACACAGAGATATAATTTTATAAAAGTAGGTGAAGCAACTGTAATTAATATTATGGATTAAAAACACATGTGACATGCACACATATGAACAAGTCGGTAGGACACTGTTCATATCACCCACTGACTCAAACACAGAGAGCACAGAATGACAATTGTGCAGAAATATCCTGCAGTAAAACATATACCAGTAGTCAGCAAGTGCTGATAAAAAGATGATAACAAATACAGGGTGTTTAGTCGATACTTTTTTTGCAAAAAAATGTATACCAAGCTGCTCCACCGCGTCAAGGTAACCCCTATTGCAGCAGAAAAACGTATCGACTAAATACCCTGTATTTGTTATCATCTTTTTATCAGCACTTGCTGACTACTGGTATATGTTTTACTGCAGGATATTTCTGCACAATTGTCATTCTGTGCTCTCTGTTTGTGAAATTAATATTATGTCATGACTCATCAGAGCTTAGTTGGTGTTTTTTGATTGGTCGTCCTAAAATGATAGAATACTGAAGGTTCAATAAACTAATTGGATGATGTAATAGACCAGCTATGAACAATGCAATAATGATGCAATTTTTCTATAAACCTGCATGAAAGATGTCAGAAGTGATTCTAGCCTCCTCTGGATCTTGAAAATTAGAGCCAATCGGCAAATTCAAACATCATATTCATTTTCATCACTGTAAAATTAGTTGAGTTCAACTGTTTTCGTCTCTGAACCAATTTGGCTGTAGAACAGTGGTATTGGCAATAATCATCCTCAGTGGTCTCATGTCTACACCCTGCCATCACTGCTGAGGCTAATGACTGACTGTGGTAGTTACATGCGCAAGTACGTACATGTTAACACTGATGGTGTACAGAAGGTTAAAGGGGGGGACCCTTTTCATGACCACCCAATTTTTTCCATCTGCATTTTCTCACCCATAACTTTTTATTTTGTCACTGATATGGTTGTATCAAGCCTTGCATTATGTGAGTTGCATTCTATTATTGCTCTGCAATGTTTTGAAGCATATATAAACTACTGTGTAATTTCAATTTTTATTTTTGTGGTGCATGCATGGAAAAAGTAATTTTTGAGTTAAGTTTTGTTTTTCTTTGTTTTATTTTTTCTGTTCATGTTTCACACTAAATAACTGGCTGAATTAATCAGGTTATTACTTTTTTGTGAAACTTTATCAAGCAGTGCAGTAAGTGACACATTTGTGGAATCGGGGTCTCTGTCTCTGCATTGTGCTGCTCTCAGTTTAGGTGGGAAAAAATAACCTAGTGAAAGATTCCCTTTAGGTCACCTTCACACGTCTATTTTTTATGTCCTTTAGTGGTCCATTTTTAAGGACCGCAAATACGCACAGTAACTGTATTCAATGGTGGTGCACATGTTAGGTTTTTCACATGGACAGTGTGTTCGTTATGAAAAACCCACAGACATGTCAGTTTCTTTTTGTGCAGCAGGGACAAAATGTGTACCACACACTGACACACAAATGACATCCGTGTGTCATTAGCGTGACTGGATCCTGGGAACAAGCAGTACAGTTCGCGCTGTTCCCAGGTACCAGCCGGCTGCTGATGGAAGCTCTGTTCATTGTCTCCTGGTCGCGCTGAGAACAGCTTGATCAGGAAACAATGATGGGAGCTGTCTTCAGCAGCAGCTGTGTAAATTCTGTGTAAAATAAATAATTAAATAAAAAGACAGCATGGGCTCCAGCACAATTTTCATAACCAGCAGTGGAAAAGCCCACAGCTGGCAGTTAATGTTAATAATCTGAGACAAGGTACAATACCCCATAAGGTTCCCAGGCTATTAATAACAGCTCACAGGTGTTTGCTTAGCCTTTCCTGGTGAATTTATGGGGTATTCTATTTTCTTTTGTTATTTTCTGTCTTTTACAGAGGACAAGGGCTTCAATTGAATAGGTAGCTAGGGAGGGGTGTTGAATATCTCAGACAGCTTCCCAGGCTATTAATATCAAACCACAGCTGTGTGTTTAGACTTTGCTGGTTTGAATTTATAGATGTAGCCTACGTCTTTTTTTTTTTCTCTTGGGTACCCCATAAATTCACTATTAATACGACAATGATGAGAGCTGCCTTCAGCAGCTGGCTGGCGCCTGGGATCAGCGCCAGCTACACTACTTTTTCCAAACACCGGTATGTGACATATGGACACACGGACCATGGACAAACAGATGTCACATACATACATACGGACGGCACATGGACATGGACCACCAGTACTGTTTTTTCCTGTATAGGAAGCTTAAAGATGTGTGAAGGAGGCCTTGGTCTGATCCTTTATATTCAACTATTCAGTACCAATCCTATGGGTCACAACCAGTGTTGGATTGGGGTGCCAGTGTCCCAAAACTGACAAGTGACTGGGATCCCGCTGTTCTGCTACACGCAAATACTATCTTACCCTCATTCACAAATTTGCCTTTGCTTCTATTTAGCAATAAATTGGGCAGAATATTGAATGATGAGATGCTGTCATTATCTGCACATAGTAAATCAAGCTAATAGTGCCAACTATTGCTTTTATAAAGGTTTGGGGGGGGCCTTCTCCTGCAGAGGGGCTTACCAGTGGATTCACCTGTTCTGAGTCTGGTCACAACTATCGCTATACAGCTGTGATTGTATATGGGGACACCATAATCCAGTACGAGTATTGCCATCATTCTGTCTGTTGCAGTGAAGAATCCACCAGGGGGCAGAGCAGGTCCGATATCTTCACGTTTTCCAAGTTACACTGTATCTAGAAAGGATTTCATGACTCACAAGAATATTGTGTCATAACTTCTATTTAAGATTGTAGGTGTGGAAAAGAAAAAGTATAACCTCTATATATAGAAAGTATCAACAAGCAGGTAGTGACAGCTGAAAACCTGTGCTGCCCAGTGTAATAACACAGGACTACTGGACGCTTACTAATATGAACATTCAAATAATAATTAGCAAGTAGTATAAGTAACTAGAGAAAAACCATGACAAGACTACAGAATTGTGAGAATGACAGTCTGCTGCGATTATACCAGGATTGTGGTTTTCTATAATCATCACTGTGACTAAGGGAAAAATGAGTCCACATAGAGAAACACGCGGTCAACACTACCGCACAAATTCAGTTTTTCAGCTTTTCTGACTGATGGTGCTCAGCGTTCATAAGCAGTCTAATAATAAGTTCCATGGAAAGGAAATATGCTGCTTTCACCAGGTTACGTTAAAATCCCTGAAGATATTTATTTATTTCATCTATGCACAAAACTTTCAGGAGATATAATAACAGCAAGTGGTCAGCAGGTTGCCTACGGCTGTTTCGCGCACACTGTGCTTTCTCAAGGCATACTACCTTTGAACCTATTCTGCATTAACCCCTTCAATTCACAAATTAAATAAAAGTAAGCCACATTTACTTTCATACATAACTACAAACACTACCACAATTCATAACTTACAAATAAGCTGAAAAATCACTGCGGTCATTAAAGGGGTTGTCTGGCCTGGTGGTCACTACAGACTTGTACCCTAGTACTGTGTGCTGTGAGGATTCTCCGGTGCCAGCGCCAGGAGCAGGAGATCATGTTACCACAAGTATGCAATTTCCATATGTAAGGAGGAAGACCGGGCTGCAGGTACCTGTGCTGCGCCAGGTCCGTAACTGTATAGGCTGCATCTCCTGTTTCCCGGGGGAAGTAAGAGGAGACTGGCTAGGCCCCATGACTCAGGAAGAGGGGGCATGTTTGTCAGGGAACCCGGCCGGAAGCTGAGGGAAAAAGCGCGCAAAGCTGCAGAGAAGCCCCCACCATCAGCGTGCGACCAGCAAGGTAGGCAGCGCGCTCCGCACCTGAACCACCAGCACTGCAACGGACTGCAGCAGACACACCCAATGACCTAGAGGCAGGAGGCAAGGCTAAGAGGATGCGCACATGACGACAGACAGTTTTGGTGCTGGCAGGCGGCATGCAGCATGCTGAGAGGAGTGTTCTGTCCCTAGAGCACCGGTGCTGTGCAGGCCTTCGTTCAGTTACTCCCGCTGTCACCAGTGGAAACTTGAGTGAGAGAGGTGCAGTGTGCCCAGTGACTGCGAGAGAGCAAGGTGCCTTACGCTTCGTATCCGTGAGTACAGCGCACGTGCTTCATAAGAGGAACTGGGTACGGGACAGACACTTTCCAGTTTATACTTGCTGGTCTACGTTGGACCTGGACAGTGCTGCGGCCTTAATTGTCTCAGCCACATCAACTTATGGACTAGGAGCTCAGCGGAAGGTATCGGAGACCGACCGCTGCTGCCAGAAGATGGATCCTCAATGTCTACAAGACCTTCTTGGATAACCACTGCGCCAGCCATTGTTGGCGCTATTGACTTCCCAGCAGAATTCACACTCTAAGGAACTTCTGACACGTTAAGTGATTCACAAGAACTGCCGTTAGTTGATTCATTGTTCCTTAACTCTGCATACTTGGCGTAGTCAGCAGGATGCAGTCCACAGGCACAGAGGTGGCTGACCAAGCGGTCATAGGTGCCCCAAGGGTCAGCTTGCCCTTGGGCGCGATGCTTAGTTACCTCCCAATGTTCACAGGGAGCAACATGATGTTGTAAGACTGGAATGAAAGAGTTAAGAGTATGATGCGAATGTACCCCATGGCCCCTGCGTTGCAGGCAGAGATAGCATTAATGTCCCTAGATGGTGAGGCCCGGTATTCTGTAATGTTCTGTCCTCCTCATGAATGGAACACGTTGACCAAGGTATTCCAGATCCTAGAGGAAATGCATGGAGATCCCACTAATGTTGGGGATCTCCGGATACGCTTGGTCCGCTGTGTCCAAAGGGAGGGGGAGTCCGTGATGCAGTACATTAATGTGCTACAGGGAATACAAGCGCATATCGCCCACCGGGATAATGTGGGGGTAATCTGAGTGGAGTCCACTGAAGTGATATTGAGAGACCAGTTCGTGGCGGGCCTCAGAGACATGCTGCTTAAGCAAGCTTTGAGGAGCACCTGCGTGCTAGGCCGCATATGACTTTTGTAGAAATTGGGGAGGAAGTGCGTATAAGGGAGCAGGAGCAAGGGACCGCAGCTTTGGCAGGGATGCTCCAGAGCCATGAAGTACCTGCCCCGAATGAGGAAGAGCCGTAGTGGTCCTGCGAATTACAGCTGGGAATACGGAAAATGAGGACAGAAATAGGGAGCCTGAAGAAAGTTCTCGCTGCTACCTTAGACACCAATCCCATACCCTGGGGTAACTTACGGTAAGAGATAGGAGAAGTTAGAGGAGAGATACAGCACGTAAGAGAAACTCCAGCAGCAGCCCCAGAATTTAATCCCGTATCCTGGGATGAAGAGCGATTACAGAGGTGGTATGCCTCTCCTGGAGGATGGCGACCCTGACCAAAGCGCCCACCAGATAGGTGCAGAAGTGAGTGTTGGACTTGTGGAAAAGTGGGACACATGTCAATGAGTTGCCCTACACAAGACCGCCGACGGCAAAGATTCGTTCACCCCTCCAAAGCTCATGCTCACTGGAGAGAACGCTGCACCTGGAAGAAATGATACGGTGAGTGGAGGGGAGCATCACCCAGAGCAAGACAGAGCCATGGTGTCAGACACCGAGAAGTGAGTGAGAAGGCGTCGTCTGCCTACAATGAGATGTCTGCGTTACTCAGGAGCGTGAAGGTGAATCAGGCGAAACGCCGAATTGGATCCAATGGTCCTGTCTATGAGATTCAACCCAAAGGGGAAGAAGGGATGCCACCGAAGTATGTCGCATCCCTGCCTGTCCCAAGATCCTGAAGGAGGGGAGAAAGTGCCAAATGTCCCCGAAACACTCACTCCCATTGTTCCAGATTCTGATGAGGAAGAATCACTTGCCCCGTACTCTAAAATGGATAGTGCACCGCCCGCCAATCCAAAAAAGTATGTAGGCCTGAAACTCCAGAGATGGCTGCTCCGTTGAGCTCAGACGTACTCCCGTCCTCTACAACCAGCGTCGGACTGGCCCACCGGAGAACCGGAGGATTCTCCGGTGGGCCCTGGCATCTGTGGGCCCTGGCACCTGCTGGCATACAGGGCCAGCAGTTGCCTAGGGCCCCCGCTGCTCCAGGGGCCCCCAGCCAGTGGTGTGTCGCACACCATGCAGCTGCTATGGGGGCCCCTGCCAGCGGAGCAGCAGCGGGTGTCAGGAGGCAGGAGCCCCTGTCCCCGCTGCTAAAGAGAAATGAATATTCACTTCAGGATCAGCGTGGGAGCGAGGAGGAGAGGTGAGTATTGTGTTTTGTTTTTTATATCTCTCTCGCTCTCTCTATCTGTCTCTATCTATCTATCTATCTATCTCTATATATCTCTCTCTCTATCTCTCTTATATCTATCTATCTTTCTATCTCTATCTATTATCTATATCTATCTATCTCTATATCTATTATCTATATCTATCTATTTCTATATCTATCTCTATCTATCGCTCTATCTTTCTATCTCTACATCTATCTCTATATCTATCTATCTATCTCTATATCTTTCTATATATCTATCTCTATATCTATCTATTATGTCTATCTATCTCTATATCTATCTATCTTACTCTATCTATCTCTATATCTATTATCTCTATATTTATTATCTATCTAGCTACCATCTATATCTATCTATCTTTATCTATATATATCTCTATCTAATATCTATATCTATCTATCTCTATACCTATCTATCTATTTATCTATCCGTTATCTATCTCTATATCTTTTCTCTGTATCTATCTATCTCTATATCTATATCTCTCGCTATCTATCGCTCTATCTCTATATCTATATCTATCTCTATATCTATCTTTATCTCTATCTATCTATCTCTATCTATCTCTATATCTATCTCTATATCTTTATCTATTTCTCTCTATATCTATCTCTATATCTCTCTCTATAGCTATCTATCTATATATCTCTATCTATCTCTATATCTATCTCTCTGTATATCTATCTCTCTGTATATCTATCTATCTGTATATCTATCTATCGCTCTATCTCTATATCTATCTTTCTATCTCTATATCTATATATCTATCTATCTTTCTCTATCTATTTATCTCTATATCTTTTCACTGTATCTATCTCTCTCTATATCTATATCTGTCTATCTCTATATATATATATTATCTCTATATCTATATCTATTTCTCTCTATATCTCTCTCTATATCTATCTATCTATTTATCTCTATCTCTATAACTATCTCTCTGTATATCTATCTATCTTTCTATCTCTATATCTATCTCTATATCTATCTATCTTTCTCTATCTATCTATCTATTTATCTCTATCTATTATCTATATCTATCTCTATCTATCTATCGCTCTATCTCTATATCTATTTTTCTATCTCTACATCTATCTCTATATCTATCTTTCTATCTATCTCTATATCTATCTATATCTATATCTATCTATTATGTCTATCTATCTAGCTATCTCTATTATCTATATCTACCTATCTCTTTCTATCTTACTTTATCTCTATATCTATCTGTTATCTCTATATTTATTATCTATCTTTATCTATCTATCTCTATCTATTATCTATATCTATATCTATATCTATCTCTCTATCTATTTATCGATCTCTGTATCTATCTCTCTCTATATCTATATCTCTCTCTATCTACCGCTCTCTCTATCTCTATCTATCTTTATATCTATATCTATCTATCTCTATATCTATCTATTATCTCTATATCTATCTACCTATCTATCTCTATATCTATCTCTATATCTATATCTGTTTCTCTCTATATCTATCTCTATATCTCTCTCTATAGCTATCTATATATTATCTATCTATCTATATATTATCTCTATATATATCTATCTATCTATCTCTATATCTATCTATCTATCTATCTCTATATCTATCTATCTATCTCTATATCTATCTATCTATCTCTATATCTATCTATCTCTATATCCATATCTATCTCTATATCTATCTTTCTATCTAACACTATATCTCTATATCTATCTCTATATCTCATTATCTATCTATCTCTATCTCTATCTCTCTCACTTTATCTATCTATCTATTGATCTATCCATCTATCTCTTTATCTATCTCTATATCTATCTATTATATCTATCTATTATCTCTATTATCTATATCTATCTATCCATCTATCTATCTAGCTATCTCTATCTATCTCTATATCTCTCTCTATATCTATCTATCTTTCTAACTCTATATCTATCTATCTCTATATCTATCTCTATATCTATCTTTCTATATCTATCTGTCTCTATATCTATCTCTATATCTATTATCTCTATATCTATCAATCTCTATATATATCTCTATATCTATTTTTATTTATAGCCATCTATCTATATACAGTGGGGCAAAAAAGTATTTAGTCAGTCAGCAATAGTGCAAGTTCCACCACTTAAAAAGATGAGAGGCGTCTGTAATTTACATCATAGGTAGACCTCAACTATGGGAGACAAACTGAGAAAAAAAAATCCAGAAAATCACATTGTCTGGTTTTTTTTCATTTTATTTGCATATTATGGTGGAAAATAAGTATTTGGTCAGAAACAAAATTTCATCTCAATACTTTGTGATATATCCTTTGTTGGCAATGACAGAGGTCAAACGTTTTCTGTAAGTCTTCACAAGGTTGCCACACACTGTTGTTGGTATGTTGGCCCATTCCTCCATGCAGATCTCCTCTAGAGCAGTGATGTTTTTTTGCTTTTCGCTTGGCAACACGGACTTTCAACTCCCTCCAAAGGTTTTCTATAGGGTTGAGATCTGGAGACTGGCTAGGCCACTCCAGGACCTTGAAATGCTTCTTACGAAGCCACTCCTTCGTTGCCCTGGCGGTGTGCTTTGGATCATTGTCATGTTGAAAGACCCAGCCACGTTTCATCATCAATGCCCTTGCTGATGGAAGGAGGTTTGCACTCAAAATCTCACGATACATGGCCCCATTCATTCTTTCATGTACCCGGATCAGTCGTCCTAGCCCCTTTGCAGAGAAACAGCCCCAAAGCATGATGTTTCCACCACCATGCTTTACAGTAGGTATGGTGTTTGATGGATGCAACTCAGTATTCTTTTTCCTCCAAACACGACAAGTTGTGTTTCTACCAAACAGTTCCAGTTTGGTTTCATCAGACCATAGGACATTCTCCCAAAACTCCTCTGGATCATCCAAATGCTCTCTAGCAAACTTCAGACGGGCCCGGACATGTACAGGCTTAAGCAGTGGGACACGTCTGGCACAGCAGGATCTGAGTCCATGGTGGCGTAGTGTGTTACTTATGGTAGGCCTTGTTACATTGGTCCCAGCTCTCTGCAGTTCATTCACTAGGTCCCCCCGCGTGGTTCTGGGATTTTTGCTCACCGTTCTTGTGATCATTCTGACCCCACGGGGTGGGATTTTGCGTGGAGCACCAGATCGAGGGAGATTATCAGTGGTCTTGTATGTCTTCCATTTTCTAATTATTGCTCCCACAGTTGATTTCTTCACTCCAAGCTGGTTGGCTATTGCAGATTCAGTCTTCCCAGCCTGGTGCAGGGCTACAATTTTGTTTCTGGTGTCCTTTGACAGCTCTTTGGTCTTCACCATAGTGGAGTTTGGAGTCAGACTGTTTGAGGGTGTGCACAGGTGTCTTTTTATACTGATAACAAGTTTAAACAGGTGCCATTACTACAGGTAATGAGTGGAGGAAAGAGGAGACTCTTAAAGAAGAAGTTACAGGTCTGTGAGAGCCAGAAATCTTGATTGCTTGTTTCTGACCAAATACTTATTTTCCACCATAATATGCAAATAAAATGAAAAAAAAACAGACAATGTGATTTTCTGGATTTTTTTTTCTCAGTTTGTCTCCCATAGTTGAGGTCTACCTATGATGTAAATTACAGACGCCTCTCATCTTTTTAAGTGGTGGAACTTGCACTATTGCTGACTGACTAAATACTTTTTTGCCCCACTGTATATTTATCTCTATATCTATCTATATATTATTATTATTATTATTATTATATCTGTATATCTCTATCTATTATCTATCTCTATCTATTATCTATCTCTATCTATATATCTATCTATCTTTCTATCTATAGCTATCTATCTCTATATCTATCTATCTATCCATTATCTATTTTCTATCTATCTCTATATCTATCTACCTATCGATCTATCTATCTATCTATCTATCTATCTATCTTTCTTTCTATATCTATCTTTATATCTATCTCTATCTATCTCTATGAATCTTTCTATCTATATCTATCCATTATCTACTTTCTATCCATTATCTACTATCTATCTCTATATCTATCTATTTCTACATCTATCTTTCTATCTATATCTATCTAACTCTATATCTATATATCTATATAGCATTATACCCTATGAGGGGGTGCATTATTCCCTATGAGGGGGGCAGTATTATACCCTATGAGGGGGCAGCATTATACCCTATGAGGAGGCAGCATTATACCCTATGTGGAGGCAGCATTATACCCTATGAGGGGGTGCATTATACCCTATGAGGGGGTGCATTATTCCCTATGAGGGGGGCAGTATTATACCCTATGAGGGGGTGCATTATACCCTATGAGGGGGGCAGTATTATACCCTATGAGGGGGGCAGTATTATACCCTATGAGGGGGCAGCATTATACCCTATGAGGGGACAGCATTATACCCTATGAGGGGGTGCATTATTCCCTATGAGGGGGGCAGTATTATACCCTATGAGGGGGGCAGTATTATACCCTATGAGGGGGGCAGTATTATACCCTATGAGGGGGTGCATTATACCCTATGAGGGGGTGCATTATACCCTATGAGGGGGTGCATTATTCCCTATGAGGGGGGCAGTATTATACCCTATGAGGGGGGCAGTATTATATTCTATGAGATGGCTGCATTATATTCTATGAGATGGCTGCATTATACTATGTGAGGGGGCTGCTTTATATTCTATGAGGGGGCTACCCCAACTCCTGCTACATAATTAAGACATGTACAACCTTATATTATACCCGGATATTAGCGTGTTTTACCGCATAATTGGTGGTCTGGTATTTAACTCTATGCAGCTACATAGTGGGCCCCAAGAATGATTTTCTCTGGTGGGCCCAAGGTGTTCCAGTCCGACGCTGTCTACAACCCAACCTGAACTTTACCATACTGAGTGGCCGACAGCTGGAATACCTCCCACTCGTAATGACCAAGACCAGTATATTTCGCAGAGTATGGTGCGAGAAATGGAAGAGTATGAACGTCTGACGAAGGAACTCTCGCCCATGGAATTGCGAGCTAAAGGAGAGGCGGAGTGTAAGGATGAAGAAAGGGCTGCGGGTGCCTGTGCTGTGCCAGGTCTGGAAATGTCGAGGCTGTTTCCCGGGGAAAGTAATAGGGGACTGGACAGGCCCCATGACTCAGGAAGAGGGGGCGTGTTTAGTCAGGGAACCCGGCCGAAAGCTGAGGGAAAAAGCCCGCGAAGCTGCAGAGAGGCCCCCGCCGACAGCACGCGAGCAGCAAGGCAGGCAGCGAGCTCCGCATTTGAACTACCAGTGCTGCGACGAACTGCAGCAGACAGACCCGGTGACAGGTGGCGTGCAGCAGGCGAGATGAGCACCGGTGGTGCGCAGGCCTGCGTTCAGTTACTCCTGCCATGACCAGCATGGGACTTGAATGAGAGAGGTGAAGTGTGCCGGTGACTACCAGAGAGCAAGGCGCCGTACGCTCCGTATCCATGAGTACAGTGTACGTGCCACATAAGAGAAACAGGGTACGGGACAGACACTTGCGCCTAATTTGCCAGTTTATACTTGCCGTTCTACGTTGGACCCGGACAGTGCTGCGACCTTAATTGTCTCGGCTGCATCAACTTATGGACTAGGACATGGACAAGATGGTCGTGGCCATGCTTTACCTTACCGCTCCACTACCGATCTCTTGCTTACAGGTGACTGACTAAATAACTCTCTGAATTTGTATATGTACTTCACAAATGTGAGACACAGTATGCTATTCTTCCCTGAGGAAGCCACAGTTTGCGTGGCGATACGCGTGGGTGCCTATCCCACACTCTTTTCCCTCTCAGAATCCATGGCTCTATTCAGGACGTCTGGATTTTCACATACTTTGGCCTGAGCTCCACTTAACTTAAGGAATGGGTTTGGTAACATCATCCCTCTCTAACATTTTATGTGATCTACATCACTTTGAGGAACAACCCATGTTTTAGTGGGGTGCTTTGTGTCTGAGTTATTTCACTCATGCACTGTTGCGTAGCTTCCTAGCCCATATGGTACTGTGAATATCTGTTTGTCGTATTAGATAATCATTTTCATGTTGGGTTGAGCAATTGTCTGGGGTCATACTGTATTCGCTTCATGCTTTGTGGGAACCTTGTGTGGGTTGTCGTTGCTTCTATATTAAGGCATGACTAATATTGGTCTCTCTATCTGTTTTTAGTGTTTTCATTCATTGCTGTGTTTTCGTCTTTTGTGTATTTTGATACTTGTTAATAAAGCACAATCCTTTTATATAAAATTCTGGTGTTTCCGCATATGTGGGCATGATCTTTTCCCTTCTCCCCCTTTTTTTTTTACATGTTTCTTTGCATGCCCAGGGAGAATCCGTTTATTGATATTTTTTAATGGTGCCCTCTGTTGTGAATTCTCTCTCTGGCTTCCCTCTGGTGATTACTGAAGGTAGTGGAGCTGGTCCGATTGAGAGAGGGGTTGCGAGTAGAGTTGAGCGAAATGGGTCGAAAAAATTCAAAAGTCGCCGACTTTTGGCAAAGTCGGGTTTCATGAAACGAAACCCGACCCTAGGATGAGGTCGGCCACGAGGTCGGCGACTTACGCGCCAAAGTCGCGTTTCAAAAGTTTGTTTTGCGCTCTTTTTCAGCCAATCAGGATCCACGGACACTGTGGGCAACGTGATGACATAGGCACGGGTCACCACCATCTTTCAGAAGGGCATGCAAGTGATTGGCTTGCTTTGGTGGGCGTCACAGGGGGTATAAAAGGGCGTGCACGCCGACCGCCATCTTACTTCTGCCGATCTTAGTATAGGGAGAGGTTGCTGCTGATTCTGTAGGGAGAGCGTTAGGCAGGGAAGAAGACAAAAAAACTGCTTCTGCTGCTAGCGATTTGGCCTGCACAACACACCAGTCACTGTGTGTGCAGTGCAAGGGGAGGCTATATAGTGGTGTATCAGTGGTGTTGGTTGTTGGACTGCCTTCTAAGGCTTCCTGACATTCCTGCATTGCTGTTTACCCACTGCTCCGCAAACTGCTTTTTTAAAAGCAATCCCAATTTTTTTTTTGTCCTGCTGAGAAGAAAAAAAAACTGCTTCTGCTGCTAGCAATTTGGCCTGCACAACACACCAGTCACTGTGTGTGCAGTGCAAGGGGAGGCTATATAGTGGTGTATCAGTGGTGTTGGTTGTTGGGCTGCCTTCTAATGCTTCCTGACATTCCTGCATTGCTGTTTACCCACTGCTCCGCAAACTGCTTTTTTAAAAGCAATCCAATCTCCCTTATCCTCTAGTCACTTTTGTCACAGCTGTGCCATCGAGCCTGTCACATAGCGTTCAGATATCAGTGGGCCTCACACAATCCAAAAGTGTCCAGTGTCCAAAAGTGTGTGCAGAGATTCAAAATCTCCCTTATCCTCTAGTCACTTTTGTCACAGCTGTGCCATCGAGCCTGTCACATAGCGCTCAGATATCAGTGGGCCTCACACAATCCAAAAGTGTCCAGTGTCCAAAAGTGTGTGCAGAGATTCAAAATCTCCCTTATCCTCTAGTCACTTTTGTCACAGCTGTGCCATCGAGCCTGTCACATAGCGCTCAGATATTCCTTGGGCCTCACACAATCCAAAAGTGTCCAGTGTCCAAAAGTGTGTGCAGAGATTCAAAATCTCCCTTATCCTCTAGTCACTTTTGTCACAGCTGTGCCATCGAGCCTGTCACATAGCGCTCAGATATCAGTGGGCCTCACACAATCCAAAAGTGTCCACTGTCCACAAGTGTGTGCAGAAATTCAAAATCTCCCTTATCCTCTAGTCACTTTTGTCACAGCTGTGCCATCGAGCCTGTCACATAGCGCTCAGATATCAGTGGGCCTCACACAATCCAAAAGTGTCCAGTGTCCAAAAGTGTGTGCAGAGATTCAAAATCTCCCTTATCCTCTAGTCACTTTTGTCACAGCTGTGCCATCGAGCCTGTCTCATAGCGCTCAGATATCAGTGGGCCTCACACAATCCAAAAGTGTCCAGTGTCCAAAAGTGTGTGCAGAGATTCAAAATCTCCCTTATCCTCTAGTCACTTTTGTCACAGCTGTGCCATCGAGCCTGTCACATAGCGCTCAGATATCAGTGGGCCTCACACAATCCAAAAGTGTCCACTGTCCACAAGTGTGTGCAGAAATTCAAAATCTCCCTTATCCTCTAGTCACTTTTGTCACAGCTGTGCCATCGAGCCTGTCACATAGCGCTCAGATATCAGTGGGCCTCACACAATCCAAAAGTGTCCAGTGTCCAAAAGTGTGTGCAGAGATTCAAAATCTCCCTTATCCTCTAGTCACTTTTGTCACAGCTGTACCTTCGAGCCTGTCACATAGCGCTCAGATATCAGTGGGCCTCACACAATCCAAAAGTGTCCAGTGTCCAAAAGTGTGTGCAGAGATTCAAAATCTCCCTTATCCTCTAGTCACTTTTGTCACAGCTGTGCCATCGAGCCTGTCACATAGCGCTCAGATATCAGTGGGCCTCACACAATCCAAAAGTGTCCAGTGTCCACAAGTGTCTGCAGAAATTCAAAATCTCCCCTGTCCTATAGACACCTTGTACCTTGTTTTACATTACTATATAGTTTGTTGGATTTTGTCTACATTTCTACCAAAAATGAGGAAGGCTGGTGGAAGAGGCCGTGGAATTGGGCGGGGGTTGGCAGCTGGTAATGATGGTGTTGGTGGTGAATCTGATGGTAGTGGCAAGAGCAAAATAGGACCGAATGCAGGAGGTGCTGACCCTGCGTCATCGTCTGGCTACATAAGGCCTCGGACGCTTAGTTTTCTAGGAGTTGGCAAACCGCTTTTAAAGCCAGAGCATCAGGAAAAAGTTTTGTCTTACATTGCTGACTCAGCCTCCAGCTCTATCGCCTCCTCTTCTTCAGTTGTAAAAAGTAAAAGCACTGAGTCGTCATTGGAGGCTCATGTTCATGAACCACACCTTTCCTTGTGTCCTTCACCCCAACCAAGATTGAAGGATGACGCAGGCCATACTACTGATTACTCCATGGAGCTGTTTTCACATACCATGCCTGGATTATCAAGTGAAATGGTGAATTACCCAGGCCAAGATGAATCTGACATGGAGTGCACTGATGCACAGCCGCTGATGGATGATTCTGCTGGTACATTCACTCAGAGCACTACATTGTCCTCGCAGTGTACAGAGCCAGATTCTGACCCTGATGAGACTCAGGTGCCCCTTCCCGCACACTATACCACCATACACGGTGACACAGAGGAAGGTGCACATGACATAGAAGAGGAGGTGATGGATGACCCAGTTGTTGACCCAGATTGGCATCCATTGGGGGAAGAGGGTGCTGCTTCCAATAGCTCAGATGAGGAGCATCCACAGCAGACATCGACATCGCAACAGCTGTTATCTGGCAGGCCCGGAGCACTCCAAAGACAGGTTCCAAACATCAAAAGAGTTGCTGGACAGCTTGTCCAGAGGGTCAAAAGATCACAGCGTGCTAGGCCGCAAAATGTCTGCCAAAGTAGGAAGAGTGCAGTGTGGCACTTTTTTGAACAAAATCCTCATGATCAGGCCAAGGTTATCTGTAAGAAGTGCGCAAAGACCTTTAGCCGAGGGAAAAATCTGAAAAATTTGAATACCAGTTGCATGCTTAGACATTTAACCAGCATGCACTTGCAAGCGTGGACACAACACCAAACCTCAAGTGCCACATGTGCAACTGATCACAACGAAGGTAGTCAGCAACGCTACATTGTTTCCCCCACTTTAAGCCCACCGGTTAGCACAGCAGCAAATGTTGAGGTGTCCTTGCAAGACCACAGCAGTCAGGGAATTCCACTGTTATATCAACGAAAGACTGATTCTAGGCCATCAGAAAGAACACCAACTCCATCACCATCATCAACCCTCTCTCAGTCCGCCCTGTCCACCGCTACTTCCACCATATGCAGCTCTCAAGTCCAGCTCACCCTCCCAGACACTATGAGTAGGTCAAGAAAGTACTCAGTCTCTCATCCGCGTACACTGGGTTTGAACGCCCACATTGCCAAACTAATCTCGTTTGAGATGATGCCCTTTCGGTTGGTGGAAAGCACAGCTTTCCGCGAACTCATGGCCTATGCAGTACCACGCTAGGACCTACCCAGTCGCCACTTCTTCTCTCGCAAAGCCATCCCAGCCCTCCACCATCATGTGAAAGACCGCATTGTCCATGCACTCAAGCAGTCAGTGAGCGGAAAGGTGCACCTCACAACTGATGCATGGTCCAGTCGGCATGGCCAGGGCCGTTACGTGTCCATCACTGCGCACTGGGTTAATGTGGTGGATGCAGGGTCCACAGGGGACAGCGGTGGTGGGACAGTGCTGCCTAGCCTACGGTATAGGAAACAGTTGGCTGTAGGCATTCGACCCTCCTCCTCCTCCAGAAGCGAAAGCTCGTCCACAGAGCGCAGTCGTACGAGCACTCCATCTGCAGCTGCCACTGTTGCACACGATGTGTCCCCCTATCGAGCAGCTAGTGGAAAGCGTCAGCAGGCTGTGTTGCAGATGATGTGTTTGGGCGACAGACACACCGCCGAGGTGCTGGCCGAGTACTTGAAGCGACAAACTGAGTCATGGCTGGGCAGTGTACATCTTGAGGCAGGCAAGGTAGTTAGTGATAACGGCCGTAATTTTGTGGCAGCCATAGCCCTTTCAAAACTCAGCCACATACCTTGCTTGGCTCACACCTTGAACCTGGTGGTGCAGTGCTTCCTCAAAAATTATCCGGAGTTAACAGCCCTGCTCCAGAAGGTGCGAAGACTGTGCGCGCACATCCGCCGGTCGCCTGTACACTCCGTTCGTATGCAGAAGCTGCAGCGATTGCTCCACCTTCCCAACCACCGCCTCATTATCGACATTGCAACAAGGTGGAACTCCACCCTGCACATGGTGGAGCGGCTGTGCGAGCAGAGGCAGGCCATAATGCATTTGTGGGAGGATACACGGCCAGGCACTTTGAGAGCAGACATGGAGTTGACAGGTGTGCAGTGGTCGAAGCTGAAAGACCTTTGTAAAGTCCTTCAATGTTTTGAGGAATGCACACGGCTGGTAAGCGCAGACGACGCCATCCTAAGCATGAGCATCCCACTTATGCGTCTGCTCATGCAAACTTTGACGCACCTTAAGGAGCAGGCGTCTGCAGCCAATGTTGATGAGGAGGAAGAGGAGGAGGGAATCCTTGATGACATTCAGCCATTGTCTGCTCAGGGACCTCTCCTGGACGAGGTGGAGGAAGAAGAGGAGGAGGAGGATGATGATGGGGATGATTACTTAGGGGAGGAGGATGCATCTCGTGGGGCAAGTGAAAATGTTGGCGTGGCAAGGTCTGGTACAGGGTTTGTTCGTGACTGGAGGGATGTGGATTTGCCAGAAAGTGCTCCTCCACCCAGCACTCGCAGTGCATCATTGACACCAGGAACATTGGCCCACATGTCAGATTATGCCTTGCGGATCCTAAAAAGGGACCCCCGCATTGCCAAAATGATGAACGATGACGACTACTGGTTGGCCAGCATCCTGGATCCACGCTATAAAGGCATATTACAAAACATCATGCCACAGGAGAACCTTGACCTAATATTGGCTAATAAACAAGCAACTCTGGTAAATCGGTTGCTTGAGGCATTCCCAGCACACAGCAGCGGTGATGGTTCTCACACGAGCCGTACGGGCCGGGGGCAGCTTGGCAGAGGTGTTCGTGGTGCACACAGCAGAAGTGGCGTTGGAGACAGGGGTTTCATGACAATGTTGTGGACTGATTTTTCAAATACCGCTCACACAACTGGTAATACTGCATCGATGGAAAGTGACAGGAGACAGCAGTTGTCAACTATGGTTACAAACTACTTTTCCTCCCATATCGATGTTCTCCCACACAGGTCATTCCCCTTTGACTATTGGGCCGCTAAACTGGACACCTGGCCTGAATTGGCCCAATATGCCTTACAGGAGCTCGCTTGCCCAGCTGCAAGTGTGCTATCAGAAAGAGTCTTCAGTGCAGCTGGATCAATCCTGACAGAAAAAAGGACCCGTCTGTCAACCCAAAATGTGGATGATCTAACCTTCATTAAAATGAACCACGCATGGGTTTCCAAGGATTTTGTCCCACCTTCCCCTGATGACACATAGGGTGACAGAAAAATGGCTTGCTTTGGTCCACCTCTTCCTGGTACTTCACCTATTTCGCCTTTTGCATCAGCTGAATGTCCAACATCAATATACGCCACTATCTAAAACTCCCTAACTGTGCTGCCTCCCCCCCCATGGCCGGGGCCACCACCTACCGCACGACACCGTGCGAGTGCCGTTGCCCTGGACAGGTGGGTAGGCCGACTCTTGGGCGCGGGCACTGGCACAGGGTCCCTCATAGTGCAATCAAGTGTCTCTGACGGTGGTGGTGCACACCCGCCGTCAGACACACTGCTGTACTATGAGGGGCAAAGTGCCAGTACCGACGCAAACGAGTGGGCCCCCCTTGCTTGGGCAGGGCCCCAGCATTTGCAATCTTTACCTCTCCCTGCTCCTCCACTGTGTAATCTGGGCCGTCAAATCCATACTGTGCCTGACACCGTCTGAGCCTGCCTCCTGCTGTATAGACATATATTTTGAATGTGTACGCTATCCATACATGTTATCCAGGGATACGGTACCCTTTCTAACCTTTGTGCAATCACGTGCAATCCATACTGGGCCTAACACCGTCTGAGCCTGCCTCCTGAGACATATATTTTGAATGTGTACGCTATCCATACATGTTATCCGGGGATACGGTACCCTTTCTAACCTTTGTGCAATCACGTGCAATCCATACTGGGCCTAACACCGTCTGAGCCTGCCTCATGCTGTATAGACATATATTTTGAATGTGTACGCTATCCATACATGTTATCCAGGGATACGGTACCCTTTCTAACCTTTGTGCAATCACGTGCAATCCATACTGGGCCTAACACCGTCTGAGCCTGCCTCCTGAGACATATATTTTGAATGTGTACGCTATCCATACATGTTATCCGGGGATACGATACCCTTTCTAACCTTTGTGCAATCACGTGCAATCCATACTGGGCCTAACACCGTCTGAGCCTGCCTCATGCTGTATAGACATATATTTTGAATGTGTACGTTCTCCATACATGCTATCCAGGGATACGGTACCCTTTCTAACCTTTGTGCAATCATGTGCAATCCATACTGGGCCTAACACCGTCTGAGCCTGCCTCCTGATGTATAGACATATATTTTTGAATGTGTACGCTATCCATACATGTTATCCAGGGATACGGTACCCTTTCTAACCTTTGTGCAATCACGTGCAATCCATACTGGGCCTAACACCGTCTGAGCCTGCCTCATGCTGTATAGACATATATTTTGAATGTGTACGCTATCCATACATGTTATCCAGGGATACGGTACCCTTTCTAACCTTTGTGCAATCACGTGCAATCCATACTGGGCCTAACACCGTCTGAGCCTGCCTCATGCTGTATAGACATATATTTTGAATGTGTACGCTATCCATACATGTTATCCAGGGATACGGTACCCTTTCTAACCTTTGTGCAATCACGTGCAATCCATACTGGGCCTAACACCGTCTGAGCCTGCCTCCTGAGACATATATTTTGAATGTGTACGCTATCCTTACATGTTATCCAGGGATACGGTACCCTTTCTAACCTTTGTGCAATCACGTGCAATCCATACTGGGCCTAAAACCGTCTGAGCCTGCCTCCTGAGACATATATTTTGAATGTGTACGCTATCCATACATGTTATCCGGGGATACGGTACCCTTTCTAACCTTTGTGCAATCACGTGCAATCCATACTGGGCCTAACACCGTCTGAGCCTGCCTCCTGAGACATATATTTTGAATGTGTACGCTATCCATACATGTTATCCGGGGATACGGTACCCTTTCTAACCTTTGTGCAATCACGTGCAATCCATACTGGGCCTAACACCGTCTGAGCCTGCCTCATGCTGTATAGACATATATTTTGAATGTGTACGCTATCCATACTTGTTATACAGGGATACGGTACCCTTTCTAACCTTTGTGCAATCACGTGCAATCCATACTGGGCCTAACACCGTCTGAGCCTGCCTCCTGAGACATATATTTTGAATGTGTACGCTATCCATACATGTTATCCGGGGATACGGTACCCTTTCTAACCTTTGTGCAATCACGTGCAATCCATACTGGGCCTAACACCGTCTGAGCCTGCCTCATGCTGTATAGACATATATTTTGAATGTGTACGCTATCCATACATGTTATCCAGGGATACGGTACCCTTTCTAACCTTTGTGCAATCACGTGCAATCCATACTGGGCCTAACACCGTCTGAGCCTGCCTCATGCTGTATAGACATATATTTTGAATGTGTACGCTATCCATACATGTTATCCAGGGATACGGTACCCTTTCTAACCTTTCTGCAATCACGTGCAATCCATACTGGGCCTAACACCGTCTGAGCCTGCCTCATGCTGTATAGACATATATTTTGAATGTGTACGCTATCCATACATGTTATCCAGGGATACGGTACCCTTTCTAACCTTTGTGCAATCACGTGTAATCCATACTGGGCGTGAGAACGGCTGGCGAGCTGTTAAGCAAGCTATAGCACCTGTCCAGACAAGTACAGGGATTCCCTAGCGAGGAGACTTATTTGATTGTTTTCAATGTTGGGACAGCAATTTTTGGGGAGCACTATACTCTGGAGAATGATAGATGGGGCCCACCATACACTGGAACATTCCAAAGGTGGACATCAGACACTGGAGCAGCATTTACAGGGCCCATTATACACTAGAGCATTAGAAATGGGGCCCATTATGTTTGGAGCATTATTTGGGCCCATAAGACAGTGGAGCTTCATCCATGGGGACCAACATATACTGTAGCATTATGTTGAGCTCATCATATACTGTTTCAAACATTATATGGGACCAATGATTCTGTATGGAGAAATAGATGGGCCTCGTCATGAGATGTAAAAAGTGAGGTATTTTTCATTGTACTATACCGCTATTTCTCTGCCGTATCGGAGCATGATGAGTTGTGGTATGTGTTAAAGGGGCGCTCTTTCGCCCAGGGCACATGAAAACCTGCAGCCAGCCCTCCCCCCCCACAACTTTAGCCAAATAACCCCCATTTTTCAGTGCGTAACTTGTATTATGAAGTTAATTAAGGTTGACAAGCTTAAGAAAGAAGAATTGATGCTTTTGGCATTCAAATGGGCACTGTAGGTGTGTTTCCTGTCCTCCTCTCACTGCCGACTTTTATTCCCCATTGACTTACATTGGGTTTCGTGTTTCGGGACGACCCCGACTTTTCCCTATAATCGGACGATCTTGCTCGACCCGACTTTTGGAAAAGTCGGGTTTCACGAAACGAAACGCAACCCTAAAAAACCAAAAGTCGCTCAACTCTAGTTGCGAGTTCTCTTTCTGGGCTGCCTCTGGTGGTTACTGGAGGTAGTGGAGCTGATCTGATTGACAGAAGCTTGCCACCTGATAATGAGGAAGACGATTGGAGATCTGGGGTTTATGATTGGGATTTAAGACAGCTGACTCCCTCTGTCTCTGCTGGTGATTTTCTTCCTGTGTCTTCTGAGGTCTGATGTCTCCTGCGCTTTCCCTGCATTGTTCAGCTAAGTGGTTCATTTGCTATTCTGTTTGCATTTGATCTGGTTTTGTCTATCTCTGCTTTTTTCCGGGTCAGCTAGCTCCAGTTGGGGCTGTGCTGAATCACCGCCCATATGTTACTGCTTGTGCCAGTCTGTTTTGTCCCCTGTTATATTGGTCTCTTTTTGCTTTGCTTTCAGAATATACCAGAGTGCTGATATAGTGCGGGCAAAGTCATGCAACGTCAGTGTTTTTTGTGCATCAGACGTGTTGGACTTTTTCAGGGTTTTTTGCGTGATTGCAGACAGTGTCTTTCCTTTCCTGTCCTGTCTAATCAGTGTGGGCCCCATCTTTTGCTCAGTCTATTTTTCTGCCTGCGTTTGTGTTTTCATCTTCTCTCACCGACAATATATGTTTGGGGGCTATCTATTCCATTGGGGTCTGCTCCGGGGCAGTTTAGACTCTTGCTTTAGGCTTAGTTAGCTCTCCTGCTGTGCTGAGGCATCTAGGATCATCGTAGGTACGCTCCATGGCTGCCTCTAGTTGTGTGGACAGGATCATGGGTCTGCAATCCACTTAGTTACCAACCTCTCTGGCTTTCTGTGGCTTAGCCTGGGCCTGCTATCCTCCTCAGTGACCCATTGATATCAGCCCTCCATTTCTCCTCAATTCTCTAACTTATGGACTAGGGGCTCAGCGGAAGGTACCGCTGCCACCAGAAGACAGATACTTGTTGTCTACTGGACCTTCTTGGATAAGCACTGTGCCAGCCGTTGTTGTTGGCGTTATTGACTTCCCATCAGGAGTCACACTCTGAGGAACTTCTGATACCTTAAGTGATTCACAAGAACTACGGTTACCTGATTCATTGTTCCTTAACTCTGCATATCCTTTGCAAACTGAATTGTTTATTCCCTCATTTATTGGTATACCTCCCTGCGTGGAGTATCCCATTGTTTATTAAAATTGTAAACCCTTGCTCTGCCTCCTGTCCGTCACTGCATCCTGCAACCTGCTTTCACATACATCTCCCATGTTCTGACGAGACGTGTCCGGCTTCACTTAATAAACTTGCATTGATGTGCATGTCTAGTTGGCACGTGATCACATGTATGCCAATCATATACTAGAGATCATGCACCCACCTGCTACTGGCAACAACACCGGAGATTGCAGTGGAGTGACTACAGACTTGTACTCTAAAGCCAGACAATTATTTTAACACCCAGTGGTCTTGACGGGAATTTGTGAGCAGTATAAGGGCACAGACACTGATTGCAGCCATGTGCCACTTACTGGGCCACTTTCTGCAGTTTTTGATAAAATCACAGTTTTCTCTGCTGCAGATCTAGCAGTCCTTTAAATGCTGAACCCCCTATAACCCTGCTTACACCACTGATAGGCAGCTTTTTACACTATGCACAGGCAGAAAGCTGCTAATCAGTGGTGGGGGCGGGATTATACAGAGCTTATGAATATGGAGGACTACATGGCAGCAAGTTTACTAGTCCTCTAGTGATAATCTCCTGCTGATAAAACCGATTTTATCAAAACTACAGCAAGCAGCCTAGTAAGTGACACCTTGCTTGAATCAAAGTCTCTGCCCTACATCATGCTGCTCTCAGATTAGATAGTAAAAAATCTGACAGATTATCTTTAATGGTTTCTGTCCTGACCTTGCATCTAAGTAAATCTTTGTGCCTATCTCCACCACACTCCAGCATAAAATCACACTACAAGCCTGCTAATTTGAGAACGTTGTGAGTCTCCACCATGTTTTTCCTTGACAAAAATTATTAGGTGTAAACAGCCTTTACCAGAAATGTAAAAGGTTGCCAAAAATGAACGAATGATGAAAGCATAGTTTTACCAATATACAGTTGGGTCCAGAAATATTTGGATAGTGACCGAATCTTCGTCATTTGGGCTCTTCTTGCCACTAATTTTTATTTAAACCCTTCACAACCTTGTGATTTTCCATTTTTTTTTAGTGGTTGCTTTTTTCCTCCCCTTTTTCCAAGAGCCATAAATACTTTTTTTATTTTTATTTTTTTTTATTTTTCTGTCCCCATAGCCGTATGAGGGCTAGTTTGTTTGCGGGACGAGTTGTACTTTTCAATTACATCATTCATTTTATCATGTGATGCACCGGAAAGCGGAAAAAAAATTCCAAGTGTGCTGAAATTGCAAAACAAGCGCAATTTCACAATAGTTTTTTGAGTTTGTGTTCACCATGTTCACTATATGGTAAAACTGACCTGGCAGTACGATTCTCCAGGTCAGTGCGAGTATGCAGATACCAAACATGAATAGTTTTAATCTAAGTGTTAAAAAAAAAAACATCTGAAACGTGTAAGAAAATTTTCGCTTGTCTTGCTATTTTCCAAGAACCAAAATATTATTTGCGATCTGGGGCTGGGTGAGGGCTTATTTTTTGCACCTTGAGTTTACGTTTTTACTAATATTATTTTGGGATACACATGTGAAGAAATGAAGGATGACACTCACCGTTCAAATATGAAAGAATATGAAAGGCATTATTCAGGAGTAAAAAACATCGGCACGGGAGAAATGTGTAGAGTACGGACTACAGCCGTTTGGCGCCGCTGTACTTCAATGGGTTTATTTTTGAAGACTTAAATCTTCAATGGTCCTATTGCTTGTGCTATACATCAGCACTGCTATGTATAGCAGAAATTACGAACTTCTATGAAAGCCAGCCACAGGCTACCTTTCACAGGAGGACTGTAACGATATGCACGAGGGGTCTTCAGCAGACCCCCTGGCTGCCATGACAATCCATCAGCGCCCTGCGATCACATCACGGGTACGCCAATGGAAGCGTGGAATGAAACTTCTCCCCAGCTGGTGCGTGTTATGCTGCTGTGAGCAGAAATTTAACAGGTTATCAGCCCCGCTTCAACTGCGAAAGTTAGAGGCACATACGGCTGAATAATTCAGATGTCATGTGCGGTGAAAGATGCAGGCTCGGCGTGTGAGCCTGCATTAAAAAACTTTTGATATACAAGTGCAAAAAATTTTGTGAAGGGGTTATAATGAAACAGCTGAAATGCAATTGAAATGTAGACTTTCAGATTTAATTAAAAGGGTTGAAAAGAAGTATCCTGTGAAACATTTAGAAATTGTAACAATTTCACTACAAAGCCTCCTCATTTCAGGGGCTCAAAAGTAATTGGACAAATTAACTTTACCATAAATAAAACTTTAGTTTTCATACTTTGTAGAGAATACTTTGCAGACAATGACTGCCTGAAGTCTGGAAGCCATGGACATCACCAAACGCTGGGTTTCCACCTTTGTGACGCTTTCCACGCCTTTAGTGCAGCTGACTTCAGTTGCTGCTTTTTTCTGGGTTTTTCTGCCTGAAGTTTTGTCTTTAGCATTTGAAATCCTGCTCGATGGAGTTGAGATCTGATGATTGATTCAGCCATTGCAGAATTTTCTTTGTTGGTTGCTTCCTCAGTATGTTTTGGGTCATTATCCTTCTGTACTGAGAAGTACCGTCCAATCAACCTTGCTGCATTTGGTTATATCTGAGCAGAGAGTATCGCTTCTGTCTTCAGTCATATCATCAATAGACACTAAAGCCATAGGACGCCATCCATGCCCATGCCTTCACACTGTCTCCACCATGTTTTACCGAGGATGTGTTACAGGGCACCATTTACCTTGGTAACTCTTCTCAATGACTGTCATTTCCTGATAGAAATGCACATAGAATGACCACAATTAATTGGGAAAACTCTAAATTGGCCCCATTTTCTCATACGCTGTTAAAACTATATCCACAAGCTGATGGAAATTTTTAGCTCTGACATTTCGTAACAGAATGCTTGGCACAATTTTAAAGCATTCTATGCTTCTCTTTTTGCTGTCCTTTATCCGACTATCAAGTGCTTCATCCTTTCGAAGAAGTTTGATCTGGAGACCAATAAATATTCCCGCTTTGATATTCTCAGTGGTAGTCCCCTGATTGAGCTGATATAAATAGGTAACACTATCACTGTTCCTATTGGGAGTCTTTACAATCTTTAATAGTTTTAGTTTAATATGTAAGGTAGAAGGATGACGTTATCTGCAGTGAAAGGCGACTGATGCACTACGTTCTTCTTGCTTGGTGGATGGTCGACTTGACCAGTCCTTCTTGTAATTACTTAATCTGTCATGACTGTCCTATTCACAGACATAACAATGGAAGCAGTATCCGCTCTCTTTCACTCTCCTATAGAGTGTAAGCTCTTATGGTCAGTGGGGTCCTCTCTTTTTTCTATCTATGTGTATTTTCTGAGCAATTACAAGCTTTCCAGAATTGAGATAAAGTTTTTGGGGAAAACTCAGAGAAGTCGATGAATTAGAATTTCAAAAGATCTGCTTATCTCCTGTATTCATGTGATGTTTTTGCACCAAATTCTTTAAAATGACTCGCACTGTTCAAGAATTTTTCACAACCTCAATAATTGCTCCTTGGGAATGATTCATGATTACATTTGTGCAGAAATGTGAGAATTAAAAAAAAAAAAAGTTTCAATTGATCAGCCAAAAACATATTGAAACCTAAAACTCCACCCACAAATAACACACAAAACGATCTATAAAATAGATGTTAACAAAGGTAAGAATAAGGTGCAACCTTATTGAAAACCAGGAAAAAAAATACCAAAAATGTGATAATGACTGGGCCAGTTAAAGGCTATGGATGCTTTTAACATGAAAAAAATATTTTGACATACGTTGGTTTCTTTTAGTTTAATAAATATGCACTAATGTGACAGAACTGTCAGTGACTGCCCCCTCTGTTTCCATTTCTGTCATTGGGTGGTGCTGCACCTATACTGCGGGCAACACGGGGTCATGACGTGTTGACTGTTTGTTCCTTGGGACTTGTGATTCTGTCCAAGGAGCTTAAGAGTTACTGCTTTCTCCAGAGTGTGTTTGCTCTGTGCTTATTTAACTCTTGGTAGGGCTACTGTTCTTTAAAGTTCGATATCCTGTGAGACAGTGAAGGGAATACTATATGAGGGCTGATAAGTGTCCCCCCAGGATGCGCATACAGGCATATTGCACCCGCTGGAGTGAATTCTGATTGCAACCACCCCTGTGGTTACAATGCAGAATAAAAGGAAGAGTTGATTTTGTCAAAATAATTGACCGAGTGAGATTTTAGGAAAACCTGACATGGGTGGATTTTTCCCATGTCCAATGTCCCATGACCCATATCCATGAAACCCATTTAAAGCGAGCCTGTCACTAGGTTTGGCCGATATGAGATCCAGCCACCACCTTTCAGGGCTGATATACAGCATCCTATTATGCTGTATAAGTGCCCCCAACCCCACCGGAAAGAGAAGAAAAATAACTCTCATTATACTCACCTGGAGGGCGTTCTGGTTCGAAGGCTGTTGCTCTTTTTGGTACGGCACCAACCATCTTCTTGTGATGCCATCCTCCTTCTTGGTTCGTGTGGATGACGCAGGGAAGCCGTCATCCACAAAAGTCTCTTCGGCATCATGCTCTTTTGCAGGTGTATTTCTCTGCCCTGTTGAGGGTAGAGTAAAGTACTGCAGTGCGCAGGCGCCAGGCTCTCTGACCTTTCCCGGCACCTGTGTAGGGGGTGGACTGACCTATAGACCTGTCTGCTAAAGAGGGAAATGCAAAGAGATGATGAATACAATGCTTTATTCTTACTTGTATGTATATTGTGTGGGGCAACAGCTAGAATTAGTGAAAGATGGTGTAGTACCGGGTTTTGGCCAGAGGATGGAGACAGAGAGCAGTGAGAAAAGGACTCAACAGCAAGCCTTAGGCTAAGGAAACCGCATAGTCATGGTGGGCGGAGTTATGGGACAGAGAAGGGGATTTCCAGAAAGAGGAGATATAAGGAAGGAGAGTCCCAGGGGAAGGGCAGACACTCAGAAGGAAGAGAGAAGCGGGAAGAGCTCAGGAGAAGACAGAGGAAGGAGAAGCTCAAGAAAGACAGAAGAGAAAGAGACAGTTACTCGGAGAAGGGGGTGGCCGTGGGAGGACAGCTGCAGGACAGGACGGCAGTGACTAACGGAGGTCTGGGGTACAGGACGGCTGGACACCGAAGAGTGAGTAGGTGTTGCAGCAGACAGACTCGGACTGGGGAAGCGCTGTGGCCGTGGGCCTAACGGCAACCACAGCGAAGGAACCCAGGGGTCTTCTCGAACAGAAGCTGAAGGAAGGTGACAGGTACCCAGGCCAGGGAGCAGAAGCTGTTGTGTCTGCTGTGGATGTCAAGAGGACACCCAATAAAGTTTGGACATGATTGAACGGATTTCTGCTTCTGTCACCCGTCTGTTCCGCAGCCGAAAGGGACCTCCCCCAGTCAGCACATGTACTACACCTGCACACTGCGGTACTTTGCTCTGCGCTCAACAGGGCAGATATGTATATCTGCACAGGAACATGATGCCGAGGAGACTTCTGTGGATGTCGCAGGGACGCGTCATCCGTACGAACTAAGGAGGACAGCATCGCAGGAAGGTAGGCTTTGGAGCAAAAACTACAACGCCCCTTGGATCGGAACGCCCCACTAGTGAATATAATAAGTTATTTTTCTTATCTTCTCTTACAGATCGGTTTGGGGGCTTATATACAGCATTCTATAACGCTGTATATATCAGCCCTGAAAGGTGGTGCTCATATCTCATATTGGCCAAACTTAGTGACAGGTTCCCTTTAAACTCTTAGTTAATGTTTGGGTGTCATTGTTTTAGCTTGCAAGCTTGAGAGCAGAAGCACCCTGCACAACAGGTTTGTGTGAGGATGAACACCGGCCAGAGCCACAGTTGTGTAGTGGAGTGTTATGGACTGTTATGGATGTTCTGGCTGCGATACGAATGATACCGTTTTTCCTTTATTTTTGTGAGTTGACAAAATAAAGACTTAAGTTGGACTTACTGAAACTTGGTCACTGCCTCTTTACCACACTGTGTGAACACTGCTGCATTACAATCCCTATTTCACAATGCCAGTTAAATAAGTTCAGCTTCCTTGGTCCATATCCTTGCTTTTTTCTCCTGTAGTGCAGGTTTGATTATGTGTTTTCTGACCTTGGCTTATATTCTGACCAACCACTTGATTGTGTGATAACCCTTTTAGCAACCAGCTAACTCTACTCGCAGAGTAGCCTACTTCATTGACCCAATGAAGGGACCCCTGTGTATATCCAGACCACTGTACAAGGGTTAAACAGTGAAGGTCAGGGTAACACCTAGGATCTGGTAGATGGAGTGGCTAGTGATAAGCCTGTCCATAGAAGCCCTACTAAGAGCTGCCAGGTGGTGATGAACCATGTCCTGTTGACAACTGTTTCAGGCAGCAATCTTCATTTTGTTCATTGACAGACCCTTGATATGCAGTTTGCAACCTGATCCCATTTTCATCATTTTCTCGTGGGAATTACTCTTCTAGTAAGATATACAGTATATGTCAGCTCTGCACTTATTTCCTGATCACGTTTTTTTCCCTCTTGTTCTATGCACTGTTTTCTCATCCACTGTCTCCGTTAGGCTATGTTCACATTGTGTTGGGGGCATCTGTTTAATGGATCCGTTAAACGGATGTGCTAACGCAGATGTCATTTCTGACATCTTTTGTGACCTAGCGCTAACATATGCGCTAACGCATGATAGCTTTTCATTACCATGTGCTAACATGTGTTAGCCCAAACAGGTCTATGCACAGCGAATGCGTCCGTTCGCTGTGCGCTAGACCTCACGCACCCTCGGACGCTGCAGACCGCGTTCGAGGATGCGTCATGAAGTAACACATCATTGCTAATGCATGCCAATTTTGGCATACGTTAGGATGTGCTACTGTTATGGAGGGCAATGGCGGCGTCAACACTTCCCTTACATAGTGTTAGTGCCGCTATGTAACGGATGACATCAGCGCATTGCCCGCAATGCAATGTGAACCAAGTCTTACATGTGGTGATAGTCAAATGAATGGGTCTGGGCACATGTCAATGTATTTCCACACTCCATGTGTCCTTGGACAAAATACGCTGACATGTTCATTTATGATCAGCAGCAAGGGCCGCAAAACGTCCCACACACGTGCACACTGATGACACACGGATGACATCCATGTGTCATCAGTTTGACAAGTAAGGGGGCCTGGGAAAAAGCGGTATAGTTTGCACTGTTCCCAGGCACTGGGTGCTGAGGGCAACTCTCATCATTGTTGCCTGATCTTCCAGAGATTAGCACAACCAAGTGACAATGACGGGAATGGTATTCCACACCAGCTGTGTACATCATGTGTAAAATAAATTAAAAAAAAAAAATATGGCAGAGGGAAAGCTGATGACTGGGAGACAGATGTTAATAATCAGGGAAAGGGAACAATATCCCTAAAGGTTCCCAGGCTATTAAAAACAGCTCACAGCTATTTGCTTAGCCTTTAATGGTAAGTTTATCGGGAATCCCAGAAAGAAAAAATTATAAAGGGTCCCCATATCAATTCTAACCAGCAAAGGCGAAATGGACAGCTGTGAGCTGATATTTATAGCTTGGGAAGGGGCCAGGTATATTGACCCCCCCAAGCTAAGAACATTAGCCCTCAGCCACTCCAGAAATGGTGCATCCATAAGATGTGCCAAATCTGGTGCTTGTTCTCACTCTGCCCACTTGCCCTGTTGCACTGGCAAATGGAGTAACAGGGTTGGTGTTGATGTCAGCTGTTTTATGGCCGGTGACATCAAGCCCAGGGGTTAGTAATGGAGGGGCGTCCCATTACTAACTCCATAGTCATATTGTAAAGAAAATACACAGCCAGAATAAAATCATTTTAATTGAAATAAAGACACCAATTCCTTTAACCCCTTCATGACCAAGCCTATTTTGACCTTAATGACCAGGCAATTTTTTGCAATTCTGACCAGTGTCCCTTTATGAGGTAATAACTCAGGAACACTTCAACGGATCCTAGCGATTCTGAGACTGTTTTTTCGTGACATATTGGGCTTCATGTTAGTGGTAAATTTAGGTTGATAATTTTTGCGTTTATTTGTCAAAAAATCAGAAATTTGGCGAAAATTTAGCAATTTTCAAATTTTGAATTTTTATTCTGTTAAACCAGAGAGTTATGTGACACAAAGTAGTTACTAAATAACATTTCCCACATGTCTACTTTACATCAGCACAATTTTGGAAACAAAATATTTTTTTGTTAGGAAGTTATAAGGGTTAAAAGTTGACCAGCGATTTCTCATTTTTACAATACAATTTACAAAACCATTTTTTTTAGGGACCACCTCACATTTGAGGGGTCTATACGGCAGAAAATACCCAAAAGTTACACCATTCTAAAAGCTGCACCCCTCAAGCTACTCAAAACTACATTCAAGAAGATTATTAACCCTTCAGGTGTTTCACAGGAACTAAAGCAATGTGGAAAGAAAAAATGGACATTTTAATTTTTCCAACAAAAATTTTCTTTTAGCATCAATTTTTTCATTTTCACATGGGAAACAGGATAAAATGGATCCTAAAATTTGTTGGGCAATTTCTCCTGAGTACAACGATACCTTATACATGGTCATAAACCACTGTTTGGGCGCACGGCACGGCTCAGAAGGGAAGGAGCGCCATTTGACTTTTTGAATGGAAAATATGCTGGAATATTCAGCGGTTGCCATGTCGTGTTTGGAGAGCCCCTGTGTGCATAAACATTGGAGCTCCTCCACAAGTGACCCCATTTTGGAAACTAGACCCCCAAGGAACTTATCTAGATGCATAGTGATCACTTTGAACCCCCAGGTACTTCACAATTTGATCTGTAAAAAAAAAAATACTTTTTTTTCACAAAAATTTTATTTTAGCCTCAGTTTTTTCATTTTCACATGGGCAACAGGATAAAATGGATCCTAAAATTTGTTGAGCAATTTCTCCTGAGTGCACAGATACCTCATATGTGGGTGCACAGCAGGGCCCGGAAGGCAAGGAGCGCCATTTGACTTTTTGAATGGAAAATTAGCTCCAATCGTTATCGGACACCATGTCGCATTTGGAGAGCCCCTGTGCACCTAAACATTCGAGCTCCCCCACAAAATAGTTAATAAATAACATTTCCCACATGTCTACTTTACATCTGCACAATTTTGGAAACATAATTTTTTTTTTTTTAGGAAGTTATAAGGGTTAAAAGTTGACCAGCGATTTCTCATTTTTACAACAAAATTTGCAACACCTTTTTTTTTAGGGACCACCTCACATTTGAAGTGAGTTTGGGGGGTCAATATGACAGAAAATACCCAAAATTGACACCATTCTAAAAACTGCACCTCTCAATGTACTCAAAATCACATTCAAGAAGTTTATTAACCCTTCAGGTGCTTCACATGAATGAATGGAATATGGAAGGAAAAAATAAACATTTAACTTTTTTTCACAAACATTTTACTTCAAAACCATTTTTTTTTATTTTCACAAGTGTAAAAAGAGAAAATGAACCACTAAATTTTTTGTGCAATTTCTCCCGAATACGCCAATACCCCGTATGTGGGGCTAAACCACTGTTTGAGCACACGGCAGAGCTCAGAACGGAAGGAGTGCCGTTTGACTTTTTCAATGCAGAATTGGCTGGAATTGAGATCGGATGCCATGTCGCATTTGGAGAGCCCCTGATGTACCTAAACAGTGGAAACCCCCCACAAGTGACCCCATTTTGGAAATTAGACCCCCCAAGGGACTTATCTAGATGTGTGGTGAGCACTTTGAACCCCCAAGTGTTTCACTAAAGTTTATAATGTAGAGCCGTGAAAATAAAAAAAAATCATTTTTTTCCACAAAAATGATCTTTTAGCCCCCAATTTTTATTTTCACAAGGGTAACAGGAGAAATTGGACCCTAAGAGTTGTTGTCCAATTTGTCCTGAGTACGCTGGTACGCCATATGTTGGAGAAAACTACTGTTTGGGCACACGGTGGGGCTCGGAAGGGAAGTAGTGACGTTCTGAAATGCAGACTTTGATGGAATGGTCTGCGGGTGTCATGTCGCGTTTGCAGAGCCCCTGATGTACCTAAACAGTGGCAAACCCCCACAAGTGACCCCATTTTGGAAACTAGACCCCCTAAGGAACTTATCTAGATGTGTAGGGAGCACTTTGAACCCCCAAGTGCTTCACAAAAGTTTATAACACAGAGCAGTGAAAATAAAAAATAATTTTTTTTCCTCAAAAATGATTTTTAGCACACTATTTTTAATTTTCACAAGGCTAACAGGAGAAATTGGACCACAAAAGTTATTGTCCAGTTTGTCCTGAGTACGCTGGTACCCAGTATGTGGGGGGAACCACTGTTTGGGCACACGGTAGGGCTCAGAAGGGAAGGAGCGCCATTTGACTTTTTGAAATGCAAATTACTTCCAATCGTTAGCAGACACCATATCGTGTTTGGAGAGCCCCTGTGTGCCTAAACATTGGAGCTCCCCACAAATGACCCCATTTTGGAAACTAGACCCCCTAAGGAACTTATCTAGATGTGTGGTGAGCACCTTGAACCCTCAAGTGCTTCACAAAAGTTTATGACGCAGAGCCGTCAAAAAATTATTTTTTAGTGCGCAATTTTTTATTTTCACAAGGGTACCAGGATAAATTAGACCCCAATATTTGTTGTCCAGTTTGTCCTGAGTACGCTGGTACCCCACATGTGGGGGGGGAACCACTGTTTGGGCACATGTTGGGCTCGGAAGGGAAGTAGTGACATTTTGAAATGCTGACTTTGATGGAATGGTCTGCGGGCATCATGTTACATTTGCAGAGCCCCTGATGTACCTAAACTGTGGAACCTCCCCACAAGTGACCCCATTTTGGAGACTAGATCCCCCAAGGAACTTATCTAGATGGGTGGTGAGCACCTTGAACCCCCAAGCGCTTCACAGAAGTTTATAACGCAGAGCCGTGAAAATAAAACAAAATTTTTTTTCCTCAAAAAAAAAATGATGTTTAGCCAGCAATTTTTTTTTCACAGGGGTAGCAGGATAAATTGGACCCCAAAAGTTGTTGCCCAGTTTGTCCTGAGTACACTGGTACCCCATATGTGGGGGATGACCACTGTTTGGGTACACGTCGGGGCTCGGAAGGGAAGTAGTGACATTATGAAATGCTGACATTGATGGAATGGTCTGCGGGCATCATGTTACATTTGCAGAACCCCTGATGTACCTAAACTGTGGAACCCCCCACACGTGACCCCATTTTGGAAACTAGACCCCCCAAGGAACTTATCTAGATGTGTGGTGAGCACCTTGAACCCCCAAGTGCTTCACAGAAGTTTATAACGCAGAGACGTGAAAATAAAAAATATTTTTTTTTCCTCAAAAAAATTGATTTTTAGCCAGCAATTTTTTTTTTCACAAGGGTAGCAGGATAAATTGGACCCCAAAAGTTGTTGTACAGTTTATCCTGAGTACGCTGGTGCCCCATATATGGGGGGGAACTATTGTTTGGGCACACGTAAGGGCTCGGAATGGAAGTAGTGGCGTTTTGAAATGCAGACTTTGATGGAATGGTCTGCGGTCGTCATTACGTTTGCAGAGCCCCTGATGTGCCTAAACAATAGAAACCCCCCACAAGTGACCCCATTTTGGAAACTAGACCTCCCAAGTAACTTATCTAGATGCCTGGTGAGCACTTTGGACCCCCAAGTGCTTCACAGAAGTTTATAACGCAGAGACGTGAAAATAAAAAAAAAAAATTTTTCCACAAAAATATTTTTTTAGCCCCCAATTTTTTTATTTTCCCCAGGGTACCAGGAGAAATTAGACCCCCAAAGTTGTTGTGCAATTTTTCCTGAGTACGCTGATACCCCATATGTTGGGGTAAACCACTGTTTGGGCACACGTCGGGGCTTGGAAGGGAGGAAGCACCGTTTATCTTTTTGAATGCAAAATTGGCTGGAATCAATGGTTGCACCATGTCGCGTTTGGAGACCCCCTGATGTACCTAAACAGTGGAAACCCCTCAATTCTAACTCCAGCCCTAACCCCAACACACCCCTAACCACAGCCCTAACCCCAACACATCCCTAACCCTAATTCCAACCCTAACCATAACCCTAACCCCAACATACCCCTAACCCTAATCCCAACCCTAACCATAACCCTAACCACAAGCCTAACCCTAATTCCAACCCTAACCCTAATTCCAACCCTAACCCTAATTCCAACCCTAACCCTCTTTCCAACCCTAACCCTCTTTCCAACCCTAACCCTCTTTCCAACCCTAACCCTCTTTCCAACCCTAACCCTCTTTCCAACCCTAACCCTAACCCTCTTTCCAACCCTAACCCTCTTTCCAACCCTAACCCTCTTTCCAAACCTAACCCTCTTTTCAACCCTAACCCTAACCCTCTTTTTAACCCTAACCCTAACCCTCTTTTTAACCCTAGCCCTAACCCTAACCCTCTTTTTAACCCTAACCCTAACCCTCTTTTCAACTCTAACCCTAACCCTAATGGAAAAATAAAAATAAAAATATTTTCTTTATTTTATTAGTTCTGCCTACCTATGGGGGTGATAATCGGGGGGTTTATTTACTTTTTCTTTAATTTTGATCACTGTGAGAGTGATCAAAATGAAAGAATGGAATCTGCAGCCGGCAGATTCGGGCGGGTGCACTGCGCATGCGCCCGCCATTTTGCAAGATGGCGGCGCCCATCATCCGGACCCGAGGGACACCGGGAGGGACAGGGGGATTCAGGAGGTACCGGGGTGGTGAGGGGGGGATCGGAGGCTGGCGGGGAGCAGAGGGAATGGGAGGGGGGCAGATGATGACAGCGGCGGCAGATCGCCACTGTCATTCAGTTGCGGGGGGGCGATCGCCGGTGGGGGGGGTGGAATCGGTGTCTCCAGCCATGTCTGATGCTACAGCAGCGTCGGACATGGCTGGATTGTAATATTTCATCAATTTTCATTGATGAAATATTACTATCGCTCTGATTGGCTGTTTCACTTTTAACAGCCAATCAGAGCGATCGTAGCCACGTGGGGGCGAAGCCACGCCCCCTGTGGTGAATTACAAAACCCCCTGTATCTGCGGGTCGGGTGACCTTTCAGTGACCCCGGTCACCCGACCCGCAGGGGGGCTTTAAAGTCATGACGCCACATAGGCGTCACTGGTCAGATTTGAATCAGGTTTCATGACGCCTATGTGGCGTCATTGGTCGTGAAGGGGTTAATTTGAAATAAATACAGCACACCCTATTTTTCCTATTTATTACTGTAAAAAGTAAAATAATAAAACCATATTCCTCACTTTGTCCCATGAAGATGTCCAGCTCTGCTACATCTGGATTGCATGGCTGAGCAGTAGCTTGATGCAACAGCTCAGACATGAATCAAGGACACACTGAACTGAGCTTGGGATGCAACTTCAGTGAATAGCCTTAATGTCATATAGGTTACCGCCGGTCATTGCTGGCTGTTCCCACGTTCCGTTCAGTGTGAGCTGGCCGATGAACTGGGGTAACATTTTAGCACTGTTATTAATATCCTGGGAACATTTTGGGATATTGTCCCCTTTCCCAGATTATTACCATCAGCCCTCAGCAGTCTGACTTCTCTGTTCTGGTTATGAAAATTACGCTGGAACCCACGCCATTTTTTTTTCTAATTATTTATTTTTACACACTATGTACACAGAAAGTGTTGAATACAATTTCCATCATTGTGGCCTGGTCACGCTGATCTCAGGGAAACCAGGCGACATTGGTGAGAGCTGCCTTAAGCTTGTGAACAGTGCAAATTGTACAGCTTTTTCCAGGCACAGTTACATGCCACACTGATGACACACGGACACGGATATCTCCAGTACTAGTTTTAACAGTACTGGAAATATTAATATTAATATCCAACACTGCGGAGACACCATCACATGTTTCTCAACGCAGTGATTCTAGAGCAATGCCCCCATCCCTTATGGGAAATATGTAAAAATATGCAAAACACAAGCCATGGAGACACCATCACATGTTTCTCAACGCAAGCAATGACTAGCCAGGTCTTTCCCCGGGAAGGAACAACCACGGGAAGGGCAGTCTCCAATGAAGGAAACCACCTATGCCAAAACATGGTATCAACGCAGTGATTCTAGAGCAATGGTGTCTCCGCGGCTTTTGTTTTGCATATTTTTACATATCTCCCATAAGGTATGGGGGCATTGCTCTAGAATCACTGCGTTGAGAAACATGTGATGGTGTCTCCGCAGTGTTGGATGTTGATCTCCACGAATTCATTCATCCTCATTTTTCAGTCTTCTACTAGGCATTGCTCCTACTGGCCAGTTTCCTACTCCACACTGATGAGGGGCAATACCCCGAAACAGCTGTCTGTGGATGGATACCATGTTTTGGCATAGGTTGTTTCCTTCATTGGAGACTGCCCTTCCTGTGGTTGTTCCTTCCCGGTGAAAGACCTGGCTAGTCATTGCTTGTGTTGAGAAACATGTGATGGTGTCTCCGCGGCTTGTGTTTTGCAAGGATAATCATCTGTCACAACTTGCGCAGGGCCCAACTAAGGGGACAGCCCTTCTGGACTTAATTTTAAGCAACAGGCCAGAGAGAATAACAGAAGTATGAGTCGATGGGCACCTAGGGAACAGTGACCACAATATAATACAATTCCACTTGTCCTTCAGTAAGGTGCCCTGGAAAGGGGTTACAAAAACGCTGAATTTCAGGAAAGCAAAGTTTGATCAGCTTAGAGAGGACTTTCGCCGAATTGGTTGGGACAAGGTCCTCAAAAATAGGAGCACAGAAAATAAATGGGAAATATTTAAATCAGTTTTACACACCCACTGCGAGCTAGCCATACCATACAGAAATAAAAGGGCTAGGAACAGGAGAACACCAATGTGGCTAAGTAAGGATGTAAAAAGGGCAATAAATAACAAGAACAAGGCATTTAAGAAGCTAAAACAAGAAGGCAATGAAGAAGCGTTAAAAAGTTATAGAGAAAAAAATAAATGTGTAAAAAACAAATACATTTAGCAAAAGTGGAAACTGAGAGACTCATTGCTAAGGAAAGTAAAACAAACCCCAAACTATTCTTTAATTATATAAACAGTAAAATGATTAAAATTGATGGTGTTGGCCCTTTAAAGAACAATGAGGGTGAAATCATAGAGAGCGATGTGGGAAAAGCAAATGTTTTAAATACTTTTTTCTCAACAGTGTTCACACAGGAAAAGGATTTGCCAGGGGAAATGAAGTGATAATGTAAACTCCCCATTAAGTATTACCTGCCTAACCCAGGAAGAAGTGCAGAACCGCCTTAGTAAGATTAAAATTGACAAATCACCAGGCCCTGATGGCATTCACCCTCTTGTATTAAGGGAGTTAAGTAATGTGATAGACAGGCCTCTATTCCTTATATTTAAAGACTCTATAGCAACAGGGTCTGTTCCTTTTGATTGGCGGCAAGCAAATGTGGTACCAATATTCAAAAAGGGGTGTAAAAGGTAACCTGGAAACTATAGGCCGGTAAGCTTAACATCTGTTGTGGGTAAAATTTTTGAAGTGTTTCTAAGGGATATCATTACGGAATATCTCAATGTTAATAAATGTTTAACTCCATATCAACATGGATTTATGAAGGATCACTCCTGTCAAACTAACCTGATCAGCTTCAAGGAGGATGTAAGCTCTCAAATGGACCAATGAGAATCATTGGATGTCATTTATCTCTAAAGCATTTGACACTGTCCCACATAAAAGATTGGTAAGTAAGATGAGAAAGCTTGGGCTAGGGGAAAATGTGTGTAGATGGGTAGGTAGCTGGCTTAGTGATAGAAAACAAAGAGTGGTTATTAATGGTGCATACTCAGATTGGGCCAGGGTTACTAGTGGGGTACCACAGGGTTCTGTATTGGGCCCCCTACTATTTAATATATTTATTAATGATCTAGTGGATGGCTTACACAGTAAAATATCAGTATTTGCAGATGATACAAAACTATGTAACGAAGTTAACACAAAGGAGGACAGTTTGCAACTACAGACAGATTTGAGTAAATTGGAGAATTGGGCTGAAAAATGGCAAATGAGGTTTAACACAGATAAGTGTAAGGTTATGCACATGGGAAGGAGAAACAGATGCTACAATTACTTACTAAATGGGAAACTGCTGGGGAAATCAGACATGGAAAAAGACTTAGGCATCTTAGTCAATAAGAAGCTAAATTGGAGTGCCCAGTGTCAGGCAGCTGCCACCAAAGCAAATAGGGTCATGGGATGCATTAGAAGAGGTCTGGGGACATGAGATGAAAACACAATTCTCCCTCTATACAAATCACTCGTCAGACCACACTTGGAGTATTGTGTGCAATTTTGGATGCCGGTGCTCAAGAAAGATATTACTGAACTTGAAAGGGTACAAAGGCGGGCTACTAAAATGATAAATGGAGTTGGTTCACTATAATACCCAGAAAGGTTATCAAACTTAGGTCTATTTACTCTAGAAAAGAGGAGACTTAGGGGAGACCTAATATATATGTACAAGTATATCAGAGGGCAATACAGAGATCTCTCCAATGAACTGTTTGTACCAAGGACTGTGACAAGAACAAGGGGGCATTCTCTTCGTTTGGAGGAAAGACAATTTCTGCACCAGCATAGAAGAGGGTTCTTCACGGTAAGAGCAGTGAGGCTCTGGAATTCTCTTCCTGAGGAAGTGGTGATGGCCAACTCACTGAATGAATTTAAGAAAGGAATGGATGCTTTTCTTGTGAGTAAAAGTATAGAAGGTTACGAATAACATAATGTTATAGGTAGATGGATGACCCAGCTTAGGGAAAGGAATTTTTTCCCTATGGAGAAAATTGGCTTCTACTCTGTGGGTTTTTTGCCTTCCCCAGAATCAACAATGCAGAACAGCTGCACTAAAAATAGGCTGAACTAGATGGACATAAGGTCTTCCTTCAGCCTTCAAAACTATGTTACTATGTTACTCTATTTAGCATTTTATTCTGGTGCTTGATGGCTTTCTCTGGGTGAAGTTTGCATAGTAAGTGAGGGGAATAATGACTTGTCAGTCGAGTCTCGGAGATCTGATCTGTACCACTGTGCTCAAAGACAACACACCTCAATATAAACATTTTTTTTCTAACTGTTGTCAAGTACAGCTGGAGCAGGAATAGCTGAAATAAGTAAAGCATAGTTTCTGTCAATCAACATTTCTAGCTATAAATTTAAAAAAAGATAGACAAGTAGGAAAATAAAAGATGAGTAAACTTTATCATTATGTCAACAATGCAAAAGCAATGGTGAGAGAATATACGAGTGTGCTCGATTATAAAGTGGATCTCCGCCTATTAATACCATCTATGTCATGATCCACACTGGGGTTGGAGTCCTGTTTTCCCTTTTTCCCAGACTGGTCATGCAGGGATTAACTTTTCTCAGCCTCAGTCTGGGTTCAGGCTTGCTATTTATCGCTGCTGCTTCCTGCAGGCGATGTCGGTTATAGTTTTGCCTAGGGCTGCTGTAACTGACTCTGAATGCTCTGATTTGTCCTCCTGCATTTGCTGTCTGAACCCGTGTCTCTGTGTTCCCCCATTCCCATTATGACTCAGTGTTCCCCTTTTAGTGTATTGACCTCCCGGTTCTGATTTGGCATGTATCCCAACCTGCTTCTGTCTTTTGTCTTTTTGCTTGTCTGTTCATGACCGCTACTGACCTTCTCAGCTTGCCTCTGACCCCAAGTTTGTTTATTCCGCTTTGTACTGCGTTACAGTGTGTTGCTTAACTCGGCCTGTTTGACTAATCTGCTGCCACCTGTGGTAGCCTGGCTGTTGCATTGCAGCTGCCTGACAATCTAATTTTTAGGACTAGCACGATCCTTTGATATATTTCATGATATTTCTTTATTATATATCTTCATTAATGGACAACTCCAGCTTAATGACATCAGTGGTCAAATATTAGTGGGAATGCTACTCATTGAGGTGTGTCGGTAGGCAAAACAGGAAGCGATTCCATTTAAATGTCCATGCTGGTTTATTGGTGATTTGTAAACCAGCCATAAGCAAAGGAAAAAAATCCTGCGTTATAAAATAAACAGTTCTGACAAAGTTTCTTGAGAGCCAGTCCAGATCACACAGGCTGGATAGCATTCAGTATACAGGCTCAGTCTGGAGAAAACACACAGGAAGTTTTCTCCCTACGCATACACAGACCATGTGTGGTATGTGGGCAGGCAAGCCTGCCAATCTCTTAATCTGCCCGTAAAACCTGGCCCAGATGCACCAAATGAGACTCAGTATTATGTGTACTAGAGCAATACTGCAGGTCTACATCACAGATGACAAGCACCTCTGTGATACATACCTCCCACCAACTATTTGTCTGATAGTTGCCTTACAATGTATACACGCACACACACCCCTGTAAAGGAGTTATATTCAGGTATGGAAATAATGCTGCAAAGTAAGAATTATTTATATAATAGAAATGCTAAGTGTCTATTATCGAATAACAAAATGTATAGTGACTGAATATAAGACAAATCTAATTTGTATCAATATATAGTGTGTGACCCATCCTTTGTCTTCAAAATCACATCAGTTCTTCTAGGTACACTTGTACAAAAGGCATGAATTTTGTAATCTTATAGTCAGGTGCATGAATAACCAATTATACCATCAGGAGTGAATGATGACCATTTTCATATGTAGGTTTAGACACAGTCAATAACTGAAATGGAAACCGCAATGTAAAAGACTTAAAACTGAGTGAGAAAAAGCCAAACTTTGCTACAAAGTTGAAGTTGTTAATGATCATTTCATGACACAGCCAGGTCATACACCATGGGAAGATTGAGCACAGGAACAAGAAACAATGTAGTTATATTGCATTAACAGACACTCACAAACCAAGATTTCAAAAGCGACAATACAAGAATTGCCTTTTTTGCTGCTTCATCACACGGACTCGTGTGCACTCTTTGATCTACTAGTATACCCAAGTCTTTTTCACTCGTGCTGTTGATTAATTCTATTCCTCCCGTTCTATAGATGTAATTTTCCTTTTTCTTGCCCAGATGTGAAATCTTGCATTAAATACCACTCAGTAAGTCGCTACCCATTGTCCCATCCTTCTGAATTCTTTCAATCTTCTCTAGCATTAGCTATCCCACCTAGCTTTCCATCATCTGAAAATTTGATTAGTTTACCTTCAGTTCTCTTATCTAGATCATTTATAAAAATGTTGAACAACACTGGGGCCAGGACAGAACCTTGTAGTACCCCACTTGATACACTTTTTTCCAATTCAATGTTCAACCATTTATTACCACTCTTTGAGTACAATCACTGAGCCAGTTATGAATCCACCTAACCGTAGCCTTGTCAATCCAATACTTGGTCAATTTTTCAATAAGGATAGTATGAGATACTTTATCAAATGCTTTGTTGAAGTCAAGATATACTGAACCACCTAGTCAGTGATTCTATCATGGAAGGAAATTAGATTAGTCTGGCATGACTTAATTGCTACAAACCCATGCGGACTCTGGTTAATTACTGTATTCTTATCCAAGTACTTACATACATGCTGTATAATAATTTGTTCAAATGTCTTCCCTGGTATAGAAGTAAGGCTCACTGGCCTGTAATGTCCTGTCTCCGTCTTTTCCTTATTTTTGAAGATGGCGACAACATTTGCCCTTCTCCAGTTTTCCAGGCTTTTTCAAAGATTCTGGCTAGTGGTTCTGCAATTTCCTCTACTCTTTCAGTACCTTAGCATGTTACAACTGGAAAGTTTGTGGTCTGTATCCACGCTGCCAAATGATGAAGAAACAGTAAATGCCAGAGATAATGAAGGAAAAAAAAAGTTTTTTTTTAATTTTTCTACGCTTTTTGAAGTGTAGCCCTCTCCAGGAAACAAAAATACATATGGCATATAGAGGGTTCACAAAGTTTTATATGGAGGGACATTTAAAAAAAAAACAAAAAAAACAAAGTTCTAAAACAGACGCATGACAGTGTGATATGTCAGAGTTCATAGGGTGATGCTGTTCAAGTGAGAAAAAAAAGTGTAACATTAAAAGAGTGATCGGGTAAACATATAGAAATGGAGGTCATTAGAAACATAGCATATCATAAAATATATGAAATATATCACTATACCAAAACGTCACGCAATAAATGTGTTTTTTCACCACCATGTCATTCTTTTCATGGATTGAACACTGAAGCACATGTAAAGTAACGTGGTGAAGAGCATTTGTAATTTATCTGTTAAAATTAGATTATCTGATAGGTCTTACAAATAGCCATGATGAAAATAAATTAGGTGATGGAATATGTAAGTAAGGTACTCAGATGGTTCGTGCAATTAGATCAATATAACTAATTCACTTGTATTAAATAATTAATATTGCACATTGCCAGTACTAAATCCTATAAATGCAAGCATGAAGATGAAAGACGGGAGATGCTGGGTGCGATCCTTTCTCCGATATTCACTGTGATGGATCACAGCGAGCTGTGCAAACCAGCAGCGAGGAGTAACTCATATACCACACTTCTAAAACAATATAAAACTGGACCGTTAAAAGTACAATTTATATATTCTTATAACCTGTGAGTGTATTTAAAACACTTAGAACGTTTCTCAGAAATAGATAAAACATGTATGTAAAGTCATAAAAAGTATTGAACTTTAAGTTCCTATTTAAAACCAAAAATAATTGAAAATGATGCTTAGTTAATAGAATCTCATCTCATTAGAGGGTATATATATATAGATGAGTTGATAATTCATAGAAAAAAGGGGACCATGAAGGAATATGAAACATACAATATTGAAAAAAATAGTTTAAAATTCTACTGGTCAATTAATGGTGGTTAATGAAATTACAACCCATGAAAAATACGGCGAATATTGCAAATTTGGCGATTGTGAGCCGAACCGAACATTGAAATGTTCGCTCATCTCTAGTCATGAGGAGGTCTGCACAGCAATGCAAAATGACATTTACTCGATCTCTGATATGCCAGGCAAGATTTTAGATTTGTGATTCGCAAAAATAATCTCAAAATGTTCAAATTCACGCAAAACTGCGAATTTCAGGAATTTCGACTCAGACTTGGACTTTTGTAGAATCGATCTGCTCATCTCTAGGTGCTATGTTGGCTTAGGCTTCACAATAGCTTTGCCTTGCGGTATACAAGTATATAGTAAAACAGACATGTAAGGAAAGATGACAGGTTCATGTTAATATTATGCGGTTGAATGAAGCCACCACTTCCATAGCTGTTAAAAAATTGCTAAGCATTTGAAAAACCCTTGAGCAGGACCTGTGTAAATTTGTAAGTATCCACTATAGTAATGACTGCAGGAATCCACAATAATACGACAAACAGGCAAAGTGGTTTAATACCAGGCCTCCACTACCAGCCTCACAGCAGGTGCATGACCGGCCTATATGGTACGTCAGTATAAAATTGGTCATCTGTTTCTTAAAAGCAAAAATGTAATGTATGCTGCAGGAATTAAATGCAGTAGTCCACAAATAAACTAGATAGAGATCACACCTAGTACCCAGACATAATGAAACCAGTATATTGTCATTGTTAGCGTAGACCGTAGTAGTTACTACAATCTGTGCACTGTCTGCCAGTTGGTTGTAACTTGCTCTGTCCATCTTCTCATGCTAAGTGAAGTTTCTCAATAAGCTATTCTCCAACTAATAATGTCTCAGAGGGGAGAAAAACCGGAGCAGTGGCTTTTTTGTGAATATCAGTAAAACATAGAAGGATTTATAGGTAAATCTGGAAGCAATTTATCTTCTACGCATTGGGAGTGAGGCAGATTAGTGGCAGGTAGGACGTATAGAGCATAAGGCCTCTTTCACACTTCCGTTTTTGACCATTAGTCAAAATCCGCCAGTTTTTGAAAAAAACAGATCCGCCATTTTTTGGGGCGGATCCGTTTTTTTCCCCATTAAGTTGCATTACCGGCGGATCTTGACGGATGGCCATCCGTTGGATCCTTTTTTTTGCGGATCCGCCAAAATGTTTGCGTCCGCCGGCATGCCTGGATGGACTCTGCAACGTTTTTTTTGCTGTAGGATCCACATTTTACAGTGCGGACGCCCAGAGAAAGGAAGTCAGCCGGGGATTTAACCCTGAAATACTTTCTGGCAGTGGGAAAAAAAAAATTCTCTCTCTCTCTCTCTCTCTCTCTCTCTGTCCCCCCAGACTGCGGTTCCTTTAAAATTCTGCATTCAACGGATCCATCAAAAAAAGGCCCGGTGGCATCCGTTTGCATCAGTTACAAACAGATCCGCTTTCCGCCATTTTGGCGGATTTTAACTGACAAGAAAAACGGAAGTGTGAAAGAGGTCTAAGGATCAAAGTAATGTAAACCCGAGCAACTCTGCACGAACGATAGCGAAATGACTGAAATTTCATTAAAAATACATATTCTTGGTGGGTTTATCCACATCGTTTACAGAGAACGAGGTCATATATTGTCACTGTCGCTAGGAACATTTGCACTGGAAGCCAATTTGGACAACTAGTTTTAGACTGGAAATCAGAGAGCCTTGAAGAATCTCACACAAACACATGTAGACGGCATAAGAACTTGAATGTAACTTTGGCGAATTGTCTTGAAAGAATAACGCTGCATTCTGTTAAAACAATAAAGTAATTCACAATGTCAATAATTGCTACATTCAAACAGGGTATACTTCGTAATGATCAACGTTTCAAGGTGGCTTTCAAGGAGAATTCAGAACGCACTTCAATAAGGCCATTCATGGGATTTTTTTAATTTAAACTCAGCTTGCCGATATTTTACAGATTCTAAAACCATTTTTTTTCCTACTTTTTCATTCCAAAGTTAAAACTAACCTGAAAGAAAACATATAAATATAATGTTCATATAACATATAATTCCCTTCAATTAGAAAGGCATAAACCACAGAAGTTCTTTGTGGTTGTTTGGTTTTTATCCTTTAACACTGGCCAGTCAAATCATGGATACAATTCAGAATTAAACACACGGGGGCACCACTGACATTAATGGGGATCCAACCAGACCTATACAAAATCAATGCTGATTAAAGAGAGAGAGAAAAGGAATAGGCCACACAATGGGGATCACCCAACATAAGATTTAGCAAAAATTTGTAACAATCTTTATTTAGACACAAACAACTAAACACCCAATTGTTAAAAACATTAAAAGTTAGTCACACATGTGACTTGAACATCTAGGTTCACAATAGAACCAAACCTTCATAACTTCACCTCCACAGAAAAACATCTCAATAACAGACCAAATATGTATGTAGATAGCATACCACAGTATAAAAGGTTTTTGCACGAAAACTGGCTCACATTCATGAATAAATGCACACACCAAAAATACAAATATTGGCAATTGATAGCAGAAAAATAAAACAATATTAAAGCCACATATGCTATATACACAGGAAGAGATGGTATAAACCATATATCAGCCAATTATAATAAATATATATGATCTAATTTACCTGTGAGAAATTGCACAAAAAGCCCACAAACAGTATCTGGCCTATATAACATGCTGATGCAATGTTATTGATCAAATCCCTTAGAAGTGCATGTATTTCCCTAACAACCGCTCAGACTATCATGTTTGACCAAGCGCATTGAAATAAAGTGGTATTGGCTAAAAAATAGCCGCATAATAGTTTGCACCACAAACAAAAATGGTGTTTTAAATGCTTTAGCGCGTATATGTGAATGGAATCTAACCAACTACTGTAATGAGTTTTTAATCTATGTTGCACCAGAAACAAAAATGGTGTTTTAAGCGCTTTAGAGGTTATATGTGAATGGAGTCCAACCGATTACTATAATAGGTCTTATATCTATGTTGCACCATAAATATAAATAGTGTTTTAAGAACTTCAGCACTTATGTGTGCATAGAGTATCTATTAGACCATGTGATCTGTGTTCTGCCGCAGGTTCGTTAAATCTTGATCTTGATACAGGCAATGATTATCTTGTGTATGCGCTATAAGCTCTTAAACTTTGACTTTCATAACTTTATTGTTGTGTTTAACCATCATTACGTTAGACCATATATTGTATACGCCGGCATCTGCGCTCTGGGCAGAATTCAGTATGGGCAGGTGCTTTGCAAAGCAGTCATTAGCCGCATGTTACTCATATCCTACTGCCTCTTTGGTAAGTGTTAGCACAGCTGTGCTGCATTATTGAACTAACTAAATATATAAAAGACACAACTAACTAACAGTCAGGACCCCTGACGAAGCCACAATCGGTGGCAACACGTGTCGGGTCTCAGGATGCTCGAGCTCCACTCCACTTCTGATTGGAAACTAGTGCATAACCAAACTAAGGTTGAGCATTGCCTTCCCTTTATGCGGCTATTTTTTAGCCAATACCACTTTATTTCAATGCGCTTGGTCAAACATGATAGTCTGAGCGGTTGTTAGGGAAATACATGCACTTCTAAGGGATTTGATCAATAACATTGCATCAGCATGTTATATAGGCCAGATACTGTTTGTGGGCTTTTTGTGCAATTTCTCACAGGTAAATTAGATCATATATATTTATTATAATTGGCTGATATATGGTTTATACCATCTCTTCCTGTGTATATAGCATATGTGGCTTTAATATTGTTTTACTATTCTGCTATCAATTGCTAATATTTGTATTTTTGGTGTGTGCATTTATTTATGAATGTGAGCCAGTTTACATGCAAAAACCTTTTATACTGTGGTATGCTATCTACATACATATTTGGTCTGTTATTGAGATGGTTTTCTGTGGAGGTGAAGTTATGAGGGTTTGGTTCTATTGTGAACCTAGATGTTCAAGTCACATGTGTGACTAACTTTTAGGCTGTGTGCCCACGATGCGATTTTTAAGCGTTTTTATTGCGATTTTTGGAGCGAAAATGCTGCGAAAACGTTTAAAAATCGTGTACAGAACGCCCCCCATGCATTCCTATGGCATTCCGCACATGCTGTGCTAATGCTGCGCTTTTTTCCACGGCGGAAAAGCATCGCGGAAAAAAACGCAGCATGCTCATTCTTTTGTGCGGAATCGCAAAGAATTGCTGCGATTCCGCACCCATAGGAATGCATGAGAATCGCTTACTTCCCGCTATGCCCACCATGCGGGAAGTGAAGCGTCTCATGTGCGGTTGGTACCCACGGTGTGGAGGAGAGGAGACTGTCCTCCAGGCCCTGGGTACCATACCCCTGTAAAAAAAAAAAGAATAAAAAATCGGGATATATTTACCTTCCGACGTCCCGCTCTGCATTCCCGGCCTAAGCGTTCCCAGTAATGCCTTGCGGCAAGTTCCTGTGATGACGTAGTCTCGCGTGACTCTAGCGGTCTCGCGAGATCGCTATAGTAACGCGAGACCAACGTCATCACAGGTCTCGCAAGGCATTACTGGGAACGCTGATGCCCGGGATGGCAGCGCGGGACGTCGGAAGGTAAATATATCCCGATTTTTTTTATTTTTTTAATCATTTTTCTCATTCTATCTTTTACTATTGAAGCCGCATAGGCGGCCTCAATAGTAAAAAGCTGCTCACACTTGTCAAACACTATGTTTGACGAGTGTGACCAACCTGTCAATCACTTTCCAAGCGATGCTTCAAATCGCTTGGAAAGTGCTTGAGAAAATCGCGGCAAAATCGCGAACAGAATTGCGGTAAAATCGCGGTGAAATCGTGCGGGAAAAAAACGCGCGATTTCTGGGAAGGAGTCCGGTTTTCAGTGAGCGTTTTAAAACGCAACGTGGGCACATAGCCTTAATGTTTTTAACAATTGGGTGTTTAGTTGTTTGTGTCTAAATAAAGATTGTTACAAATTTTTGCTAAATCTTATGTTGGGTGATCCCCATTGTGTGGCCTATTCCTTTACTCTCTCTCTTTACTCAAATCATGGATACGCCCACAAAGAGCTCTTTTAATTATTTATTCCCAGGGGACGTAACAGAAAGGAGCTGCCAGACATGTAGTTCAGATGAATGGCTGTATTTTTAATACCTAAATGGCTCAGGTCCTCAGCAGAAGCTGCTCTTAGAGAGTGGCTCTCCTTGGTGCCTCAGATTCAAGTATCTACTAGGGCATTTGGACAGAAATTGCTTTCATAAAACATCTCCTTTAAAGGGATTTTCTGACATATAAATATTGGTTACTTATCATCATGTACAGTATTCTGGAATACTGTGCATATTTGCCGCGGCTGTGTGGGTATTGTAGCTTTGTTCCAATCATATGAGCAGGACAAGGAGTCCTGTAGTTCCTTCAATTATCTGGATGATTGGGTAGTTTTGACCTCCCCCCCAATAATCTAATATTGATTTACTATCTAATGGATAGATTATCACAGAAAATCCCTTTTTAAGGAATTAGACAAACCAAGAAGCTGCAAAATGCAACTTTTAGTTCATATATTGAAAAAAGTCAAAGCAAACTTTTTTCAACTTTGTTTCCTAAAGTTTCCAGAAAATAATTGAAGGCACTCTCAATTGGTAAATACTGTTTTTTTTCCCCCTGTAGTCAGAGAGGTGATAGAGTTTTCAGATGACAAAATAAATAGAAAAAGCAGTGACCTTTATCGGGCTGCAAAACTAATGATTTTGATTCCTCCAGGTATGACATAAGACTAGAAGTCTGTAGCTTTCACCTATCAATTGTATACAGTGGTCTGCCAACTATACTGACAAATAAAGCAATATCTATAGCTGCGTAGCCTTGTAAGGGAAAATCTAACATTGTGTTGTTTTCTCTCAGTATTCATCTTGGCCGCTTCCCTCCAGGGAACAAAATGGATGAGTGGTCCGTACTGTATACACTGCAAAAGTGCACATTTTGTCTTCTCATAACTCCACTAGCAGCACTTTCCTGTGGATACATTTAATATCTTACATTTATTTTTTTTCTTACTTTATTTTTTTAACAATGTGTCCAATTTATTCTTTCACTGTTCCTTTGATTCAAACAATACAACCTGTTTTTGTGCATTTTTGAGTCGGGGAATATAGACCCAGAGCTGTAAAAAGTTGTCCTTGCATGAAGCAACATTTTGATTCAATGGATTTAGCTTTAAAGGGTTTTCACGCACCTGATATTTTATAGTATGATCTAATAAAATAAGAAAACAAACATACTGACATGCAATAAGAAGCATAGTCGCCTACCCAATTTCCCTTCTACTACTTTTAGCTATGCCCGAGTCTCCCACTGGTCACAGAGGTTACGAACATGTCACTGCTGGTACCAATAATTGACTTTAGCACTCATATCTGTACAATCAGAACAGGATGTAAAAAGACCAATTTTGGATTTCCAGTCACTCCTGTGGTTTACTATGAGGAAGAAGCAAGTGTGGTTCAAAACGCGTTGATATATTAAAAACCACATTCAAACTTCCTACGTTTTCTTACTGCAGCCTCCAGCACTGGTAGCGCGGATTTGACTCCACCTTCCCCAGTTGCATGACATCCTGTTCCTAACATTCTGACTGGTTGTGGCCACAGACTGTTGTGAGCTCATTTTCTCGTTCACCTTTGATGTCCGATGAACTCCCTCTGCTGGTGAAAGGAGGTGGTGAAACTGATTTGGATGGGAGAAACCTGTCACCTGAACAGGTGGATTGCGATTGGACATCCGGAATCTCTGAGTGGATATAAGGCAGCCGACGCCCTGTAGGGTTGCTGGTGATTTTTCTGCTCTGAGCTCTGGCCTCCAGTTCAGTTCCTGTCTTCTAAAGCTAAGTTTTTGTTCCATGAGATTTTGTCTGATTTGCTTAGTTTTGTGTTCTGCCAGCCCCGGCTGGGGCTCTGCTGAATTTCCATTTTTGTCCCTGGTCGGTTAAATCTGTTTTGCTCTGTCTTCAGAATATATCGGAGTGCTGATATAGGGATTTTGAAGTCTAGTGACTTCAGGGCCGTTTTTCCTATCAGACGTGTTGGGACTAGAGTTGAGCGAAACGGGTCAAAAAAATTCAAAAGTCGCCGACTTTTGGCAAAGTCGGGTTTCATGAAACGAAACCCGACCCTAGGATGAGGTCGGCCACGAGGTCGGCGACTTACGCGCCAAAGTCGCATTTCAAAAGTTTGTTTTGCGCTCTTTTTCAGCGAATCAGGATCCACGGACACTGTGGGCAACGTGATGACATAGGCACGGGTCACCACCATCTTTCAGAAGGGCATGCAAGTGATTGGCTTGCTTTGGTGGGCGTCACAGGGGGTATAAAAGGGTGTGCACGCCGACCGCCATCTTACTTCTGCCGATCTTAGTATAGTGAGAGGTTGCTGCTGATTCTGTAGGGAGAGCGTTAGGCAGGGAAGAAGACAAAAAAACTGCTTCTGCTGCTAGCGATTTGGCCTGCACAACACACCAGTCACTGTGTGTGCAGTGCAAGGGGAGGCTATATAGTGGTGTATCAGTGGTGTTGGTTGTTGGGCTGCCTTCTAAGGCTTCCTGACATTCCTGCATTGCTGTTTACCCACTGCTCCGCAAACTGCTATTTTAAAAGCAATCCCAATTTTTTTTTTTGTCCTGCTGAGAAGAAAAAAAAACTGCTTCTACTGCTAGCAATTTGGCCTGCACAACACACCAGTCACTGTGTGTGCAGTGCAAGGGGAGGCTATATAGTGGTGTATCAGTGGTGTTGGTTGTTGGGCTGCCTTCTAAGGCTTCCTGACATTCCTGTATTGCTGTTTACCCACTGCTCCGCAAACTGCTTTTTTAAAAGCAATCCAATCTCCCTTATCCTCTAGTCACTTTTGTCACAGCTGTGCCATCGAGCCTGTCACATAGCGCTCAGATATCAGTGGGCCTCACACAATCCAAAAGTGTCCACTGTCCACAAGTGTGTGCAGAAATTCAAAATCTCCCTTATCCTCTAGTCACTTTTGTCACAGCTGTGCCATCGAGCCTGTCACATAGCGCTCAGATATTCATTGGGCCTCACACAATCCAAAAGTGTCCAGTGTCCAAAAGTGTGTGCAGAGATTCAAAATCTCCCTTATCCTCTAGTCACTTTTGTCACAGCTGTGCCATCGAGCCTGTCACATAGCGCTCAGATATCAGTGGGCCTCACACAATCCAAAAGTGTCCAGTGTCCAAAAGTGTGTGCAGAAATTCAAAATCTCCCTTATCCTCTAGTCACTTTTGTCACAGCTGTGCCATCGAGCCTGTCACATAGCGCTCAGATATCAGTGGGCCTCACACAATCCAAAAGTGTCCAGTGTCCAAAAGTGTGTGCAGAGATTCAAAATCTCCCTTATCCTCTAGTCACTTTTGTCACAGCTGTGCCATCGAGCCTGTCACATAGCACTCAGATATCAGTGGGCCTCACTCAATCCAAAAGTGTCCACTGTCCACAAGCGTGTGCAGAAATTCAAAATCTCCCTTATCCTCTAGTCACTTTTGTCACAGCTGTGCCATCGAGCCTGTCACATAGCGCTCAGATATTCATTGGGCCTCACACAATCCAAAAGTGTCCAGTGTCCAAAAGTGTGTGCAGAGATTCAAAATCTTCCTTATCCTCTAGTCACTTTTGTCACAGCTGTGCCATCGAGCCTGTCACATAGCGCTCAGATATCAGTGGGCCTCACACAATCCAAAAGTGTCCAGTGTCCAAAAGTGTGTGCAGAAATTCAAAATCTCCCTTATCCTCTAGTCACTTTTGTCACAGCTGTGCCATCGAGCCTGTCACATACTGCTCAGATATTCATTGGGCCTCACACAATCCAAAAGTGTCCAGTGTCCAAAAGTGTGTGCAAAGATTCAAAATCTCCCTTATCCTCTAGTCACTTTTGTCACAGCTGTGCCATCGAGCCTGTCACATAGCGCTCAGATATCAGTGGGCCTCACACAATCCAAAAGTGTCCAGTGTCCAAAAGTGTGTGCAGAAATTCAAAATCTCCCTTATCCTCTAGTCACTTTTGTCACAGCTGTGCCATCGAGCCTGTCACATAGCGCTCAGATATCAGTGGGCCTCACACAATCCAAAAGTGTCCAGTGTCCAAAAGTGTGTGCAGAGATTCAAAATCTCCCTTATCCTCTAGTCACTTTTGTCACAGCTGTGCCATCGAGCCTGTCACATAGCGCTCAGATATTCATTGGGCCTCACACAATCCAAAAGTGTCCAGTGTCCAAAAGTGTGTGCAGAGATTCAAAATCTCCCTTATCCTCTAGTCACTTTTGTCACAGCTGTGCCATCGAGCCTGTCACATAGCGCTCAGATATCAGTGGGCCTCACACAATCCAAAAGTGTCCACTGTCCACAAGTGTGTGCAGAAATTCAAAATCTCCCTTATCCTCTAGTCACTTTTGTCACAGCTGTGCCATCGAGCCTGTCACATAGCGCTCAGATATTCATTGGGCCTCACACAATCCAAAAGTGTCCAGTGTCCAAAAGAGTGTGCAGAGATTCAAAATCTCCCTTATCCTCTAATCACTTTTGTCACAGCTGTGCCATCGAGCCTGTCACATAGCGCTCAGATATCAGTGGGCCTCACACAATCCAAAAGTGTCCACTGTCCACAAGTGTGTGCAGAAATTCAAAATCTCCCTTATCCTCTGGTCACTTTTGTCCCAGCTGTGCCATCGAGCCTGTCACATAGCGCTCAGATATTCATTGGGCCTCACACAATCCAAAAGTGTCCAGTGTCCAAAAGTGTGTGCAGAGATTCAAAATCTCCCTTATCCTCTAGTCACTTTTGTCACAGCTGTGCCATCGAGCCTGTCACATAGCGCTCAGATATCAGTGGGCCTCACACAATCCAAAAGTGTCCAGTGTCCAAAAGTGTGTGCAGAAATTCAAAATCTCCCTTATCCTCTAGTCACTTTTGTCACAGCTGTGCCATCGAGCCTGTCACATAGCGCTCAGATATCAGTGGGCCTCACACAATCCAAAAGTGTCCAGTGTCCAAAAGTGTGTGCAGAGATTCAAAATCTCCCTTATCCTCTAGTCACTTTTGTCACAGCTGTGCCATCGAGCCTGTCACATAGCGCTCAGATATCAGTGGGCCTCACACAATCCAAAAGTGTCCACTGTCCAAAGTGTGTGCAGAAATTCAAAATCTCCCTTATCCTCTAGTCACTTTTGTCACAGCTGTGCCATCGAGCCTGTCACATAGCGCTCAGATATCAGTGGGCCTCACACAATCCAAAAGTGTCCAGTGTCCAAAAGTGTGTGCAGAGATTCAAAATCTCCCTTATCCTCTAGTCACTTTTGTCACAGCTGTGCCATCGAGCCTGTCACATAGCGCTCAGATATCAGTGGGCCTCACACAATCCAAAAGTGTCCACTGTCCACAAGTGTGTGCAGAAATTCAAAATCTCCCCTGTCCTATAGACACCTTGTACCTTGTTTTACATTACTATATAGTTTGTTGGATTTTGTCTACATTTCTACCAAAAATGAGGAAGGCTGGTGGAAGAGGCCGTGGAATTGGGCGGGGGTTGGCAGCTGGTAATGATGGTGTTGGTGGTGGATCTGATGGTAGTGGCAAGAGCAAAATGGGACCGAATGCAGGAGGTGCTGACCCTGCGTCATCGTCTGGCTACATAAGGCCTCGAACGCTTAGTTTTCTAGGAGTTGGCAAACCGCTTTTAAAGCCAGAGCATCAGGAAAAAGTTTTGTCTTACATTGCTGACTCAGCCTCCAGCTCTATCGCCTCCTCTTCTGAAGTTGTAAAAAGTAAAAGCACTGAGTCGTCATTGGAGGCTCATGTTCATGATCCACACCTTTCCTTGTGTCCTTCACCCCAACCAAGATTTAAGGATGACGCAGGCCATACTACTGATTACTCCATGGAGCTGTTTTCACATACCATGCCTGGATTATCAAGTGAAATGGTGAATTACCCAGGCCAAGATGAATCTTACATGGAGTGCACTGATGCACAGCCGCTGATGGATTATTCTGCTGGTACATTCACTCAGAGCACTACATTGTCCTCGCAGTGTACAGAGCCAGATTTTGACCCTGATGAGACTCAGGTGCCCCTTCCCGCACACTATACCACCATACACGGTGACACAGAGGAAGGTGCACATGACATAGAAGAGGAGGTGATGGATGACCCAGTTGTTGACCCAGATTGGCATCCATTGGGGGAAGAGGGTGCTGCTTCCAATAGCTCAGATGAGGAGCATCCACAGCAGACATCGACATCACAACAGCTGTTATCTGGCAGGCCCGGAGCACTCCAAAGACAGGTTCCAAACATCAAAAGAGTTGCTGGACAGCTTGTCCAGAGGGTCAAAAGATCACAGCGTGCTAGGCCGCAAAATGTCTGCCAAAGTAGGAAGAGTGCAGTGTGGCACTTTTTTGAACAAAATCCTCATGATCAGGCCAAGGTTATCTGTAAGAAGTGCGCAAAGACCTTTAGCCGAGGGAAAAATCTGAAAAATTTGAATACCAGTTGCATGCTTAGACATTTAACCAGCATGCACTTGCAAGCGTGGACACAACACCAAACCTCAAGTGCCACATGTGCAACTGATCACAACGAAGGTAGTCAGCAACGCTACATTGTTTCCCCCACTGTAAGCCCACCGGTTAGCACAGCAGCAAATGTTGAGGTGTCCTTGCAAGACCACAGCAGTCAGGGAATCCCACTGTTATATCAACGAAAGACTGATTCTAGGCCATCAGAAAGAACACCAACTCCATCACCATCATCAACCCTCTCTCAGTCCGCCCTGTCCACCGCTACTTCCACCATATGCAGCTCTCAAGTCCAGCTCACCCTCCCAGACACTATGAGTAGGTCAAGAAAGTACTCAGTCTCTCATCCGCGTACACTGGGTTTGAACGCCCACATTGCCAAACTAATCTCGTTTGAGATGATGCCCTTTCGGTTGGTGGAAAGCACAGCTTTCCGCGAACTCATGGCCTATGCAGTACCACGCTATGACCTACCCAGTCGCTACTTCTTTTCTCGCAAAGCCATCCCAGCCCTCCACCATCATGTGAAAGACCGCATTGTCCATGCACTCAAGCAGTCAGTGAGCGGAAAGGTGCACCTCACAACTGATGCATGGTCCAGTCGGCATGGCCAGGGCCGTTACGTGTCCATCACTGCGCACTGGGTTAATGTGGTGGATGCAGGGTCCACAGGGGACAGCGGTGGTGGGACAGTGCTGCCTAGCCCACGGTATAGGAAACAGTTGGCTGTAGGCGTTCGACCCTCCTCCTCCTCCTCCTCCTCCAGAAGCGAAAGCTCGTCCACAGAGCGCAGTCGTACGAGCACTCCATCTGCAGCTGCCACTGTTGCACACGATGTGTCCCCCTATCGAGCAGCTAGTGGAAAGCGTCAGCAGGCTGTGTTGCAGATGATGTGTTTGGGCGACAGACACACCGCCGAGGTGCTGGCCGAGTACTTGAAGCGACAAACTGAGTCATGGCTGGGCAGTGTACATCTTGAGGCAGGCAAGGTAGTTAGTGATAACGGCCATAATTTTGTGGCAGCCATAGCCCTTTCAAAACTCAGCCACATACCTTGCTTGGCTCACACCTTGAACCTGGTGGTGCAGTGCTTCCTCAAAAATTATCCGGAGTTAACAGCCCTGCTCCAGAAGGTGCGAAGACTGTGCGCGCACATCCGCCGGTCGCCTGTACACTCCGTTCATATGCAGAAGCTGCAGCGATTGCTCCACCTTCCCAACCACCACCTCATTATCGACATTGCAACAAGGTGGAACTCCACCCTGCACATGGTGGAGCGGCTGTGCGAGCAGAGGCAGGCCATAATGCATTTGTGGGAGGATACACGGCCAGGCACTTTGAGAGCAGACATGGAGTTGACAGGTGTGCAGTGGTCGAAGCTGAAAGACCTTTGTAAAGTCCTTCAGTATTTTCAGGAATGCACACGGCTGGTAAGCGCAGACGACGCCATCCTAAGCATGAGCATCCCACTTATGCGTCTGCTCATGCAAACTTTGACGCACCTTAAGGAGCAGGCGTCTGCAGCCAATGTTGATGAGGAGGAAGAGGAGGAGGGAATCCTTGATGACATTCAGCCATTGTCTGCTCAGGGACCTCTCCTGGACGAGGTGGAGGAAGAAGAGGAGGAGGAGGATGATGATGGGGATGATTACTTAGGGGAGGAGGATGCATCTCGTGGGGCAAGTGAAAATGTTGGCGTGGCAAGGTCTGGTACAGGGTTTGTGCGTGACTGGAGGGATGTGGATTTGCCAGAAAGTGCTCCTCCACCCAGCACTCGCAGTGCATCATTGACACCGGGAACATTGGCCCACATGTCAGATTATGCCTTGCGGATCCTAAAAAGGGACCCCCGCATTGCCAAAATGATGAACGATGACGACTACTGGTTGGCCAGCATCCTGGATCCACGCTATAAAGGCAAATTACAAAACATCATGCCACAGGAGAACCTTGACCTAATATTGGCTAATAAACAAGCAACTCTGGTAAATCGGTTGCTTGAGGCATTCCCAGCACACAGCAGCGGTGATGGTTCTCACACGAGCCGTACGGGCCGGGGGCAGCTTGACAGAGGTGTTCGTGGTGCACACAGCAGAAGTGGCGTTGGAGACAGGGGTTTCATGACAATGTTGTGGACTGATTTTTCAAAAACCGCTCACACAACTGGTAATACTGCATCGATGGAAAGTGACAGGAGACAGCAGTTGTCAACTATGGTTACAAACTACTTTTCCTCCCATATCGATGTTCTCCCACACAGGTCATTCCCCTTTGACTATTGGGCCGCTAAACTGGACACCTGGCCTGAATTGGCACAATATGCCTTACAGGAGCTCGCTTGCCCAGCTGCAAGTGTGCTATCGGAAAGAGTCTTCAGTGCAGCTGGATCAATCCTGACAGAAAAAAGGACCCGTCTGTCAACCCAAAATGTGGATGATCTAACCTTCATTAAAATGAACCATGCATGGGTTTCCAAGGATTTTGTCCCACCTTCCCCTGATGACACATAGGGTGACAGAAAAATGGCTTGCTTTGGTCCACCTCTTCCTGGTACTTCACCTATTTCGCCTTTTGCATCAGCTGAATGTCCAACATCAACATATGCCACTTTCTAAAACTCCCTAACTGTGCTGCCTCCCCCCCCATGGCCAGGGTCACCACCTACCGCACGACACCGTGCGAGTGCCGTTGCCCTGGACAGGTGGGTAGGCCGACTCGTGGGCGCGGGCACTGGCACAGGGTCCCTCATAGTGCAATCAAGTGTCTCTGACGGTGGTGGTGCACACCCGCCGTCAGACACACCGCTGTACTATGAGGGGCCCAGTGCCAGTACCGACGCCCACGAGTGGGCCCCCCTTGCTTGGGCAGGGCCCCAGCATTTGCAATCTTTACCTCTCCCTGCTCCTCCGCTGTGTAATCTGGGCCGTCAAATCCATACTGTGCCTGACACCGTCTGAGCCTGCCTCCTGAGACATATATTTTGAATGTGTACGCTATCCATACATGTAATCCGGGGATACGGTACCCTTTCTAACCTTTGTGCAATCACGTGCAATCCATACTGGGCCTAACACCGTCTGAGCCTGCCTCCTGAGACATATATTTTGAATGTGTACGCTATCCATACATGTTATCCGGGGATACGGTACCCTTTCTAACCTTTGTGCAATCACGTGCAATCCATACTGGGCCTAACACCATCTGAGCCTGCCTCATGCTGTATAGACATATATTTTGAATGTGTACGCTATCCATACATGTTATCCAGGGATATGGTACCTTTTCTAACCTTTGTGCAATCACGTGCAATCCATACTGGGCCTAACACCATCTGAGCCTGCCTCCTGAGACATATATTTTGAATGTGTACGCTATCCATACATGTTATCCAGGGATACGGTACCCTTTCTAACCTTTGTGCAATCACGTGCAATCCATATTGGGCCTAACACCGTCTGAGCCTGCCTCATGCTGTATAGACATATATTTTGAATGTGTACGCTATCCATACATGTTATCCAGGGATACGGTACCCTTTCTAACCTTTGTGCAATCACGTGCAATCCATACTGGGCCTAACACCGTCTGAGCCTGCCTCCTGAGACATATATTTTGAATGTGTACGCTATCCATATATGTTATCCAGGGATACGGTATGCTTTCTAACCTTTGTGCAATCACGTGCAATCCATACTGGGCCTATCACCGTCTGAGCCTGCCTCATGCTGTATAGACATATATTTTGAATGTGTACGCTATCCATACATGTTATCCAGGGATACGGTACCCTTTCTAACCTTTGTGCAATCCATACTGGGCCTAACACCGTCTGAGCCTGCCTCCTGAGACATATATTTTGAATGTGTACGCTATCCATACATGTTATCCGGGGATACGGTACCCTTTCTAACCTTTGTGCAATCACGTGCAATCCATACTGGGCCTAACACCGTCTGAGCCTGCCTCATGCTGTATAGACATATATTTTGAATGTGTACGCTATCCATACATGTTATCCAGGGATACGGTACCCTTTCTAACCTTTGTGCAATCACGTGCAATCCATACTGGGCCTAACACCGTCTGAGCCTGCCTCCTGAGACATATATTTTGAATGTGTACGCTATCCATACATGTTATCCGGGGATACGGTACCCTTTCTAACCTTTGTGCAATCACGTGCAATCCATACTGGGCCTAACACCGTCTGAGCCTGCCTCATGCTGTATAGACATATATTTTGAATGTGTACGCTATCCATACATGTTATCCAGGGATACGGTACCCTTTCTAACCTTTGTGCAATCACGTGCAATCCATACTGGGCCTAACACCGTCTGAGCCTGCCTCCTGAGACATATATTTTGAATGTGTACGCTATCCATGCATGTTATCCAGGGATACGGTACCCTTTCTAACCTTTGTGCAATCACGTGCAATCCATACTGGGCCTAACACCATCTGAGCCTGCCTCCTGAGACATATATTTTGAATGTGTACGCTATCCATCCATGTTATCCAGGGATACGGTACCCTTTCTAACCTTTGTGCAATCACGTGCAATCTATACTTGGCCTAACACCGTCTGAGCCTGCCTCCTGAGACATATATTTTGAATGTGTACCCTATCCATACATGTTATCCAGGGATACGGTACCCTTTCTAACCTTTGTGCAATCACGTGCAATCTATACTGGGCCTAACACCATCTGAGCCTGCCTCCTGAGACATATATTTTGAATGTGTACGCTATCCATACATGTTATCCAGGGATACGGTACCCTTTCTAACCTTTGTGCAATCACGTGCAATCCATACTGGGCCTAACACCGTCTGAGCCTGCCTCCTGAGACATATTTTGAATGTGTACGCTATCCATACATGTTATCCAGGGATACGGTACCCTTTCTAACCTTTGTGCAATCACGTGCAATCCATACTGGGCCTAACACCGTCTAAGCCTGCCTCCTGAGACATATATTTTGAATGTGTACGCTATCCATACATGTTATCCAGGGATACGGTACCCTTTCTAACCTTTGTGCAATCACGTGCAATCCATACTGGGCCTAACACCGTCTGAGCCTGCCTCCTGAGACATATATTTTGAATGTGTACGCTATCCATACATGTTATCTGGGGATACGGTACCCTTTCTCACCTTTGTGCAATCACGTGTAATCCATACTGGGCGTGAGAACGGCTGGCGAGGTATTAAGCAAGCTACAGCACCTGTCCAGACAAGTACAGGGATTCCCTAGCGAGTAGACTTATTTGATTGTTTTCAATGTTGGGACAGCAATTTTTGGGGAGCACTATACTCTGGAGAATGATAGATGGGGCCCACCATACACTGGAACATTCCAAAGGTGGACATCAGACACTGGAGCAGCATTTACAGGGCCCATTATACACTAGAGCATTAGAAATGGGGCCCATTATGTTTGGAGCATTATTTGGGCCCATAAGACAGTGGAGCTTCATCCATGGGGACCAACATATACTGTAGCATTATGTGGAGCTCATCATATACTGTTTCAAACATTATATGGGACCAATGATTCTGTATGGAGAAATAGATGGGCCTCGTCATGAGATGTAAAAAGTGAGGTATTTTTCATTGTACTATACCGCTATTTCTCTGCCGTATCGGAGCATGATGAGTTGTGGTATGTGTTAAAGGGGCGCTCTTTCGCCCAGGGCACATGAAAACCTGCAGCCAGCCCTCCCCCCCCCACAACTTTAGCCAAATAACCCCCATTTTTCAGTGCGTAACTTGTATTATGAAGTTAATTAAGGTTGACAAGCTTAAGAAAGAAGAATTGATGCTTTTGGCATTCAAATGGGCACTGTAGGTGTGTTTCCTGTCCTCCTCTCACTGCCGACTTTTATTCCCCATTGACTTACATTGGGTTTCGTGTTTCGGGACGACCCCGACTTTTCCCTATAATAGGACGATCTTGCTCGACCCGACTTTTGGAAAAGTCGGGTTTCACGAAACGAAACACGACCCTAAAAAAACAAAAGTCGCTCAACTCTAGTTGGAACATTTTTGGTAGGGTTTTTGCGGATTGCAGCCAGCATCTTTTCTGTCCGTTCCTATCTAGATAGTTGGGCCCCATCGTTTGCTCTGCCTGTCTTTCTGTCTGTGTTTGTGTTTTCATCTGTTTTCACCGACAGTGCATGTTGGGGGCTGTCTATTGCTTTGGGGTCTGCTCTGGGGCAGTTTAGATTTCCCCTTTCTTTCTTTTGGCTTATTTAGTTCTCCGGCTGTGAGGAGGCATCTAGGACCACCATGGGAGCGCTCCACGGCTACTGTTGGTTGTTGTGAATAGGATCAGGGGTCTGTAATCCGCTAGCTACCAACCTCTCTGGTTTTCTGGACTTAGCTTGCATTTTTTGTTTTTTCCTCCTCCGGTGACTCATTCATAACAACAGACTGTGTTAGAGGACGAGTGATAGTGTCATTAACCCCTTTCCGACATTGGAAGTAGTAATACGTCCCTGGGCCTTTTTGACAGGGGACAGATTAGTACATCCATGTGATCGTTCGCACACACAGGATTCAAACAGCGGACAAACAGCACTAAGTGCCAGGACTCCAGGAGCAGTCCCGCACCACTCCTGGCACTTTAACCCCCGAAATGCTGCAATCACAGAATTCTGGGAGCTGGCAGAGAGCTGACAGCCCGTCTGCCCTTGGATCGGAGACCTTGTGGCATGACGCGATTTCCAGATCGTTGCCATGGTGACCCAATGTCGTCATGATGACATCTGGGTCACATGCCTGGGGCGACTTGCAAGGGTAAGCCCCCTCCGACATTAATATACATATATATCATCATTTTCATTACATTCTGGTATTCACGTGTTGCACATTGTATGGTCTTAGTGTTCTGTATGTGTTTCTCCTGTTCTTCCCTGCATTACTTGTCCCCTGCTGTCGTACCTTATGTTGTTTTTTAGTTTCTGTTGCTTCTTTTGCTGAGTTGCCTCTTTGCTGTCTTCAAGATTGTATTTACAGTGAGTGATTTTTTGTTTGTTCACTTTTCTCTTGCTCCTTGTTATGGGAGGGGAATTCCAAAAACTGTCCTGCTTTGTATGGCAAAGCAGTTTACTGTATTACAGCTTAGTATGATATTAGTGCAAGGGTACTTAAAGGGATTCTCCAGGTTTTTCCCAAAATTCTGCTGTCACTCTGTGACTCTGTGACTGCAGACTTGTGAATACTTACCTCATGTTCAGAGCGCATTATGAGAATTCTCCTGTGCCAGCAGCTGGATCGAGCAATCATGTGTCCACCAGTACCTTATATACATACTCTCTGCCACATGTCCGCTCGGTTTCGGATAATCCTAAAAGTGCATGGAGCTTGTGCTTTAAGGATTCTCTGGTGCCGGTGATGAGACTGAGCAGATTTGTGGCTTAACAGGTACTGGTAGTGACATGACCTTTTGATCTCACATCCGGCACCAGAGAATTCTCACAGGGCACACTGCTTGTGATGTGAGGTTTCACAAGTGTGCAGTCACGCAGAGTAACAGCAGATTTTCTTGTTTAATCTGAAGAATGGCTTTAAATGGTTATCACACTGGTAGAGATTCAAATGACCACACTTCATTAATAGTGATGAGCGAACGTGCTAGGATGAGGTGTTTTCCGAGCACGCTCGTGTGCTAACCAAATGCCTTCACTGTGCTCGGAAAATGTCAGAGTCGCCGCGGCTGCATGTCTCGTGGCTGTTTGACAGCTGCAACACATGCAAGGATTGCCTGTTTGTTAGACAACCCCTGCATGTGTTGCGGCTGTCGAACGTCTGCAAGATACGCAGCCGTGGCGACACAAACTTTGTCTTTGCCGTGCTCAGAAAATCTCGGTTAGCACCTGAGCATGGCAGATAACACCAATCCGAGCACATTCACTCATCATTATTCAGTAGTTAAACAATAAGCGAGTGATGTATGTGTTCAGGGCGTCCATAGATATTCATAAAGCTAAGTATATGATGAGGTGCTTGTAGTTACTAGAGTGATGTTGAAATTGCACAACAGGTAAAGACTTTGATTAAGATTTACTCCATTCTATTATACAGATTATACTTCTGGTTGGACAAGAAAAAGAATTATCTAAATAATATACAAATCTTGTAATTATAAATTGTAGGATAAAATTGAGGCCGTTGGACCCAAAGCACAGAACCAGACAGCAAAACCAGGGGAAGAGTCTTGAGGAGATCATTTGCATATTCCCAGTGCCTTCTGGGATAAGTGAAGAGTCTCCGCGGGCTCAACGATCACTGGGTTTTGGCCGTTGCAGCTGAAAAGAGGAAATCGGAAAAATTTTGGCTCATCTTTCATCGTTTTTAAGAAATCTCAAGATGGAAGAGGCCAGGAGCCATTTGGTGAGCTGCATTTCTTGCTACATGTTCACAGATTTACCAGTGGAAAAGCCAAACTTCACATGCCACAAATGCAAGCTTGTGTCCCTGTTGGAGGAAAAGTTGCAAAATCTCGAAGAGAGGTTAGCTACGTTGAAGATCATTAAGGAAGGTGAAGAGTTCTTGGACAGAGCAGAATTATCTCTTCATGTTACAGAAAGAGAAGAAATTCGAAGTGCACCTGAAGAAACAGAGGAATGGAGACATGTGACCCAGAGAAACAGGAGGATCAGGAGGCAGTCAGCACCCATACTGCTCAGAAACCAGTACCAGGCTCTCACGCAGGAAAACAATGAAGAAATACATCAGGATAAGACTTTGCCCACAAACAGCAACCTTGTACGCCTTCAGAGTCCTCCTGGATGGAGAAAGAAAAATGTTGTGAAGAAGAAACGGAGAGTGGTGGTCATGGGGGATTCCCTGCTGAGAGGAACAGAGGCCGCTATCTGCAGACCGGATATAACTTCAAGAGAAATGTGCTGTCTTCCAGGTGCAAAAATTAAAGATGTGTATCAGGACTCTTCAGACCTACAGATGACTACCCATTCCTGCTACTACATGTGGGGACAAATGACACCGCAAGAAATGACCTGGAAACCATCTGCAGAGACTTTGAAGACTTAGGCAAGAAAGTGAAAGAACTGGGAGCGCAGGTGGTCTTCTCTTCCATCCTCCCAGTGGATGGCCATGGAACAAGGAGGTGGAATAAGATTCTGCAGGTGAACAACTGGCTACGTCGATGGTGCCGTCAGCAACGATTTGGATTTCTGGATCACGGAGTGAACTACTTATACGATGGACTACTTGCTAGAGATGGGGTGCACCTTACGAAGACTGGAAAGCATGTATTTGGAAGTCGCCTTGCTACACTTGTAAGGAGAGCTTTAAACTAGAACAACATGGGAAGGGAAGCAAAAGACCAGAAAAAGCCATACACCTGACAAATGCTATTGAGAACTCTGCTATTAGAAGTGGAAAGGAAGAACAAAGACGAAAGAATCTAATTAATAAAAACATTGGAGAAAGAGAAACCAATCACAAACTAAAATGTTTCTATACTAATGCACAAAGCATGGGCAACAAACAAGGAGAATTGGAACTACTAACACAGGAAAAGAAATATGATGTCATTGGAATCACTGAAACTTGGTGGGACAATACACATCATTGGAATACAAGACTAGAAGGATACAACTTATTTGCAAGAAACAGACTTGATAAACGAGGAGGGGGTGTCGCATTGTATGTTAGAAACGCGTATATCTGCACAGAGATTGAAGCTTCAGAGACTGGGAGTTCTGTGGAAACTGTTTGGGTAAGAATACAAGGACAGAACAATGGAAAGGACACCATTGTAGGCATTTACTACAGGCCGCCTGTGCAAGCTGAAGATATGGATGAACTCTTTATGCATCAAATGGCCAAGTTCTCCAAAAAATATGACATAGTTGTCATGGGAGATTTCAACTATCCAGACATTTGTTGGGAATCTCTCTCAGGCAAAACTAACAGGTCAAGGAAATTCTTATCCTCTCTTGCTGACAACTTTATCTTCCAAAAGGTAAGGGAGAAAACAAGGGGAACTGCTACCTTGGATCTAATCCTTATAAACAGGGAGGAAATGGTTGAGGAGGTAAAAGTGGCTGGGACCCTAGGAGGTAGCGACCATGCTATTTTAGAATTTTGGATAACTAGAGGCGGAAGACCTGTGAAGACTCAGACATCAAGGTTAGATTTCAGAAAGGCAGATTTTAAAGGATTCAGAAAGAGAATTGGAGGGATCCAATGGTTGGATATCCTTAAAGACAAAAATGTCCAGGAAGGATGGGAAATCTTGAAAAATGAAATTCTCAAAGCACAGTTGTTAACAATTCCGAAAAGAGGGAAGAATAGGAAGCATTTAAGGAAACCAGAATGGATGAACACAGAACTTAAGCACATGCTAAAAAGGAAGAAAAAAATGTTTATAAAATGGAAAGAGGGAGGCATATCTAAAGAAGAATATAATGCTGTCTGCAGAACCTGCAGGGCACAAATCAGATTAACTAAAGCTGAAAATGAATTGAGGCTTGCAAGAGATGTCAAAAGCAATAATAAAGGATTTTGGGGATATGTCAAAAGTAAAAGAAAAGTCAAAGATGCTATAGGATTTTTACAGGATGAAAATGATGAAATAGTAAGACAGGATGTTGAGAAGGCTGAACTTTTAAATTCCTATTTTGCATCTGTTTTCTCTCAGAAAGGAAATGTAACATCAACTGTTATTCACTGTCCTATTAAGGGAATAGAAGAATCCAGGATATCTATAAACAGAAAGATAGTGAGTAAACACTTAGCTAACCTAAATGAATTCAAGTCTCCAGGTCCAGATGAATTACACCCCAGAGTACTGAAGGAGATAGCAGAAGAAATTTTCGAACCCCTCTCCATAATCTTTGAAAATTCTTGGAGAACAGGAGAAGTGCCAGAAGACTGGAGAAGAGCAAATGTTGTTCCTATCTTCAAAAAGGGGAAGAAGGTGGACCCAGGCAACTATAGGCCGGTGAGTCTGACTTCTATACCAGGAAAGATCTTTGAACAAATTATTAAACAACATGTATGTCAGTACCTGGATAAGAATGAAGTGATTAAACAGAGTCAGCATGGGTTTGTAACTAATAAGTCATGTCAGACTAACTTAATTTCCTTCTATGATGGTATCACTGATTGGGTGGATCAAGGAAATGCTGTAGATATAGTATATCTTGACTTCAGCAAAGCATTTGACAAAGTCTCTCATACAATCCTTATTGAAAAAATGACTAAGTATGGAATGGACAAGGCAACTGTTAGGTGGACTCATAACTGGCTTAGTGATCGGACACAAAGAGTGGTTGTAAATGGCTGCACACCAGTTGGAAGAATGTCTCAAGTGGGGTACCACAGGGCTCTGTCCTGGGCCCTGTATTGTTCAACATCTTTATCAACGATTTAGATGAAGGAATTGAGGGTAAACTGATTAAATTTGCTGATGACACAAAGCTAGGAGGGATAGCTAATACTAGAGAAGAGAGAGAGAGGATTCAAAAAGATTTAAATAAACTGGAGCAGTGGGCAGCAACTAACAGAATGGTTTTTAACAGGGAGAAATGCAAAGTACTACATCTGGGCAATAAAAATGAAAAAAGCATATATAGAATGGGAGGAATAGGGCTAAGTGACAGCACATGTGAAAAAGACTTGGGTATACTAATAGATAACAGACTGAATATGAGTCAACAGTGTGATGCAGCAGGAAAAAGGCAAATGCAATTCTAGGATGTATTAACAGAAGCATACAGTCTAGATCACGTGAAGTCATTATTTCCCTCTACTCCTCTTTAGTCAGACCTCATCTGGAATATTGTGTCCAGTTTTGGGCACCACATTTTAAAAAAGACATCAACAAACTGGAGCAAGTTCAGAAAAGAGCGACCAGAATGGTGACCGGTCTGCAAACCCTGTCTTATGAGGAAAGGTTGCAGGATTTGGGAATGTTTAGTTTGCAAAAGAGAAGACTGAGAGGAGACTTAATAGCTGTCTACAAATATCTAAAGGGCTGTCACATTGTAGAAGGATCAACTTTATTCTCATTTGCACAAGGAAAGACTAGAAGCAATGGGATGACACTGAATGGGAGGAGACACAGATTAAATATTAGAAAAAACTTTTTGACAGTTAGAGTGATCAATGAGTGGAACAGGCTGCCACGAGAAGTGGTGAGTTCTCCTTCAATGGAAGTCTTCAAACAGAGGCTGGACAGACATCTGACTGGGATGATTTAGCGAATCCTGCTTTGAGCAGGGGGTTGGACCAGATGGCCCAGGAGGTCCCTTCTAACTCTACGATTCTATGATTCTATGATTCTATGATTAATACTTAAAAGTAATATCTATACTAAGTAATATAATTCTATATTCTTTGTATATCCTTTGTTCCATTCTTGCTAGTGGAATGTTTAATCTGTGAAAGTCATTAGCTGAAATCTCAACTGTGAAATTGGTGGCTAATATTTATTTCATTAATAGTACATAGCACATTTTCCCTCCATACCGGGAAATTCAAAATTAGCACTTTAATTAAAATAGTGAAATAGACAGAATTAAGCCTTAGGTTAAACTATTTTCTATTGTAAATCCAATGAAATACAATAATATTATTTTTACCACAAATCAAATGTAGCCAAATAGTCAAACTGTCTCCACATAGGGACAGTAATACTCGCAATCGTATGCGTATATGGAGCAACCACTAATCCATCATCCAGTGACAGAGCTAAGCTTTTCTTTCTTACACACCAAAATTAATTTCTGCCCATTGTAAAAAGATGCCATGCCCAAGGCTAAGTACAACATTTGGCACCCACCAAAAGACAGCATCAAGATTCTTGTCTTCCCAAACAACCCCTACCAAGCCAGATACAGTTGTGGCAAAAAGTATTGACACCCCTGCAATTTTGTCAGATAATACTCAGTTTCTTCCTGAAAATGATTGCAAACACAAATTCTTTGGTATTATTATCTTCATTTAATTTGTCTGAAATGAAAAACACAAAAGAGAATGAAGCAAAAAGCAAAACATTGATCATTTCACACAAAACTCCAAAAATAGGCCAGCAAAAAGTATTGGCACCCTCAGCCTAATATTTGGTTGCACAACCTTTATCCAAAATAACTGCGACCAACCGCTTCCGGTAACCATCAATGAGTTTCTTACAATGCTCCGCTGGAATTTTAGACCATTCTTCTTTGGCAAACTGCTCCAGGTCCCTGATATCTGAAGGGTGCCTTCTCCAAACTGCCATTTTTAGATCTCTCCACAGGTGTTCTATGGGATTCAGGTCTGGACTCATTGCTGGCCACCTTAGAAGTCTCCAGTGCTTTCTCTCAAACCATTTTCTAGTGCTTTTTGAAGTGTGTTTTGGGTCATTGTCCTGCTGGAAGACCCATGACCTCTGAGGGAGACCCAGCTTTCTCACACTGGGCCTTACAATATGCTGCAAAATTTGTTGGTAGTCTTCAGACTTCATAATGCCATGCACATGGTCAAGCAGTCCAGTGCCAGAGGCAGCAAAGCAACCCCAAAACATCAGGTAACCTCCGCCATGTTTGACTGTAGGGACCGTGTTTTTTTCTTTGAATGCCTCTTTTAATCTCCTGTAAACTCTGTGTTGATGCCTTGGCCAAAAAGCTCTACTTTTGTCTCATCTGACCAGAGAACATTCTTCCAAAACGTTTTAGGCTTTTTCAGGTAAGTTTTGGCAAACTCCAGCCTGGCTTTTTTATGTCTCGGGGTAGGAAGTCTTCCTGGGTCTCCTACCATACAGTCCCTTTTCATTCAGACACCGACGGATAGTATGGGTTGACACTGTTGTACCCTCGGACTGCAGGGCAGCTTGAACTTGTTTGGATGTTAGTCGAGGTTCTTTATCCAACATCCGCACAATCTTGCGTAGAGATGAGCGACTTTGCCTATTTTCTGGTCGAGTCGGGTTTCATGAAACCCGACTTTCACAAAAGTCGGGTCGAACGAAATCGGCCGATTTTCGTGAAAAGTCGAAGGCCGACTGAAACATGAAACCCAATGCAAGTTAATGGGGAAGCAAAGTTTGCAGGGAGTGGAGGACAGGAAACACACCTACAGTGCCCTTTTGAATGCCAAAAACATTAATTCTGATTACTGAAGCTTTTCAACCTTAATTTACTTCATAATACTAGTTACGCACTGAAAAATGGGGGTTATTTGGCTAAATTTATGGGGGGGGTAGGGCTGGCTCCAGGTTTTCATGTGCCCTGGGCCAAAGAGCGCCCCTTTAACACATTCCACAACTCATGATGCTCCAATACCGTAGAGAAATAGCGGCATAGTACAATGAAAAATTCTTCACTTTTTACATCTCATGACTGATATCCATTTTTAATAGCTCCAAAAACGGACAGTATATTACTCCATACAGTATTATGGCCACCGCATAGTGCGCTATACAGAGTAATGAGGCTCATATATTTCTCCATACAGAATCATTGGTCCCATATAATGTTTGAAACAGTATATGATGAGCTCCAGATAATGCTACAGTATATGTTGGTCCCCATGGATGAAGCTCCACTGCTTTATCCATCCAAATAATGCTCCATACATAATGGGCCCCATTTCTAATGCTCTAGTGTATAATGGGCCCTGTAAATGCTGCTCCAGTGTCTGATGTCCACCTTTGGAATGCTCCAGTGTATGGTGGGCCCCATATATCATTCTCCAGAGTATAGTGCTTCCCAAAAATTGCTGACCCAAACATTGAAAACAATTAAATAAGTCTCCTCACTATGGAATCCCTGTACTAGTCTGGACTCCTTGTCGTCCCCATCGTCCATCTCACTGCACTTGGCTGTTTAGGCAGAGGGCGTACAGACGTGATGTCATTGCGCTCTCTGATCAGACTATCACTGTCAGGAAACGCGGAAGACGTCATGGCGGTGGAGCAGGGAGAGGTAAGTATTTCAACTTTGCAAGTGCTGTGATCCTGAGCAAGCAGGGGGGGCCCACTCGTTGGCGACGGCATTGCCACAGGGCCCCTTTAATAGTACGGCGGTGTGTGGCGGTGTGTCTGATGGCGGGTGGGCCCTCCCACCGGCACAGACACTTTTGCGTACTATGAGGGGCCCTGTGCCATCGCCCATGAGTATGCCCCCCCACCAGCTCAAGGAACCTGCACTTTCATCTGCACCTTCCTCTTTGTCAGCGTGTAAGGTGGTATAGTATGCGGGAAGGGGAACCTGAGTTTCCTCTGGGTCAGATTCTGGCTGTGTAGAGTGTGAGGGGAATGTAGTGGTCTGGGTCAATGTACCAGCAGAATCATTAGCAGTGGCTGGGAATCAGTGCACTTGTGGCGTCCCCTGGAGTACGGTCGCCACAGTGGCATTACCTTCCTCCTAGGGAGTGTGATGTCATGCCTGGGAGCAACGAAGGATCTCTCTAGCAGTTAAACCAACACACAACACATTTCCCACTCCATGCCAGCAGGGAGACCTCTCAACTTGACTGCTGAGGAGCTGCTCTCTGTGGTCGGGAGGAGGTAAGTTAGGCCATTCTGTGCAGGTTAGGGGAGCTGGAGGATGAGCAGAGTTAAGGCTCACTCCTAGCTGGAGCGCATGGTCCGGATTCCGGTCTCCAAGTTTGTAGGGACACTGACGTTCCTGCAGCAGAATACGGAGGAAGTAGCAGCTGTAAATGCTCTGTACCCAACTGAGGCTCGGAGGCCCCAGCATCGACGTGTGTGAGCCAGAAGGTAAAGGCTACTGCTGCCAGCCATACGAGAAAGTTCCAAAAGAGAGTCAAAAGGGGGAACTTCATTGAACTCAGCACTGCAAGTACCTCAGATAAGCGCTAGAACGGAGGCCACACTACCTATCTGCAGAGAGAGAAATCCAAATTGATCCCATCGCCATTACTCATATCCATCTAATTTTGAGCACAGGGAGAGATGTAAACATGGTGCTCACTGCCTATCATGCTCTGTCACGTAACTTTGGAGTGCAAAAGACAGAAGCCACAGGCCGTAGGTGATTCATTTGGATTGGCATGAGAGGGCACATTTAAAAATGTGTGCTGGAATGTCACACGTCTGTGGGTAGGAAAACTGTGAAAGCTGATGAGAAACCACCACTGCATCTCATTGTGAGTCGACGACCATTAGAAATGGAAGCCGTTGATCATCTGAACCTAGATCCCGGCCAGCGGGACAGGGCATAGCTATGTCTTAACCATCATCTATCAGTTCACCAAATTTGTAGTGGCAGTCCCAGTGAAGGATTTGACAGCCCAGACTACACAGCGGAGGAGCAGGGAGTGGTAAACATTGCAAATGCTGGGGCCCTGCCCAAGCAAGGGGGGCCCACTTGTGGGCGTCGGTACTGGCACTGGGCCCCTCAGTACGGCGGTGTGTCTGACGGCGGGTGTGCACCCCCACCATCAGAGACACTTGATTGCACTATGAGGGACTCTGTGCCAGTGCCTGCGTCCAAGAGTCGGCCCACCCACCTGTCCAGGGCAACGGCACTCGCACGGTTGCGTGCGCTAGGTGGTGACCCTGGCCATGGGGGGAGGAGGCAGCCCAGTTAGGGAGGTTTACAAAATGGCATATGTTGATGTGGGACATTCACCTGCTGCTAAAGGCGAAATTGGTCAAGTCCCAGGAAGAGGCGGACCAAAGAAAGGTTGACAGAAAAATGGCTATGTGTCATCAGAGTAAGGTATGACAAATCCTTGGAAACCCATGCATAGTTCATTTTAATGAAGGTTAGATCATCCACATTTTGGGTCGACAGACGGGTCCTTTTTTCTGTCAGGATTGATCCAGCAGCACTGAAGACTCTTTCCGATAGCACACTTGCAGCTGGGCAAGCGAGCTCCTGTAAGGCATATTGTGCCAATTCAGGCCAGGTGTCCAGTTTAGCTGCCCAATATTCAAATGGGAATGACCTGTGAGGGAGAACATCGATATGGGAGGAAAAGTAGTTTGTAACCATAGTTGACAAGTGCTGTCTCCTGTCACTTTCAATTGATGCAGTATTACCAGTCGTGTGAGCGGGACCTGAAAAATCAGTCCACAACATGGTCATGAAACTCTTGTCTCCAACGCCACTTCTGATGTGTGCACCACCAACACCTCTTCCAAGTTGCCTCTGGCCCCTACGGCTCATGTGACAACCATCACTGCTGCTGTGTGCTGGGAATGCCTCAACCAACCGGTTTACCAGAGTTGCTTGTTTGTTAGCCAATATTAGGTCAAAGTTCTCCTGTGGCATGATGTTTTGGAATTTGCCTTTATAGCGTGGATCCAGGATGCTGGCCAACCTGTAGTCATCATCATTCATCATTTTGGCAATGCGGGGGTCCCTTTTTAGGATCTGCAAGGCATAATCTGACATGTGGGCCAATGTTCCCAGTGTCAATGATGCACTGCGAGTGCTGGGTGGAGGAGCACTTTCAGGCAAATCCACATCCCTCTAGTCACGCACAAACCCAGTACCAGACCTTGCCACGCCAACATTTTCTCTTGCCCCACGAGAAGCATCCTCCTCCCCTTAATAATCATCCCCATCATCATCCTCCTCCTCTTCTTCCTCCACCTCGTCCACGACAGTTCCCTGAACAGAGAATGGCTGACTGTCAACAAGGCTTCCCTCCTCCTCTTCCTCATCATCCTCGGCTGCAGACGCCTGCTCCTTAATGTGCGTCAAAGTTTGCATGAGCAGATGCATAAGTGGGATGCTCATGCTTATGATGGCGTCGTCTGCGATTACCAGCAGTGTGCATTCCTCAAAACATTGAAGGATTTTACAGAGGTCTTTCAGCTTTGACCACCGCACACTTGTCAACTCCATGTCTGCCCTCAAAGTGCCTGCCCGTGTATCCTCCCACAAATGCATTACGGCCTGCCTCTGTTCGCACAGCTGCTCAACCATGTGCAGAGTGGAGTTCCACCTTGTTGCAACATCGATAATTAGGCAGTGCTTTGGAAGGTGGAGCAATCGCTGCAGCTTCTGCATACGACTGGAGTGTACCGGCGACCGGCAGATGTGCGAGCACAGTCTTCGAACAATATGGAGCAGGCCTGTTAACTCCGGATAATTATTGAGGAAGCACTGCACCACCAGGTTCAAGGTGTGAGCCAAGCAAGGTGTGTGTCTGAGTTTTGAAAGGGCTATGGCTGCCACAAAATTCCGGCCGTTATCACTAACTACCTTGCCTGCCTCAAGATGTAGAATGCCCAGCCATGACTCAGTTTGTCTCTGAAAGTAGTCGGCCAGTATCTCCGCCGTGTGTCTGTCGCCCAAACACATCATCTGCAACACAGCCTGCTGACGCTTTCCACTAGCTGATCGATAAAAACCAGGGGAAGAGTCTTGAGGAGATCATTTGCATATTCCCAGTGCCTTCTGGGATAAGTGAAGAGTCTCCGCGAGCTCAACGATCACTGGGTTTTGGCGGTTGCAGCTGAAAAGAGGAAATCGGAAAACCAGGGGAAGAGTCTTGAGGAGATCATTTGCATATTCCCAGTGCCTTCTGGGATAAGTGAAGAGTCTCCGCGAGCTCAACGATCACTGGGTTTTGGCGGTTGCAGCTGAAAAGAGGAAATCGGAAAACCAGGGGAAGAGTCTTGAGGAGATCATTTGCATATTCCCAGTGCCTTCTGGGATAAGTGAAGAGTCTCCGCGAGCTCAACGATCACTGGGTTTTGGCGGTTGCAGCTGAAAAGAGGAAATCGGAAAACCAGGGGAAGAGTCTTGAGGAGATCATTTGCATATTCCCAGTGCCTTCTGGGATAAGTGAAGAGTCTCCGCGAGCTCAACGATCACTGGGTTTTGGCGGTTGCAGCTGAAAAGAGGAAATCGGAAAACCAGGGGAAGAGTCTTGAGGAGATCATTTGCATATTCCCAGTGCCTTCTGGGATAAGTGAAGAGTCTCCGCGAGCTCAACGATCACTGGGTTTTGGCGGTTGCAGCTGAAAAGAGGAAATCGGAAAACCAGGGAAATTTGGCTCATCTTTCATCGTTTTTAAGAAATCTCAAGATGGAAGAGGCCAGGAGCCATTTGGTGAGCTGCATTTCTTGCTACATGTTCACAGATTTACCAGTGGAAAAGCCAAACTTCACATGCCACAAATGCAAGCTTGTGTCCCTGTTGGAGGAAAAGTTGCAAAATCTCGAAGAGAGGTTAGCTACGTTGAAGATCATTAAGGAAGGTGAAGAGTTCTTGGACAGAGCAGAATTATCTCTTCATGTTACAGAAAGAGAAGAAATTCGAAGTGCACCTGAAGAAACAGAGGAATGGAGACATGTGACCCAGAGAAGCAGGAGGATCAGGAGGCAGTCAGCACCCATACTGCTCAGAAACCAGTACCAGGCTCTCACGCAGGAAAACGATGAAGAAATACATCAGGATAAGACTTTGCCAACAAACAGCAACCTTGTACGCCCTCAGAGTCCTCCTGGATGGAGAAAGAAAAATGTTGTGAAGAAGAAACGGAGAGTGGTGGTCATGGGGGATTCCCTGCTGAGAGGAACAGAGGCCGCTATCTGCAGACCGGATATAACTTCAAGAGAAATGTGTTGTCTTCCAGGTGCAAAAATTAAAGATGTGTCTGACAGGATATCAGGACTCTTCAGACCTACAGATGACTACCCATTCCTGCTACTACATGTGGGGACAAATGACACCGCAAGAAACGACCTGGAAACCATCTGCAGAGACTTTGAAGACTTAGGCAAGAAAGTGAAAGAACTGGGAGTGCAGGTGGTCTTCTCTTCCATCCTCCCAGTGGATGGCCATGGAACAAGGAGGTGGAATAAGATTCTGCAGGTGAACAACTGGCTACGTCGATGGTGCCGTCAGCAACGATTTGGATTTCTGGATCACGGAGTGAACTACTTATACGATGGACTACTTGCTAGAGATGGGGTGCACCTTACGAAGACTGGAAAGCATGTATTTGGAAGTCGCCTTGCTACACTTGTAAGGAGAGCTTTAAACTAGAACAACATGGGAAGGGAAGCAAAAGACCAGAAAAAGCCATACACCTGACAAATGCTATTGAGAACTCTGCTATTAGAAGTGGAAAGGAAGAACAAAGATGAAAGAATCTAATTAATAAAAATATTGGAGAAAGAGAAACCAATCACAAACTAAAATGTTTCTATACTAATGCACAAAGCATGGGCAACAAACAAGGAGAATTGGAACTACTAACACAGGAACAGAAATATGATGTAATTGGAATCACTGAAACTTGGTGGGACAATACACATGATTGGAATACAAGACTAGAAGGATACAACTTATTTGCAAGAAACAGACTTGATAAACGAGGAGGGGGTGTCGCATTGTATGTTCGAAACGCGTATATCTGCACAGAGATTGAAGCTTCAGAGACTGGGAGTTCTGTGGAAACTGTTTGGGCAAGAATACAAGGACAGAACAATGGAAAGGACACCATTGTAGGCATTTACTACAGGCCGCCTGTGCAAGCCGAAGATATAGATGAACTCTTTATGCATCAGATGGCCAAGTTCTCCAAAAAATATGACTTAGTTGTCATGGGAGATTTCAACTATCCAGACATTTGTTGGGAATCTCTCTCGGGCAAAACTAACAGGTCAAGGAAATTCTTATCCTCTCTTGCTGACAACTTTATCTTCCAAAAGGTAAGGGAGAAAACAAGGGGAACTGCTACCTTGGATCTAATCCTTATAAACAGGGAGGAAATGGTTGAGGAGGTAAAAGTGGCTGGGACCCTAGGAGGTAGCGACCATGCTATTTTAGAATTTTGGATTACTAGAGGTGGAAGACCTGTGAAGACTCAGACGTCAAGGTTAGATTTCAGAAAGGCAGATTTTAAGGGATTCAGAAAGAGAATTGGAGGGATCCAATGGCTGGATATCCTTAAAGACAAAAATGTCCAGGAAGGATGGGAAATCTTGAAAAATGAAATTCTCAAAGCACAGTTGTTAACAATTCCGAAAAGAGGGAAGAATAGGAAGCATTTAAGGAAACCAGGATGGATGAACACAGAACTTAAGCACATGCTAAAAAGGAAGAAAAAAATGTTTATAAAATGGAAAGAGGGAGGCATATCTAAAGAAGAATATAATGCTGTCTGCAGAACCTGCAGGGCACAAATCAGATTAGCTAAAGCTGAAAATGAACTGAGGCTTGCAAGAGATGTCAAAAGCAATAATAAAGGATTTTGGGGATATGTCAAAAGTAAAAGAAAAGTCAAAGATGCTATAGGATTTTTACAGGATGAAAATGATGAAATGGTAAGACAGGATGTTGAGAAGGCTGAACTTTTAAATTCCTATTTTGCATCTGTTTTCTCTCAGAAAGGAAATGCAACATCAACTGTTATTCACTGTCCTATTAAGGGAATAGAAGAATCCAGGATATCTATAAACAGAAAGATAGTGAGGAAACACTTAGCTAACCTAAATGAATTCAAATCTCCAGGTCCAGATGAATTACACCCCAGAGTACTGAAGGAGATAGCAGAAGAAATTTTTGAACCCCTCTCCATAATCTTTGAAAATTCTTGGAGAACAGGAGAAGTGCCAGAAGACTGGAGAAGAGCAAATGTTGTTCCTATCTTCAAAAAGGGGAAGAAGGTGGACCCAGGCAACTATAGGCCGGTGAGTCTGACTTCTATACCAGGAAAGATCTTTGAACAAATTATTAAACAACATGTATGTCAATACCTGGATAAGAATGAAGTGATTAAACAGAGTCAGCATGGGTTTCTAACTAATAAGTCATGTCAGACTAACTTAATTTCCTTCTATGACGGTATCACTGATTGGGTGGATCAAGGAAATGCTGTAGATATAGTATATCTTGACTTCAGCAAAGCATTTGACAAAGTCTCTCATACAATCCTTATTGATAAAATGACTAAGTATGGAATGGACAAGGCAACTGTTAGGTGGATTCATAACTGGCTTAGTGATCGGACCCAAAGAGTGGTCGTAAATGGCTGCATATCCAGTTGGAAGAATGTCTCAAGTGGGGTACCACAGGGCTCTGTCCTGGGCCCTGTATTGTTCAACATCTTTATCAACGATTTAGATGAAGGAATTGAGGGTAAACTGATTAAATTTGCTGATGACACAAAGCTAGGAGGGATAGCTAATACTAGAGAAGAGAGAGAGAGGATTCAAAAAGATTTAAATAAACTGGAGAAGTGGGCAGCAACTAACAGAATGGTTTTTAACAGGGAGAAATGCAAAGTACTACATCTGGGCAATAAAAATGAAAAAAGCATATATAGAATGGGAGGAATAGGGCTAAGTGACAGCACATGTGAAAAAGACTTGGGTATACTAATAGATCACAGACTGAATATGAGTCAACAGTGTGATGCAGCAGCAAAAAAGGCAAATGCAATTCTAGGATGTATTAACAGAAGCATACAGTCTAGATCACGTGAAGTCATTATTTCCCTCTACTCCTCTTTGGTCAGACCTCATCTGGAATATTGTGTCCAGTTTTGGGCACCACATTTTAAAAAAGACATCAACAAGCTGGAGCAAGTTCAGAAAAGAGCGACCAGAATGGTGACCGGTCTGCAAACCCTGTCTTATGAGGAAAGGTTGCAGGATTTGGGAATGTTTAGTTTGCAAAAGAGAAGACTGAGAGGAGACTTAATAGCTGTCTACAAATATCTAAAGGGCTGTCACATTGTAGAAGGATCAACTTTATTCTCATTTGCACAAGGAAAGACTAGAAGCAATGGGATGAAACTGAATGGGAAGAGACACAGATTAGATATTAGAAAAAACTTTTTGACAGTTAGAGTGATCAATGAGTGGAACAGGCTGCCACGAGAAGTGGTGAGTTCTCCTTCAATGGAAGTCTTCAAACAGAGGCTGGACAGACATCTGACTGGGATGATTTAGCGAATCCTGCTTTGAGCAGGGGGTTGGACCAGATGGCCCAGGAGGTCCCTTCCAACTCGACGATTCTATGATTCTATGATTCTATGATAGTGGGACACATCGTCAGCTGCGGATGCAGTGCTCGTGCGACTGCGCTCTGTGAATGAGCTTTCGCTTCTGGAGGAGGAGGAAGAGGAGGGTCGAACGCCTACAGCCAACTATACCGTGGGCTAGGCAGCACTGTGCCATCACAGCTGTCCCCTGTGGACCCTGCATCCACATTAACCCAGTGCGCAGTGATGGACACGTAACGGCCCTGGCCATGCCTACTGGACCATGCATCAGTTGTGAGGTGCACCTTTCCACTCACTGATTGCTTGACTGCATGGGCAATGCGGTCTTTCACATGAAGGTGGAGGGCTGGGATGGCTTTGTGAGAAAAGAAGTGGCGACTGGGTAGGTCATAGCGTGGTACTGTGTAGGCCATGAGTTCGCGGAAAGCTGCGCTTTCAACCAACCGATAGGGCATCATCTCTAACGAGATTAGTTTGGCAATGTGGGCGTTCAAACCCAGTGTACGTGGATGAGAGGATGAGTACTTTCTTGTCCTACTCATAGTCTCTGGTAGAGTGAGCTGGACTTGAGAGCTGCATATGGTGAACTAGCGGTGGACATGGCGGACTGACAGAGGGTTGATGATGGTGATGGAGTTGGTGTTCTTTCTGATGGCCTAGATTCAGTCTTTCGTTGCAATAACAGTCTGATTCCCTGACTGATTTGCCCTTGCAACGACAACTCAACATTTGCTGCTGGTGGTGTGCTAAACGGTGGACTTACAGTGGGGGAAACAATGTAGTGTTGCTGACTACCTTCTTTGGGAGCAGTAGCACATGTGGTACGTGAGTTTTGGTAGTCCGTCCACGCGTGCAAGTGCATGGTGGTTAAATGTCTTAGCATGCAACTGGTATTCAAATTTCTCAGATTTTTCCCTCGGCTAAAGGTCTTTGCGCACTTCTTACAGATAACCTTGGCCTGATCATTAGGATTTTGTTCAAAAAAGTGCCACACTGCACTCTTCCTACTATGGAAGACATTTTGAGGTCTTGCACGCTGTGCTATTTTGACCGTCTGGCCAAGCTGTCCTGCAACTCTTTTGGTTTTTGTAACCCGTTTTTGGACTGCTCCGGGCCTGCCAGATAACAGCTGTTGCGATGTCGATGCCCGCTGCGGATGCTCCTCCTCCTCTTCTGAGCTATTGGCAGCGGCACCCTCTACCCCCAATGGATGCCAATCTGGGTCAACAACTGGGTCATCTATCACCTCCTCTTCAATGTCATGTGCACCTTCCTCTGTGTCACCGTGTATGGTGGTATAGTATGCGGGAAGGGGCACCTGAGTTTCATCTGGGTTAGATTCTGGCTCGGTACACTGCGAGGACAATGTAGTGCTCTGAGTGAATGTACCAGCAGAATCATCTATCAGTGGCTGTGCATCAGTGCACTCCATGTCAGATTCATCTTTGCCTGGGTAATTCACGATTTGACTTGATAACCCAGGCATGGTATGTGAAAACAGCTCCATGGAGTAATCTGTAGTGTGACCTGCCGCATCCTTCAATTTTGGTTGGGGTGAAGGACACAAGGAAAGGTGTGGTTCATGAACATGAGCCTCCAATGATGACTCAGTGCTTTTATTTTTTAAAACTTCAGAAGAGGAGGCGATAGAGCTGGAGGCTGAGTCAGCAATGTAAGCAAAAACTTGTTCTTGAAGCTCCGGCTTTAAAAGCGGTTTACCTACTCCCAGAAAAGGGAGCCTTTGAGGCCTTGTGGAGCCAGACGATGACGCAGGCTCAACACCTCCTGCATTAGGTGCTATTTTGCTTTTGCCACTACCAGCAGATCCACCACCAACACCATCATTACCAGCTGCCAACCCCCGCCCACTTCCACGGACTCTTCCACCACACTTCCTCATTTTTGGGGAAGATGTACCCAAAAAACCACCAACTATATGGTACTGTAAAACAAGGTACAAGGTGTATATAGTAGTGGGGAGAATTTGAATCTCTCTTGACTTCAGGACACAGTTGGATTCTGTCAGGCCCTTTTTATTTTACACCGCAATGTGACAGGCAGATTCTGGATGGTGTAAGAAAGGTGGATAGAGGACTGTGGAGAATTGGAATCTCTCTACACTTCAGGGCACAGTTGGATTCTGTCAGGCCCTGTGTCTATAACACCGCAATGTGACCGGCAGAAATTGCCTAGTGTATGAAAAAACTACAAGGTGTATATAGAATTGGGCAGAATTGGAATCTCCCTAGAGTGTAGGTCTGTAAGAACGGACAAACTCCTCGGCTTTTCCTTACAGTCACACACATAGCTTCAATTTGGCCGTGATAACAGCTGTTACACGGTACTGAGAGAGGAGCGTGCACGTACACCGCTGTACAGTATATGTAAAATTGTCAAGCTCCATGTTTTTGTATATGGACTGACACACGCTGTCTCTCTCTAGTTTTGAATGTAATCAAACAGCAAATATACTAAACTGTTTGAAAAACGGACAAAACTATAAGGTGTAGGTCTGTAAGAACGGACAAACTCCTCGACATTTCCTTACAGAATCACACACATAGCTTCAATTTGGCCATGATAACAGCCGTTACACGGTACTGAGAGAGGAGCATGCACGTACACCGCTGTACGGTGTATGTAAAATTGTCAAGCTCCGTGTTTTTGTATACGGACTGACACACACTGTCTCTCTCTAGTTTTGAATGTAATCAAGCAGCAAATATACTAAACTGTTTGAAAAACGGACAAAACTATAAGGTGTAGGTCTGTAAGAACGGACAAACTCCTCGACTTTTCCTTACAGAGTCACACACATAGCTTCAATTTGGCCGTGATAACAGCTGTTACACGGTACTGTGTGAGGAGCGTACACCGCTGTACGGTGTGTGAAAAAGTGAATGCTCACTACCTCACCAGGACAAAACAATACAATTTGGATTGCTTTTAAAAAAGCAGTTTGAACACCAGTGTGCACAAAGCAGTGCCGCTAGCCTTAAAAGGCAGGCTAATCACCACAGCACTGCTGCACAAAGACAAAAATCTTCACCTTTCACTGCACAGTAACCACAGTGAAAAGCGCTAGCAGCAGAAGCAGTTTTTTTTTCTTTTTGCCTTCCTAACGCTCTCCCTACAGAATCAGCAGCTGCAGCAGCTCTCCCTATTCTGAGATCAGCATGAGTAACATGGCGGTCGGCGTACACGCCCTTTTATACCCCCTGTGATGCCACACAAAGCAAGCCAATCACTTGCATGCCCTTCTCCAAGATGGTGGTGACCGCTGCCTATGTCATCACGTTGCCCACAGTGTCCGTTCTTCCTGATTGGCTGAAAAAGGGCGCTAAAGCATCTTTTGAAACGCGACTTTGGTGCTAAAGTCGCCGACCTCACGCTAAGGTCGGGTTTCGCTTCATGAAACCCGAAATTGGCGAAAGTCGTCGACTTTTGAATTTTTTCGACCCGTTTCGCTCAACTCTAATCTTGCGTTGAAATCTCTTGTCAATTTTTCTTTTCCGTCCACATCTAGGGAGGTTAGTCACAGTGCCATGGGCTTTAAACTTCTTGAAGACACTGCGCACGGTAGACACAGGAACATTCAGGTCTTTGGAGATGGACTTGTAGCCTTGAGATTGCTCATGCTTCCTCACAATTTGGTTTCTCAAGTCCTCAGACAGTTCTTTGGTCTTCTTTCTTTTCTCCATGCTCAATGTGGTACACACAAGGACACAGGACAGAGGTTGAGTCAACTTTAATCCATGTCAACTGGCTGCAAGTGTGATTTAGTTATTGCCAACACCTGTTAGGTGCCACAGGTAAGTTACAGGTGCTGTTAATTACACAAATTAGAGAAGCATCACATGATTTTTCGAACAGTGCCAATACTTTTGTCCACCCTCTTTTTTATGTTTGGTGTGGAATTATATCCAATTTGGCTTTAGGACAATTCTTTTTGTGTTTTTTCATTTAAGACAAATTAAATGAAGATAATAATACCAAAGAATTTGTGGTTGCAATAATTTACAGGATGAAACTGAGTATTATCTGACAAAATTGCAGGGGTGTTAATACTTTTGGCCACAACTGTAGATCCCTACACCTTCCATTATGTCATAGGTCATATGACTATTTAGCTTTCATTTGAGAGTAATGACAGGTTTCTGAGTTCCTGCAAACTCTGAGGGAGCCACAACTCAAGAATGTGTTATGTCACACAGTCCTTCACTTAGAATATTCTCCTTGTGGTGTGTCACGTGTACATTTCCTATTAGCTTTTGGCCTGTTCTAAAAATGAATTAACCCACCACTCTTGTATAAATGATGCAGACCAGTCACACCTTACGAATGAGCTATCCACGTCACACCCCTGCGCTATCAGATTCCCAGGTCTCCACTCTAGGACCAAGCTGACTTCTTTTATACTTCTACTGGATCTAGCTCGTGGTATGAGCTCAGCACCGCTTATTCCACACTTGATCTCTCCAGGCTGGCATTCTCTGCAAAGTCCACCTACTTCTGCAACAACTTTCTAGGGCTTGTTTAGTGAGTCGTACTGCTTCTTTCTAAAAAACTTACCAAAGTACACTAGATGAAGCTCCTCACAGTTTTCAGCTCAGGTCATGCATCTCATCTCTAAACCTTTAACCCAATAACAACCTTTTAAATGAACACGTTGCTTTGGACATCTGGTTCATATCTGGTTCCACAAGCCAATCCTTTCACCAAACCATCTACCATCTGCTTTGACTCCCTTCCTTCAAAGAGTGATAGTGCAGATCACTGGTTTTACCAGGCTTAACATACCACCAGCATCAGGCATTGCGTGGTCTTCTGTTGACATCTATACCTCAAACCATAGCTGTAGAGAATGACATGGACAGCAAATCTAAAAATCATACATTGATCTTATGCTAGTAGGCAAAAATTTACAAAACTGAACATTAGGTTCTTAGTTTAACAATCTGATCAGATTGTATGAAGCCCACTGCCATGTCATTGTAAATCTCTTGGTTATTTGGGATTCACTCAGTTTTGTCAATTTTTGCATACCGGTTCTAGATCAGGGTATGATTTTTGGATGTGTGGTTGATGTCATTCTCTACAGCTGTGGTGACATCCATACTTCCCATCTAAAGCTACCAGTCATCAGTCAACCAAACCTCTCATCTGTCAGCTGGAACATAGGAACATTACCTGGTGCCAACACTGAGTAGAATTATAATATGCACAAAATAACATGAACAATACATATTTAGATATAAGCAACCTACCAGTTGATAGGACTATCCTTTCCATAGGTGAACAGTGGTTCTAATAGGCTCCAAATTTGAACCATAAGCACTGTCCGAGCAGCAACAATTAAAGGGATGAGAATAACTAACCAATCATTTTAAAGAAACAGGCATACATTAAAAAACACATTACACATGCTTTCCAACTCTTTCAGAAGATCGAAGCGGCTTCTAGAAAACGTGACAGAGTTTACAAAATTTCATGGTACAAAACTCTTACAGTATAAGGTAGCCTTTCTGAAACCTTTTCCTCCAGCCAGGAGCAGGCTGTGGATGACGTAAGGGAAGGAAAAGGTGAAGTGTCTTGTGAAAAAACAGGAACCTTTTATACATTTCCAAGGCGGAGAAGTCTTCATCTAGAAATAAAATCATCTACCAACACTACAGAAATCCAATGCCTAATCCGGTTTAACCTTTCCTTCATTCGTAGCATGTTAGTATACAGCTCACCTTAACAGAGGTGCTTTGTGAATATAGCCAGCCAAATTTAAACTTTACTAGTATTATTTGCAATCTTCTGGTTTATTTTTTATCCCATAAGGTTAATGTTAAATGAGAAAATGAGTAGTTGAAAAAAAAATGCAGAAATGCTCCAACTGGTCTCCATAATATAATTACAGTATATGGACATTCTGTATGTGAAATGAGCTTCGTTCTCCCTTGAAGCAGAAGGAAGGAAAACATCAATCACTGTCTCAAAGTCAGTAAAACACCTGTCCAAATTATGATAAAATGCATGTGTTGTATAGAGACACTGCACATGTTACATTTATCTAATGTCACCTCTGACGGGAAATGGGCAACAGGCTGCACCTATGGTCATGTTTTTCTGGAATCATTGAAAATAGGCTAACCGAGATGTGAAGCTGCGCTTTATCTTTCTCCACCCCGACCACTTCCTGCCTTATACACTGAGCATTCTCTCACAATTAGAGAATGAAATCTAAATACATACAGTGGGAAAAAAACTATTTATTTAGTCTGTCACCAATTGTGCAAGTTCTCCCACTTAAAAAGATGAGAGAGGCCTGTAATTGACATCATAGGTAGACCACAACTATGAGAGTCAAAATGAGAAAACAAATCCAGAAAATCACCTTGTCTGATTTGGCAAGATTTATTTTGCAAATTATGGTGGAAAATAAGTATTTGGTCATTAACAAAAATTCATCTCAATATTTTGTTATATATCCTTTGTTGGCAATGACAGAAGTCAAACATTTTCTGCAAGTCTTCACAAGGTTGGCACACAATGTTAGTGGTATGTTGGCCGATTCCTCCATGCAAATCTCCTCTAGAGCAGTGATATTTTGGGCCTGTCTCTGGACAACATGGACTTTCAAATCTGTCCAAAGGTTTTCTATGGGGTTGAGATCTTTCTTACGGTGGTCCCTGCTCTATGCAGGCCATTTACTAGGTCCTCCTGTGTGGTTCTGGGATTTTTCCTCACCGTTCTTGTGATCATTTTGACCCCATGGCCCCAGATCAAGGATGATGATCAGTGGTCTTGTATGTCTTCCATTTTCTTATTATTGCTCCCACAGTTGATTTCATCACACCAAGCTGCTTGCCTATTGCAGATTCAGTCTTCCCAGCCTGGTTCAGGGCTACAATTTTGTTTCTGGTGTCCTTCGACAGCTCTTTGGTCTTCACCGTAGTGGAGTTTGGAGTCAGACTGTTTGAGGCTGTGGACAGGTGTCTTTTATACTGATAACAATTTAAAACAGGTGCCATTACTACAGGTAATGAGTGGAGGACAAAGGAGCCTCTTAAAGTATAAGTTACAGGTCTGTGAGAGCCAGAAATCTTGCATGTTTTAGGTGACCAAATACTTATTTTCCACCATAATTTGCAAAATAAATCTTGCCAAATCAGACAAGGTGATTTTCAGGATTTGTTTGCATATTTTGACTCTCATAGATGTGGTCTACCTATGATGTCAATTACAGGCCTCTCTCATCTTTATAAGTGGGCGAACTTGCACAATTGGTGGCTGACTAAATACTTTTTTCCCGACTGTATATCCATATATTCCATCAGTCCACATTTTTTAGTGATCTGGTTATATGCTGCAGCCCATACAAGTCTATGGAGAGGGGAAGGGGTATAGGAGAGAAGAGCAACTGGGATGAAAGAGAATGCCTCAACCTCCAATGAGTGTTGTGTTTTATTCTAGAGATGGATTCACAGCTGCACTGCTCAGACATTCTGTATAAAGTTCTGTATGTTGCTGCTGATTTTCAAGGTGTGCTATAGAAAGATAGTGAAAAATGAGGATGAATGAACTCATGGAGATCAACATCCAACACTGCGGAGACACCATCACATGTTTCTCAACGCAGTGATTCTAGAGCAATGCCCCCATCCCTTATGGGAAATATGCAAAAACATGCAAAACACAAGCCGCGGAGACACCATCACATGTTTCTCAACGCAAGCATGACTAGCCAGGTCTTTCCCCGGGAAGGAACAACCACGGGAAGGCCAGACTTCAATGAAGGAAACCACCTATGCCAAAACATGGTATCCATCCACAGACAGCTGTTTCGGGGTATTGCCCCTCATCAGTGTGTTTTTGCATATTTCCCATAAGGGATGGGGGCATTGCTCTAGAATCACTGCGTTGAGAAACATGTGATGGTGTCTCCGCAGTGTTTGGATGTTGATCTCCATGAGTTCATTCATCCTCATTTTTCACAGTCTTTTACTAGGCATTGCTCCTACTAGCCAGTTTCCTACTCCACACTGATGAGGGGCAATACCCCGAAACAGCTGTCTGTGGATGGATACCATGTTTTGGCATAGGTGGTTTCCTTCATTGGAGACTGCCCTTCCCGTGGTTGTTCCTTCCTATAGAAAGATAGGTGATGAGGAACTTTGATTCTCTGTGTGTTCAGTATATGAAGACCTCCTAGCTAGTATCCAATCACTCAGGGATAACTGACAGAACTTGCGCTTGTTCACTTGAAAAATTCTAAGTTGTAGCTTTGCAAAACCCCAATAATTTTACAATGTAATGATTAGTGTTGAGCGATACCATCCGATACCCTAAAATATCGTATCGGATGGTATCGGCCCGATACGAAAAAAGTATCGGGTATCGCCGATTCCGATACCGGAAGTCCCATTCAAGTCTATGGGACTTCCGGTATTGGAATAAGAAAAACCCTTTTCTCTCCTAATACAGCCTCTCGGGGGGGTGTACGGACCTTCCGGGGGTCTGTGCGGACTGCCGGTGGTCTGTGCCAGCCTGCCGGTGGTCTGTACCGACTGCCCGGGTGTCTGTACAGGCTGCGGGGGGCTGTGCCGGCCTGCCGGTGGTCTGTACCGACTGCCCGGGTGTCTGTGCAGGCTGCGGGGGGCTGTGCCGGCCTGCCGGTGGTCTGTACCGACTTCCTGGGTGTCTGCACAGGCTGCGGGGGGCTGTGCCGGCCTGCCGGTGGTCTGTACAGACTGCCTGGGTGTCTGTACAGGCTGCAGGGGGCTGTCCCAGCCTGCCGGTGGTCTGTACAGACTGCCTGGGTGTCTGTACAGGCTGCGGGGGGCTGTGCCGGCCTGCCGGTGGTCTGTACCGACTGCCCGGGTGTCTGTGCAGGCTGCGGGGGGCTGTGCCGGCCTGCCGGTGGTCTGTACCGACTGCCTTGGGGTCTGTGCAGGCTGCGGGGGTCTGTGCAGGATCGTCCGATGGGACTACAAGTCCCATCGGGCGATGCTTGCTACCATGACGGTGATTGACACATTAGTCAATGATGGGACAGTAGTAGTCCCATCATCCGGCTAATGTGTTGAATGTACAAAAAAAAAAAAAATACATGCTACATACATACTACATGCTACATACATACTACATACATGCTACATACACACACTACATATATACCACATGCATGCAACATGCATACTACATATATGCCACATATATACTACATGCATGCAACATACAAATATACTACATGCAACATAAATACTACATACAGTGGGGAAAAAAAGTATTTAGTCAGTCAGCAATAGTGCAAGTTCCACCACTTAAAAAGATGAGAGGCGTCTGTAATTTACATCATAGGTAGACCTCAACTATGGGAGACAAACTGAGAAAAAAAAATCCAGAAAATCACATTGTCTGTTTTTTTTTCATTTTATTTGCATATTATGGTGGAAAATAAGTATTTGGTCAGAAACAAGCAATCAAGATTTCTGGCTCTCACAGACCTGTAACTTCTTCTTTAAGAGTCTCCTCTTTCCTTCACTCATTACCTGTAGTAATGGCACCTGTTTAAACTTGTTATCAGTATAAAAAGACACCTGTGCACACCCTCAAACAGTCTGACTCCAAACTCCACTATGGTGAAGACCAAAGAGCTGTCAAAGGACACCAGAAACAAAATTGTAGCCCTGCACCAGGCTAGGAAGACTGAATCTGCAATAGCCAACCAGCTTGGAGTGAAGAAATCAACTGTGGGAGCAATAATTAGAAAATGGAAGACATACAAGACCACTGATAATCTCCCTCGATCTGGTGTTCCACGCAAAATCCCACCCCGTGGGGTCAGAATGATCACAAGAACGGTGAGCAAAAATCCCAGAACCACGCGGGGGGACCTAGTGAATGAACTGCAGAGAGCTGGGACCAATGTAACAAGGCCTACCATAAGTAACACACTACGCCACCATGGACTCAGATCCTGCAGTGCCAGACGTGTCCCACTGCTTAAGCCTGTACATGTCCGGGCCCGTCTCAAGTTTGCTAGAGAGCATTTGGATGATCCAGAGGAGTTTTGGGAGAATGTCCTATGGTCTGATGAAACCAAACTGGAACTGTTTTGTAGAAACACAACTTGTCGTGTTTGGAGGAAAAAGAATACTGAGTTGCATCCATCAAACACCATACCTACTGTAAAGCATGGTGGTGGAAACATCATGCTTTTGGGCTGTTTCTCTGCAAAGGGGCCAGGACGACTGATCCGGGTACATGAAAGAATGAATGGGGCCATGTATCGTGAGATTTTGAGTGCAAACCTCCTTCCATCAGCAAGGGCATTGAAGATGAAACGTGGCTGGGTCTTTCAACATGACAATGATCCAAAGCACACCGCCAGGGCAACGAAGGAGTGGCTTCGTAAGAAGCATTTCAAGGTCCTGGAGTGGCCTAGCCAGTCTCCAGATCTCAACCCTATAGAAAACCTTTGGAGGGAGTTGAAAGTCCGTGTTGCCAAGCGAAAAGCCAAAAACATCACTGCTCTAGAGGAGATCTGCATGGAGGAATGGGCCAACATACCAACAACAGTGTGTGGCAACCTTGTGAAGACTTACAGAAAACGTTTGACCTCTGTCATTGCCAACAAAGGATATTTCACAAAGTATTGAGATGCAATTTTGTTTCTGACCAAATACTTATTTTCCACCATAATATGCAAATAAAATTAAAAAAATTTTGACAATGTGATTTTCTGGATTTTTTTTTCTCAGTTTGTCTCCCATAGTTGAGGTCTACCTATGATGTAAATTACAGACGCCTCTCATCTTTTTAAGTGGTGGAACTTGCACTATTGCTGACTGACTAAATACTTTTTTTCCCCACTGTATATACCACATATATACTACATGCATGCAACATACATATATACTACATGCAACATGCATACTACATGCATGCAACATACATACTACATATATACCACATGCATGCAACATGCATACTATATATATACCACATATATACTACATGCATGCAACATACATATATACTACATATATACTACATGCATGCAACATATATAATACATATACTACATGCAACATGCATACTACATGCATGCAACATACATACTACATATATACCACATGCATGCAACATGCATACTACATATATACTACATATATACCACATGCATGCAACATACATATATACAACATATATACTACATGCATGCAACATGCATACTACATATATACCACATATATACTACATGCAACATACATATATACTACATGCAACATGCATACTACATGCATGCAACATACATATATACTACATACAATACATTCATACAATACATACATATAGACATACAGTACATATAACATAGAGTACATACTCACCATCACTTGTCACTTTGATCCCCGAAGCCATTGTCATTTTTGGAATAAATATTAAAATAACAAACAAACAATATACTCCCTGATCCGCAGAAATCCACGAGAGTCCCACGACGATCTTGCGTGGAGAACTGCAGCATCAGCTGATGCTACCGTTCTCTATGGGGCCCAGGAAACCAGTGTTTCAGTCCGCCCTGTATTCCTCCGCCAGTGTAAAAAAAAAAAAAAAAGACCCTAGTCTCACTTTATGGCAAAAGCTGCATGGGAAATTTTTCACACAGCAATGCCATAAAATGAGACTAGGGACTTTTTTTTTCTTTACAGTGGCGGAAGAATACAGGGCGGAAGGATACCTACCTCCCGACACTGGTTTCCTGGAGCCCATAGAGAACGGTAGCATCAGCTGATGCTGCTGTTCTCCACGCAAGATCGTTGTGGGACACCCGTGGACTTCTGCGGATCAGGGGTGAGTATATTCGTGCTTTGTTATTTTAATCTTTATTCCATAGACGACAATGGCTTCGGGGAGCAAAGTGACAAGTGATGGTGAGTATGTACTCTGTTATATGTACTGTATGTCTATATGTATGTATTGTATGAATGTATTGTATGTAGTATATATGTATGTTGCATGCATGTAGTATATATGTAGTATGCATGTTGCATGTAGTATATATGTATGTTGCATGCATGTGGTATATATGTAGTATGCATGTTGCATGCATGTAGTATATATGTTGTATCTATGTATGTTGCATGCATGTGGTATATATGTAGTATGTATGTAGTATGTATGTTGCATGTAGTATATATGTATGTTGCATGCATGTAGTATATATGTAGTATGCATGTTGCATGCATGTGGTATATATGTAGTATGTATGTAGTATGTATGTTGCATGTAGTATATATGTATTATATATATGTTGCATGCATGTAGTATATATGTGGTGTATATATATATATATATATATATATATATATATATATAGTATGCATGTTGCATGCATGTGGTATATATGTAGTATGTACACTCACTGGCCACTTTATTAGGTACACCATGCTAGTAACGGGTTGGACCCCCTTTTGCCTTCAGAACTGCCTCAATTCTTCGTGGCAGAGATTCAACAAGGTGCTGGAAGCATTCCTCAGAGATGTTGGACCATATTGACATGATGGCATCAGACAGTTGGCGCAGATTTGTCGGCTGCACATCCCTGATGCGAATCTCCCGTTCCACCACATCCCAAAGATGCTCTATTGGATTGAGATCTGGTGACTGAGGAGGCCATTTGAGTACAGTGAACTCATTGTCATGTTCAAGAAACCAATCTGAGATGATTCGAGCTTTATGACATGGCGCATTATCCTGCTGAAAGTAGCCATCAGATGTTGGGTACATTGTGGTCATAAAGGGATGGACATGGTCAGCAACAATACTCAGGTAGGCTGTGGCGTTGCAACGATGCTCAATTGGTACCAAGGGGCCCAAAGAGTGCCAAGAAAAAATTCCCCACACCATGACACCACCACCACCAGCCTGAACCGTTGATACAAGGCAGGATGGATCCATGCTTTCATGTTGTCTACGCCAAATTCTGACCCTACCATCCGAATGTCGCAGCAGAAATCGAGACTCATCAGACCAGGTAACGTTTTTCCAATCTTCTACTGTTCAATTTCGATGAGCTTGTGCAAATTGTAGCCTCAGTTTCCTGTTCTTAGCTGAGAGGAGTGGTACCCAGTGTGGTCTTCTGCTGCTGTAGCCCATCTGCCTCAAAGTTCGACGCACTGTGCGTTCAGAGATGCTCTTCTGCCTACCTTGGTTGTAACGGGTGGCAATTTGAGTCACTGTTGCCTTTCTATCAGCTCGAACCAGTCTGCCCATTCTCCTCTGACCTCTGGCATCAACAAGGCATTTCCGGCCACAGAACTGCCGCTCACTGGATTTTTTTTCTTTTTCGGACCATTCTCTGTAAACCCTAGAGATGGTTGTGCGTGAAAATCCCAGTAGATCAGCAGTTTCTGAAATACTCAGACCAGCCCTTCTGGCACCAACAATCATGCCACGTTCAAAGGCACTCAAATCACCTTTCTTCCCCATACTGATGCTCGGTTTGAACTGCAGGAGATTGTCTTGACCATGTCTACATGCCTAAATGCACTGAGTTGCCGCCATGTGATTGGCAGATTAGAAATTAAGTCTTAACACACAGTTGGACAGGTGTACCTAATAAAGTGGCCAGTGAGTGTATGTTGCATGCATGTAGTATATATGTGGTATGTATGTTGCATGCATGTAGTATATATGTGGTATATATATAGTATGCATGTTGCATGCATGTGGTATATATGTAGTATGTATGTTGCATGCATGTAGTATGCATGTTGCATGTAGTATATATGTATGTTGCATGCATGTAGTATATATGTGGTATATATGTAGTATGCATGTTGCATGCATGCATGTTGCATGCATGTGGTATATAAGTAGTATGCATGTTGCATGCATGTGGTATATAAGTAGTATGTATGTTGCATGCATGTAGTATGTATGTAGCATGTATGTAGTAATTTTTTTTTTTTTTTTTACATTCAACACATAGGCCGGATGATGGGACTACTACTGTCCCATCATTGGCTAATGTGTCAATCACCGTCATGGTAGCAGGAATCGCCCGATGGGACTTGTAGTCCCATCGGACGATCCTGCACAGACCCCCGCAGCCTGCACAGACCCCCGGACAGTCGGACAGCCCCCCGGCAGGCCGGCACAGCCCCCCGGCAGTCGGTACAGACCCCCGGGCAGTCGGCACAGACCCCCGGAAGGCTGGTACGGACCCCCGGGCAGTCGGCACGGACCACCGGGAGGCCGGCACGGACCACCGGGAGGCCGGCACGGACCACCGGGCAGTCGGCACAGACCCCCCCCGGAAGGCCCGAACTGACGGCGCATCATGATGCGCACAGACTGCGCATCATGATGACGTCATTTTGGCAGCCAATCAGAGCCACAGCAGTGGCTCTTTGCATTATGGGAACTTCCGATTCCGATATCCGATATTGAAAAAATATCGGTACTCGGTATCGGAATTCCGATACAGCGAATATCGGCCGATACCCGATATTTGCAGTATCGGAATGCTCAACACTAGTAATGATATATTGTACTGAATTAATGAGAATAAATTCCAAGTAAAATGAAATGGTGAAAAAAAAAATGTGATTCCATTTTTATGTTTATTTTTTTACGGCGTGTGGTGAAAGTGACTTCAGTCACAGCAATACCGAATTTGCATATTTCTTTTATTACTTTAGTAGGCTTAAAAAAAAATCTAAGCTTCGTAAAAGAAAAAAAAAAGTTTTTTATTTGTCTTGTGTTGCCATTTGTCCAAAGCAATAATGTAAGTTTTGTCGACTGGGCTGTTTTTTTTCTTACTTCACGAGATATAATTTTTGATGACACTTTTTTGGGATATATGTGTCATTTTAATCTTTTGTTGTATTTTTTCTTTGGAGTTTTAAATAGGTAGAAAAGTATAATTCCTTCAAGTTCAACCTTTCTTTATCAGTTAACTATCATCACTAGAAGATATATAACCCACGGTACCATTTGTTTTAAGGGAAGCTTCCTGCACTTTTTATTTTATTCAGAATAACTGTCTATTGCATTGTAAATGCTAATTATTGCTTTTCATGTACAGTGCTAGAAATTTCCTCCATAGCCAGATTAAATTATCTAATTTTCAATTCCTACAATCACCACTAGAGGGAACTTATGAGCCTATTTATGCATCAAACTAAAAATCAATCAATGAGCAGTATTTGTCTACGTCTATGCAGAGGATCCGAAATTCAGTATCGTACAGACTAAACTTCAATTCCTATTATAGACAAAATGTAAAAATAATCAGCACCGAATGCTCAACTCAAAGTAACTTGGTGTAAAAAGTAGCTGGAAGTCAGCTATGGTATGTCATGAGTCATGACCTTTATATCATACTAGATTATGGCCCGATGCTATCGCATCGGGAGGATGCGATAGCATCACACCTCTTGCCATGTTAACCCTCAACACACACACTCCTCAACACACACTCCTCTCACCTTTCACCATCTCCACTCACTCTTTCACTCCACATACGACCCCTTCTCTCACTCCGTCTCTCATACTCACGCTGTCATCGCCGCTGCTCCACGATCCCCGACATCTTCTTCCGCCGGCGCCATCCTGGATCCAGACGTTGTCCACGCCGGCGACATGTTCTTGCGGCGACGCCATCTTGAGTATCGTGAAATCCCGCGATAGTCAAGATAGCGTCGCCGGAAGAACATGTCGCCGGCGTGGACGACGTCGGGATCCAAAATGGCGTCGGCGAAATCTCGCGAGTTTTCGCCGACGCCATTTTGGATCCCAACGTCGTCCTCGCCGGCGACATGTTCTTGCGGCGACGCCATCTTGACTATCGCGGGATTTCGCCGATCGAAAATGGCGTCGCGCAAGAACATGTCGCCGGCGTGGACGACATCGGGATCCAAAATGGCGTCGGCGTAATCTCGCGAGATTTCGCCGACGCCATCTTCTTGGATCCCGAGTCGTCCACGCCAGCGACATGTTCTTGCGGCGACGCCATCTTGAATCTCGCGGGATTTCACGAAATCCAAGATGGCGTCGCCGCAAGAACATGTCGGCGACCTGGAGAACGTCTGGATCCAGGATCGCGGCGGTGGAGGAAGATGTCGGGGCAGCGATGATGACGGTGTGAGTATGAGAAACGGAGTGAGAGAAAGGAACGTATGTGGAGTGAAAGAGTGAGTGGACGTGAGTGGAGGTGAAAGGTGAGAGGAGTGTGTGTTGAGGCGGTGTGGTGTGTTGATGGTTAACATGTGCGTGTGTGTGGTGACGTCACCGGTTACAACTGGACGGAAGTTGTTACAACCGGAAGCTGCTTAGGGCATTTATTATTATAGATGATGAGGAAGAAGCCGTCTGTTGTTGGCGGTGATGGCGTGTAGAGGTTTCTTCAGCCAATGTAATAGATTTAGAGTTAGGGGATTCGTGTGTGAGACAACGGCGTTTATAAGCCTTAATCTTGTCAAGTCGATGCTGTTTTTCCTCAGGAGTCTCATTAGCACGGCGTTGTTTTTGTCGTAGTGCTAAAGCTGCTTTCCTTTCACTGGCATTGGCATACTGTGCATCGGTATTGAATGGTGGTATTGATAGGGCAGAAACAGATTGCTGATTAGTTATGTCAGTGAACGGCATATGGGATGAAGTGTAGCAGTAAATTGTTCCACATGCTGATGTGGAAGCATCCTGTTGTGAGTCTAATAATATTGATGAGGAAGAGGCCGTCTGTTGTCGGCGGTGATGGCGTGCAGAGGCTTCTTCAGCCAATCTTATGGATTTAGAGTTAGGGGATTCGTGTGTGAGGCGACGGCGTTTATAAGCCTTAATCTTGTCAAGTCGATGCTGTTTTTCCTCAGGAGTCTCATTAGCACGGCGTTGTTTTTGTCGTAGTGCTAAAGCTGCTTTCCTTTCACTGGCATTGGCATACTGTGCATCGGTATTGAATGGTGGTATTGATAGGGCAGAAACAGATTGCTGATTAGTTATGTCAGTGAACGGCATATGGGATGAAGTGTAGCAGTAAATTGTTCCACATGCTGATGTGGAAGCATCCTGTTGTGAGTCTAATAATAATGATGAGGAAGAGGCCGTCTGTTGTCGGCGGTGACGGCGTGCAGAGGCTTCTTCAGCCAATCTTATGGATTTAGAGTTAGGGGATTCGTGTGTGAGGTGACGGCGTTTATAAGCCTTAATCTTCTCAAGGCGATGGTGTTTTTCCTCAGGAGTCTCATTAGCACGGCGTTGTGTTTGTCGTAGTGCTAAAGCTGCTTTCCTTTCACTGGCATTGGCATACTTTTTGTTATGACTCATGTTGGCACAGGTAAAGGAGTCTATTTGGCAGTTATCTGGCAGTGAAGAAGGCGTCCTGGAGTATTGTAGAGTAAACAGATACTAATTGACCCTGTAATTGCCCATCAGTAGTTATGAAGTGGTAGTGGCAAATTGGCCCTGTAGTTAGACACCGGCAGAGGAGCAAGGCAGCAGTAGTTATGGCGGTAGAGGCAAATTGGCCCTGTAATTAGACACCGGCAGAGGAGCAAGGCAGCAGTAGTTATGGCGGTAGAGGCAAATTGATCCTGTAATTAGACACCGGCAGAGGAGCAATGCAGCAGTAGTTATGGCGGTAGAGGCAAATTAGCCCTGTAATTAGACACTGGCAGAGGAGCAAGGCAGCAGTAGTTATGGCGGTATTGGCAAATTGGCCCTGTAATTAGACACCAGCAGAGGAGCAATGCAGCAGTAGTTATGGCGGTAGAGGCAAATTAGCCCTGTAATTAGACACCGGCAGAGGAGCAAGGCAGCAGTAGTTATGGCGGTAGAGGCAAATTAGCTTTGTAATTAGACACCGGCAGAGGAGCAAGGCAGCAGTAGTTATGGCGGTATAGGCAAATTAGCCCTGTAATTAGACACTGGCAGAGGAGCAAGGCAGCAGTAGTTATGGCGGTATAGGCAAATTAGCCCTGTAATTAGACACCGGCAGAGGAGCAATGCAGCAGTAGTTATGGCGGTATAGGCAAATTGGCCCTGTAATTAGACACCGGCAGAGGAGCAAGGCAGCAGTAGTTATGGCGGTATAGGCAAATTAGCCCTGTAATTAGACACCGGCAGAGGAGCAAGGCAGCAGTAGTTATGGCGGTAGAGGCAAATTAGCCCTGTAATTAGACAACGGCAGAGGAGCAAGGCAGCAGTAGTTATGGCGGTAGAGGCAAATTGGCCCTGTAATTAGACACCGGCAGAGTAGCAAGGTAGCAATAGTTATGGCAGTATAGGCAAATTGGCCCTGTAATTAGACACCGGCAGTAAACAGGCATAGGACCAAGGCAGCAGTAGTTATGGTGGTACAGGCAATGCCAAGCGTCCGCACAGCAAGTCGGCGTGAGGTAAATGACGCAATTTCACGAATGCAAGATGACGTCGTTAAGGCTGTGTGCACACGCTGCGGATTAGGTGCGGATTCATCCGCGCGGATTTTGTAAAATCCGCAGGTGAAACCGCAGGTCAAAAGACCTGCGGTTTTACCTGTGGATTGCTCTGCGGTTTTGCCCTGCGGTTTTTCATCTCCTCAATAGAGGAGATGGCAAACCGCAGGAGAATCCGCAGAAAGAATTGACATGTCAATTCTTTCTGCGGATTGAAAACCGCAGATAATCCGTGCGGAAAATTCCGCACCGTCTGCACTGCAGTTTTTGATTCCCATAGGGAATCATGGTACTGTACACCGCAGCAAAAACTGCTGCGGGTCCGCAGCGGCCAGAACCGCTGCGGAACCGCAGCAAAATCCGCAGCGTGTGCACACAGCCTCACACCTCTTGCCATGTTAACCCTCAACACACCACACCGCCTCAACACACACTCCTCTCACCTTTCACCTCCACTCATGTCCACTCACTCTTTCACTCCACATACATTCCTTTCTCTCACTCCGTTTCTCATACTCACACCGTCATCGTCGCTGCCCCGACATCTTCCTCCGCCGCCGCGATCCAGACGTTCTCCAGGCCGCCGACATGTTCTTGCGGGACGCCATCTTGGATTTCGTGAAGTCCCGCGATATTCAAGATGGCGTCGCCGCAACAACATGTCGCTGGCATGGGCGACATCGGGATCCAAAATGGCGTCGGCGTAATCTCGCGAGATTTCGCCGACGCCATCTTTTTGGATCCCGATGTCGTCCACGCCAGCGACATGTTGTTGCGGCGACGCCATCTTAAATATCGCGGGATTTCACGAAATCCAAGATGGCGTCCCGCAAGAACATGTCGGCGGCCTGGAGAACGTCTGGATCCTGGATCGCGGCGGCGGAGGAAGATGTCGGGGCAGCGACGATGACGGTGTGAGTATGAGAAACGGAGTGAGAGAAAGGAACGTATGTGGAGTGAAAGAGTGAGTGGACATGAGTGGAGGTGAAAGGTGAGAGGAGTGTGTGTTGAGGCGGTGTGGTGTGTTGAGGGTTAACGTGCGTGTGTGTGTGGTGACGTCACCGGTTACAACTGGACGGAAGTTGTTACAAGCGGAAGCTGGTTAGGGCATTTATTATTATAGATATGATATTTTATTTAGTTTTACAAAAGGTGCAGGTTGTGTTTTTTATCTTGAAAAACGCTTCACTTCTAGACCACCCATAGACTAATAAACATTTTGGCAGCACACATTTTGCTCTTCACTGACTTGCAGTTCATGCACCTATGTGAGAGGGATGTCAACTGTCAAGCACAATTAGACTTCCACTACAGAAGATAAACCTGATATATTACCACATCTACCTTCGAGATCTATGTATGCACCGCACTTCAACAGCACGTGTATACTGATCATGCTTTCTCCTCCAGGACCAGTAAATATGTGATCACTGGATGTCGGGAGGGAACAGCCCAAAGGATAAAGTATCCCTGTAACTGGAGGTAATATAACAGCCATAGTTACATTTGTAATGTCATGCATCAGTTGGGGGGTCTGTTGAGCTATTTTTTTTCTTCCCTGTCCAAACATTGGTTGGTTTCAATTGTCTTTGTTCTCCCTGCTTGGTTTGCTTGTTTCTCATTTAGCTGTTTTGGTTTGCCCTATCACATTCCGGGAGGGGTTTTATATGTTCATCCTTCACTGTACTTCCTTGCTGGCTATACCTCTTTGTGGATGTGTGCTCAGGAGTTACAGCCCTACAGCTATTATTTTGATTATTAAATTAACAGAGTGCTTGCTGCTCTGTATTAATATAGTGTATAGCACCAAGGATATTGGTTAGAAAAAGCCAAAAACTCAGTGTTATGAAGGATACTATGCCAGTGGAGAAGTAAATAAGATCATTTAAAATATTGTGCCTACTGAAATACGAATTGGCTAAGGCTACTTTCAGACATCAGTTTTTTAGCATCAGGCGCGATGCGGTGAAAAATGTAAAAGCCGGATCCGGCGCCGGTTGCCACTGGATCCGGCTTTTCTCCCATAGACAAGCATTATCACCGCATTACGCCTGATGGCCAAGCGGCGTGTCCGGCTTTTGCCGGATACGGCAAAAAATGCCTGTCTGGCGTCTGCAAAAAACGTTCCCTGCAACATTTTTTGCAGCGCTGGAACGGCTTTTTACACAGCGCATGCCCGGACACTGAGTGTTATCCCCACAAGTGCCCGGCAAGAGAGAGATCTCTCTCTCTCTCACCTGGACACTTGTGAGAGATCTCTCTCGCCGGGCACTTGTGGGTTAACACTCAGTGTCCGGCGAGAGAGAGAGATATCTCTCTCTCTCGCCCGGACACTGTGTTAACCCCACATTTTTCTCTCTCTCTAACCGCCACGCCTCACCCCCCTCCCCCTCCCCCCATACCCTTCGGTGGCTGTCTCTCTCATCCCCGATGTATCGTCCTCCTGCGGCTCCTTTAAATCTTGTCCAAGCCATATCAGACGCCGCATACACAGCCGGTGTTACCGCTGCAGGCCGGATCCGGCGGCTCGGCTTTTCGCTGCACGCCGCCGGACCCCACACACCGGATGTCTGAAAGTAGCCTAAGAAACAATAAGAAATCAATAAGGCACTTATTAATTTCTCTTAGAGTAATAAAAAACAAAACCTTATTTTAAATGAAGCTGGCAAATCTCATTTGTTTAACTTGTTAGGGGTAACAGTGCCCAATCAAGAAATCCACCTAGTTTCTCTGTGTAATTTTTTTTTATCCCAACCCGATCACCTTGTCTTTTCGAAGGATGAAATATATATATATTGTGATAAAACACTCCGGGATCGGCTTTGCTGGGGTCAAAGGTCACGTGCGTTCCGCATGAAACTCAGGCGCAGAGCTGGGATTCGGGTGTAACTGACCCTGGGTCAGGTTTATTAATGGTGAAAGCAATGCAAAAGGAAATAAAACATAAAACAAATCCTTGCCTGTCCGGCACTAACTAAATAATGGACAACCTAACTACCAACTGGCGGGCTTCTCCCGTCCAGCCAAACCACAGTTGCAGTGGGCACTGCTTTCACTCACGTGTGTGTCTCTCACACAGACAAGCTCTCTGTGTTCCCAGGCTGAGACACTCACACAACCACCTTGCATCCTTTTATATCCACCTCCCATTATTCATTAGCAAGCAGGTGCGATACTGACCAGACTAGGCCACATAGGAAAGGAATCTGGGCGAGATATACCTGCCCTCATCCACTATTCCCACATGATTCTCACATATCCCCCCCCTCTGCTCAGACCACTCTGGTCAAGCAATGACACCCGCCAAACAGTGCACTCGGAACAGGGCATCTGCATTCCCCATCTGTACCCCTGGGCGGTGCTCCACCGTAAAAGTGTAGGCCTGCAGGGCAAGGAACCACCGGATCACCCGGCTATTCCGTTCCTTGTTCAAGTGCATCCACTTGAGAGGGGCATGGTCAGCCTGAACTTTCGGCCCACCAGGTAATACTTGAGGGCCTCTAGAGCCCACTTAATGGCGAGGCACTCTTTTTCTACGACTGCATACCTTTGCTCGTGTTTATTCAGCTTCCTGCTGAGATAGAGGACTGGGTGTTCCACTCCGTCCCTCACTTGTGAGAGTACGGCCCCGATACCGGTATCAGAGGCATCCGTTTGTACCACAAACTCGCTGCGGAAGTCCGGAGTCACCAGTACGGGCTGAGAGCAAAGTGCCCGTTTTAGGCTATGGAAGGCTTCTTCAGCCGCTAAACTCCATTTAATCATGACGGAGTCTTTCCCTTTTGTAAGATCCGTCAGGGGGGTAGCGATGGCTGCAAAACTGGGTATGAACCGACGATAATAGCCGGCGATCCCCAGGAAGGCTTGCACCTGCTTCTTGTTGACAGGTTGTGGCCAGTCCTGAACCGCCTGAATCTTATCAACCTGGGGTTTAACAACACCCCTCCCAATTACATACCCCAAATACCGGGCTTCTTCTAGCCCGATGTGACATTTCTTGGGGTTCGCGGTTAGACCTGCCTCCCACAGGTCGTCAATCACAGCTTGTACTTTCTGGAGATGAGTCTCCCAGTCCAAGCTGTAAATGACAATGTCATCCAAATAGGCCGAAGTGTACCGCCTATGTGGCCTCAAGACTCGATCCATCAGTCTCTGGAAGGTCGCCGGTGCCCCGTGCAGTCCAAATGGCATATACACATACTGAAATAAACCTTCCGGCGTAGCAAATGCCGTCTTTTCTCTGGCAGCCTCAGCCAGAGGGATCTGCCAATACCCCTTTGTTAGATCTAGGGTCGTAATATACCGGGCTTTTCCTAACCGATCTATTAACTCGTCGACCCGGGGCATAGGATAGGCATCAAATTTTGAGACCACATTCAGTTTCCTGAAGTCATTGCAGAACCGGATGGTGCCGTCCGGTTTAGGAATTAGCACAATCGGGCTGGACCACGCACTGTGCGATTCCTCAATGACTCCTAACTCTAACATTGCCTTCACTTCTCGGGAAACCGCTTCACGGCGCGCTTCCGGGATTCGGTAGGGCTTTACGTGAACTGTGACACCAGGTTCCGTTAAGATGTCATGTTTCATTAGCATAGTCTGCCCGGGTTTTTCTGAGAAAAACTTTTGGTTGTGAAGTAGAAACTGCCTGACCTCAGTCTTTTGCCGCTCCGAGAGAGTCTCTGCAACCCGTACCTCCGGTACGGTATGCGAGCAGACAGGACGGGCCAGCTCCGCTGACAAGGCAGACCGATCCTTCCAGGGCTTTATCAGATTTACATGATAAATCTGTTCAGGTTTCCATTTACCTGCCTGGTATACTTTGTAGTTTACTTCACCAACTCTTTCCTTAATCTCAAAGGGGCCCTGCCACTTTGCCAGGAACTTACTGTCCACCGTGGGGACCAGAATCAACACCCTATCTCCGGGTGCAAACGTACGGATCTTGGCGCCCCTATCATAGATTCTTTTTTGGGCTCCTTGAGCCTGTATCATGTGTTCTTTGACGATAGGCATAACAGCCGCAATACGGTCCTGCATTTGTGTGACGTGATCTATCACTGTTTTAAACGGAGTGACCTGACCCTCCCAGGTTTCTTTTGCAACGTCTAACAGTCCGCGAGGACGTCGGGCGTACAATAACTCGAAAGGCGAGAATCCCGTGGAAGACTGGGGTACTTCCCTGATGGCAAAAAGCAAATACGGAAGTAAATAGTCCCAGTTCTTCCCATCCTTGTCTATCACCTTTCTCAGCATCTGCTTCAGAGTTTTATTGAACCGTTCAACCAACCCGTCTGTTTGAGGGTGATACACGGATGTGTGTAACGGTTCGATTTGTAACAATCGGCAGAGCTCCTTCATTATCCTGGACATAAAGGGGGTCCCCTGGTCGGTGAGTATCTGTTTTGGTATACCGATCTGACTAAACACATGCACCAGTTCCTTGGCAATCGTCTTGGTGGCCGTGTTACGCAAAGGGATGGCCTCCGGGTAACGAGTGGCATAATCCAAGATGACCAGGATATGTTGGTGTCCACGTGCAGACCGTGGAAGGGGCCCAACTAAATCCATCCCAATCCTCTCAAACGGGACTTCAATAATAGGTAGGGGTGCCAAAGGGCTACAGAAACGGGGCTTAGGTGCAGAGGCTTGGCAGTCAGGACAAGACTCACAATATACTTGAATATCGTGATGCATGCCTGGCCAAACAAAACAGTGTAATATCCTTTCAGTGGTTTTCTGGACTCCCAGGTGACCTCCCATCACATGTCCGTGGGCCAGGTCCAGCACCTGCCGCCGGTAGGGTTTTGGCACTACTAATAGTTGCACCGTATCTTCCCCCTTTTTCTCTATCTGATAGAGTAAATCATTCTCCAGAACCATGTAAGGATATGCCAGCCTAGAGCCAGGTTCTACGGGTACCCCATTTATCACTTTTACATTTGTCCTAGCCTGAGAAAGGGTAGGATCCTTTATTTGCTCGCTTTGGAAGTCATCTTTCTGAACTTCTAAATCCGGCAAATGGGGAGGTGGACGGCTGTCGGCCTCCTCCTCTTCCCCGGTCTCCTCCGTATCACCCGCCATGACTGAAAACGGGAACTGCAGGTCATTTCCCGCAGACTCTTCCCCAGAGTCTTCCGGGGAGACCTCTTCCAGGGGTTCAGGACCCACACGCGCCCTGGGAGAAGAATCATGTACACTATTACCCTGGGGTATCAACTGATTCTCCCACAATTGCAAGAAGTGGGGAAAATCCCGGCCCAGGATAACATCATGCAATAACGCCGGGACGAGTCCCACTTTATGTTGCACAGACCCATAGGAAGTAGTAATGCATATGACCGTGGTGAGGTACGAACAGGTGTCTCCATGCACACACGTTACAGAAAATTTGTCTGATGGTCCAGTCGGGGCTGACACCAGAATGGCCTTCACCAGAGTCACCACACTTCCTGAGTCTAACAATGCCACCACCTTTTTGCCATCAACAGTTAAATCACACAAGTGTTTTTCCACATCCTTTTGACCGGCATTCACACTCACTACCCGTGCAACCATAGATATGCGGTTTTTAGAGTCTGTGAGGTCGCACTGCATGGGTTCAGTAGTGACCGGACAGTCCGCAGCAATATGTCCCATCTCTTGGCAGCGGAAACACCTAACGGGCCCCTTGCTTAGACCATAGTTTGTTACTCTCGGCCTCGCCATGCGGACAGTCCTGTTTTCCTCCCCCACTGTCCTAGGGATTTTTCCTTCTCCCCTACTCCCTGGAACAATCTTACCGGTTCCACGTGGAGATGATGAAGAACGAGGTGGGGTAGCGTCGTCTCGGAGTCCTTCCGCCACGGAGTAACGGTCAACCAGATCCACCAGTTGATCTGCCGTCATAGGATTTACATGGCTTACCCACTTCCACAGGGCTGGCGGTAGAGCTCTCAGGTACTTGTCCATGACGACTCTCTGGATTATCTCTGGCGCTGTCAGCACCTCGGATTGTAGCCACTTCTTCGTCACGTGGATCAGGTCGAACATCTGTGACCGCGGTGGTTTATCCGGCTGATAAGTCCATTGATGCACTCTCTGTGCACGGACAGCGGTTGTCACTCCCAGCCGGGCCAAGATCTCGGCTTTCAATTTGTCAAAGTCCTGCGCGGCTTCAGGCTCTAAGTCATAATAAGCCTTTTGGGCCTCACCGGAAAGAAACGGGGCAATCAGGCCGGCCCATCGTGCCTTCGGCCATTTTTCTCGCACCGCCGTCCGTTCAAACGTGGTCAAGTATGCCTCGACGTCATCCTCGGTCGTCATTTTCTGCCAGTACCGACTCACGTGAATCACTCTCGACTCGGCTTCCAGGTTAAGCTCAGGTAAGCTTGCCAAGCGCTGCGCCACCTGCTGGAGAAGCGAACGATCGGTAACTGTCATGTCCACCAACTCCTTCAGCTGGGCCATCATCACCCGATTAGCTTCTTGCTGGACGGCGGTGGACTGTACCAGCGCTTTCACCACGTCCTCCATGCTCATGCTTGCAACGTGATGCCCGCGTTCTCCACCACAATGTGATAAAACACTCCGGGATCGGCTTTGCTGGGGTCAAAGGTCACGTGCGTTCCGCATGAAACTCAGGCGCAGAGCTGGGATTCGGGTGTAACTGACCCTGGGTCAGGTTTATTAATGGTGAAAGCAATGCAAAAGGAAATAAAACAAAACAAATCCTTGCCTGTCCGGCACTAACTAAACAATGGACAACCTAACTACCAACTGGCGGGCTTCTCCCGTCCAGCCAAACCACAGTTGCAGTGGGCACTGCTTTCACTCACGTGTGTGTCTCTCACACAGACAAGCTCTCTGTGTTCCCAGGCTGAGACACTCACACAACCACCTTGCATCCTTTTATATCCACCTCCCATTATTCATTAGCAAGCAGGTGCGATACTGACCAGACTAGGCCACATAGGAAAGGAATCTGGGCGAGATATACCTGCCCTCATCCACTATTCCCACATGATTCTCAGAATATATATATATATATATATATATATATATATATATATATATATATATACAGTGGGGAAAAAAAGTATTTAGTCAGTCAGCAATAGTGCAAGTTCCACCACTTAAAAAGATGAGAGGCGTCTGTAATTTACATCATAGGTAGACCTCAACTATGGGAGACAAACTGAGAAAAAAAAATCCAGAAAATCACATTGTCTGTTTTTTTTTCATTCTATTTGCATATTATGGTGGAAAATAAGTATTTGGTCAGAAACAAAATTTCATCTCAATACTTTGTGATATATCCTTTGTTGGCAATGACAGAGGTCAAACGTTTTCTGTAAGTCTTCACAAGGTTGCCACACACTGTTGTTGGTATGTTGGCCCATTCCTCCATGCAGATCTCCTCTAGAGCAGTGATGTTTTTGGCTTTTCACTTGGCAACACGGACTTTCAACTCCCTCCAAAGGTTTTCTATAGGGTTGAGATCTGGAGACTGGCTAGGCCACTCCAGGACCTTGAAATGCTTCTTACGAAGCCACTCCTTCGTTGCCCTGGCGGTGTGCTTTGGATCATTGTCATGTTGAAAGACCCAGCCACGTTTCATCTTCAATGCCCTTGCTGATGGAAGGAGGTTTGCACTCAAAATCTCACGATACATGGCCCCATTCATTCTTTCATGTACCCGGATCAGTCGTCCTGGCCCCTTTGCAGAGAAACAGCCCCAAAGCATGATGTTTCCACCACCATGCTTTACAGTAGGTATGGTGTTTGATGGATGCAACTCAGTATTCTTTTTCCTCCAAACACGACAAGTTGTGTTTCTACCAAACAGTTCCAGTTTGGTTTCATCAGACCATAGGACATTCTCCCAAAACTCCTCTGGATCATCCAAATGCTCTCTAGCAAACTTCAGACGGGCCCGGACATGTACAGGCTTAAGCAGTGGGACACGTCTGGCACTGCAGGATCTGAGTCCATGGTGGCGTAGTGTGTTACTTATGGTAGGCCTTGTTACATTGGTCCCAGCTCTCTGCAGTTCATTCACTAGGTCCCCCCGCGTGGTTCTGGGATTTTTGCTCACCGTTCTTGTGATCATTCTGACCCCACGGGGTGGGATTTTGCGTGGAGCACCAGATCGAGGGAGATTATCAGTGGTCTTGTATGTCTTCCATTTTCTAATTATTGCTCCCACAGTTGATTTCTTCACTCCAAGCTGGTTGGCTATTGCAGATTCAGTCTTCCCAGCCTGGTGCAGGGCTACAATTTTGTTTCTGGTGTCCTTTGACAGCTCTTTGGTCTTCACCATAGTGGAGTTTGGAGTCAGACTGTTTGAGGGTGTGCACAGGTGTCTTTTTATACTGATAACAAGTTTAAACAGGTGCCATTACTACAGGTAATGAGTGGAGGAAAGAGGAGACTCTTAAAGAAGAAGTTACAGGTCTGTGAGAGCCAGAAATCTTGATTGCTTGTTTCTGACCAAATACTTATTTTCCACCATAATATGCAAATAAAATGAAAAAAAACAGACAATGTGATTTTCTAGATTTTTTTTTTCTCAGTTTGTCTCCCATAGTTGAGGTCTACCTATGATGTAAATTACAGACGCCTCTCATCTTTTTAAGTGGTGGAACTTGCACTATTGCTGACTGACTAAATACTTTTTTTCCCCACTGTATATATAGTAAAGCAGCGGTGTCCACGCCATGCAGTTATGAGGCAGTGACCCAGCAAGTTCAAAGCAGAAAGGTTTTTAATGTCCAACAAAACTCACTCAGTGCACAGCACGCTGTATCTTCCGGATCGTAGCTGGGTAAACAAAATGCCAGTCCAGGGCAGTTGCCGTGAGCGACGTACTGCCAGGTATGCCGGGAGGGTTGCCAGTACCTTTGGCTCCGTTGGCCCTGTGTTAGCTCACACATGGCGTGCTCTGTTTCCTCACCAGAGCAACACCGATCAAATCAATCCTCCTTGTAGGGTTTTTTTTTCCTTTTCCAACCTGTTGCCATAGGCCACTCATAAGACCTGGGCTGGAGGAAACAGATTGGACCCCACTACCTTCCTGCAGTCCGTTTAAAAAAAAAGCCCATACCGGGTTTTCCTAAACAAACTCCCTGTCCAAATAGCTTGACCAGGTTCGAACTTACTTTTATTCTGAGAAAACCAAAAGCAAAACACAAAACAAATATCCTGGAATAAAAAAGTAAAAAAAAAATATATTGCAAAAATTGCATGAAGGTAGTAATAATAGTAATAAGGGTATTTAGTTAACATAATTTTGATCAAAATAATGTATAAGCCATCCCGCCACGTCACGGCAACCCTTGTGGGACAGTCCTTCATGCAATTTTTGCAATATATTTTTTTTTTTACTTTTTTATTCCAGGATATTTGTTTTGTGTTTTGCTTTTGGTTTTCTCTGTGTAAAGGTAATGTGTTCATATGCAATTACATTTTGCATGCACATTAATTTACTTTTTCTGCTCAGACCTAGTTTCTCACTTACTTTTATTCTGCCCTGCGAGTCACAGGCACATTGCTGTGATCACAAGGCACTCCAGCAGATCTAATACATTTCAGAGCACATCCTGGGGGACACATAGCGACCCTCACATATAACACCGGCCACTGCCTCACATACCCCCCCTCTGTTCAAATTTGTGGGGTTGAACATTTGTCATCATACAGGGGGCCCATGACAGTGCATCCGCATTTCCCTGTGCTTTCCCCGCCCGATGGCCCACTGAGAAACTGAAGTTTTGTAAGGACAGAAACCAACTGGTGACTCGGGCATTCCTGTCTTTTGCATTTCTCATCCAGATGAGGGGTGAATGGTCCGTTACCAACCGAAACTGATGCCCGATCAAATAGTAGCGCAGGGACTCCAAGGCCCATTTAATCGCCAAGCACTCCTTCTCCGCTATAATTTTTCTCTGCCGGGGTCAGCTTCTTGCTCAAGTAGGTGACTGGATGCGCATCCCCATTCACCTCTTGCGACAGCATGGCTCCTAAGCCTACCTCTGAGGAATCAGTTTGGACAATAAAGGATTTCTTGAAGTCGGGGCTGACGAGGACTGGCTGTCCACACAACGCCGACTTCAGAGAGTGGAACTCTTCCTCCGCTTGAGGATTCCACCGGACCATCACCGTCTTCTTCCCCTTTAGCAGATCCGTTAGGGGTGCTGACTTCCCAGCAAAATTGGGTATAAACCAGCGGTAGTACCCAATGATGCCAAGGAATGCCCTCACTTGTTTGGTACTTAAGGGTTCGGGCCAGTTTTGAATGGCCTCAATTTTGTTAACTTGGGGTTTGATAATCCCTCGGCCAATCACGTATCCTAAGTACCTGGCCTCGGTAAGACCTATCGGGCACTTTTTTGGGTTGGTTGTTAACCCCGAGATTCTAAGAGACTCCAGCACTGCTTGTTCCTGGGGCAGATGAGTATCCCAGTCGGTAGTAAAAATGACTGTCATCCAAATAGGCCGACGTGTAACCCCGGTGAGGCGCCAACACAATGTCCATCAGCCTCTGGAATGTGGCCGGAGCCCCATGTAATCCAAAAGGCAAGACGACATATTGATAAGAGGCCCTCTGGTGTTCTAAAAGTGGTCTTTTCTTTCGCAGACTCAGTTAAGGGGACCTGCCAGTAGCCTTTTGTGAGATCCAGCGTGGTGAAGTACTGGGCCTTCCCTAATCTCTCAATTAGCTCGTCCACCCGTGGCATGGGATAGAGGTCAAATTTTGACACTTCATTTAACTTCCTGAAATCATTACAGAAGCGTAAACACCCATCGGCTTTCGGTATCAGGACAATGGGGCTGGCCCACTCACTTCGGGACTCCTCAATGATTCCCAACTTGAGCATTTGCTTCACCTTGGCTGCGATGGCTTGCCTTCGGGCTTCTGGTACTCGGTGCGGTTTCATCCGCACCCTTACCTGGGGCTCAGTGATAATGTCATGTTGTATCACCAAGGTCCGGCCTGGCAGCTTTGAGAATATGTCCGTATTCCTCTGCACGAGGGCCCGAGCCTCCCGCCACTGCTGTTTGGTGAGAGAGTCATTTATTTTAACCTGTCCCCTGGCTGTGTCCTTGGCCAGTGCCAGAGGGCCCTCTGTTGGTACGACCGGAGTCTCCTCCGTGACCAAACATTCCCGGTCCTTTCAGGCCTTTAGCAGGTATACATGGTACAGCTGTTCGGGTTTCCTTTTTCCGGGTTGGTAAACTTTATAGTTCACTTCCCCCACTTTCCCCCGTATCTCATAAGGCCCTTGCCACTTGGCCATGAGTTTACTCTCTAGGGTGGGTACTAGTACCAACACCCGGTCCCCTTCTTTAAAGGTCCTGACTGTGGCCCTTTTATTATACATACGGCTCTGAGTGGCCTGCGTAGCCAGCAGATGCTCCTTTACTATGGGCCGCACGACCGCAATCCGATCCTGCATTTTTGCCACATATTCGATGACCCTCTAATCGGGAGTGGGCTCCTGTTCCCACGTCTCTGGCTACATCCAGCAGTCCCCTCGGGTGCCTTCCATACAGTAGCTCAAATGGGGAGAACCCCGTTGATGCCTGTGGTACCTCGCTGATGGCGAACATGAGATAGGGCAGTAACATGTCCCAATCCCTTCCATCCTTGGTGACCACCTTTTTTAGCATGGCTTTGAGGGTCTTATTAAACCTATCCACCAACCCGTCGGTTTGTGGATGACACACCGATGTACGTAGCTGTTTAATTTGGAGCAACTTGCACAGCTCCTTGGTCACCTTAGACATAAAAGGGGTTCCCTGATCTGTCAAGATCTCCTTGGGTAGCCCAAGGTGACAAAACATGGCAAATGTCAGGAACACCGCACTGCACTTGCTCACTGAGCCAGGGCGCGTGTCCTGAGTACAAAGACTGTGCACAAAGATACCTGCGGAGCGAGCAGCAGTGGTGACAATGCATGCTCCAGTACCTGAATCACGTGACTGCTGAGGGCGTGGCCTAAGCTCCACAGAGCTAGGAGCTGCAGGGAAACTCCTAGAAGGGAAACTACAGGACAATGTTACCAAGGAGCATAGACAGAGACAGACACCAGATCAAGCCGGGTCAAAGCACGAGATAGCAGGACAGTACCAAAGGGCTTAGACAGAAAGAATAGTCAGGACGTAGCAATAGATCAGAAAACCAGAACAGGTATTAGACGGTACAATAGGGGTAAACTGTAACGGAGTAAAGATAGCCAAGCCAGGAGGTCAGAACCAGAAAAGACAATGGTACCAAAAACGAGAGACGGAGTACAGAGTGAAGGAACAAGCCGGGTCATATACGGGAAGCAAACAAACAATGCAGAGTACACACACACCAGGGGTCAGACACACCAGAATAGCAGTATAACTGACAGAGAATGCCAGTATGGAGTGAGCATAAATACCCCTCCCAGATCCAAAGAGAGGCCGGCAATGTTAACCCTGTCAGAACAGGACATTAACCATGTCCTAACCATGACAGCAAACAGTTCCCAGGCTATTAATTTAGCCGAGGTGTGGCGGAGCGGTATCGCCTCTAGATACCAGGTAGTGTAGTCTACGACTATCAATATGTGTTGGTGACCCCGGGCGGATTTTACTACTGGCCCTACCAGATCCATCGCAATCCACTCAAAAGGTACCTCTAGAATGAGCAGAGGCACCAATGGGCTCCGGTAGTTCGTGGTGGGTGAGGTCAGTTGGCACTCCGGACACGTCTCACAATACCTTTGGACCACAGCGCAGACACCTGGCCAGAAGAACCACTGCAGTATGCGATCCTGAGTGTTTTTAGCTCCCAAGTGCCCTCCCAGCATGTGAGTGTGAGCCATGTCGAGCACCACCCGGCGGTAGGGCTGGGGCACTACCAGCTGTTCTACCACTTCATCCCTGATTTTATCCACCCTGTACAATAGCTCCTGGTTGATTACCATTCGTGGGAACTCCATCTCCACACCTGGTTGCTGAGCCACCCCATTTATCTCAATTACTCTCTCCCGGGCCCGTGCCAAAGTGGGATCCTGGAGCTGAGCTGTCCTGAACTTCCTCTAAGGGAAACCTATCAGGGTTACATCCTGTTCCTAGGTTGGTGAACCCTATGGCAGGTATCCCTGACTTGGCGTCTTCAGGTTCAGCACACGGAACACCATTGTCCCTGAGAGGGTTAACTCTGGTCTGCCACAGGGACCAAAACAGGGGCAAGTCTCTTCCCAATACAGTCCCAGATGGAAGAGTCTTTACTACTCCCACCACATGTTTTACTTCCCCACACGGGGTGGAGAATGTAACCTCTGCGGTTGGGTACTCTCGGTGGTCCCCATGTATGCACACCACCCCCACCTTACGCCCATCAGGACTGTCCCCAGCAACCAGGGACCCATGCACTATAGTTACCAAACTTCCCGAGTCCAAGTGAGCGTCCGTCTGGTACCCATTAACGAGTACCTAGCACAGATGACGTTCAGTACCAGTAGGGTTTGTAGAGGCAGTGCAGACTGGCTGGGCATACATAGATACCCGGCGGTATACCCGCATTCCATGGGTTCGGTCGTTAGGCTGCAGTTAGCAACCACATGTCCTGGATCTTGGCATCGCCAACACTTAAGAACTGGGGCACGAGGGAACCGTGGGGCCACATTAGGGGACAAGGGGTGGTTGACACTCTCCTCCCGAGATATCCCCTCAGTTCTGGCATGATCCGTATGGGCCTTGGTAGAGGGTTGTGGATTTTTCCCAGGTTCCTGAGCTGATGGGGCCTTACGTGACAGCCGAAGCGGGGCAATGTCCCGTATAAAGTCTTGAGTGGCTGTATACCGCTCCATCAGTCCTACCACCTAGTCCAGAGTGCCCGGGTCCCCTTGCCCCACCCAACTCTGTATGGCGGCTGGCAGGGCCCTCACCAGTCGGTCGACCACCACCCTCTCTATCCCCGATCCAGATGGTAAAGTCTCAGGCTGTAGCCATTTCTTTACCAGTTGCAGTAAGTCATAAGCTTCAGACCAGGCTGGGTGAGTCTCAGAAGAGGACCACTGGAACACCCGTTTGGCCCGCACATATGTATTAACCCCCAGTTGAGCAAGTATCTCACTTTTCAGCTTCCCATAGTCCAGGGCATCATCCCGACTGAGGTCCAGGTAGGTCTTTTGTGCATCTCCCATCAAGAAGTTGGAGACCACCTCAGCCCACTGAGCTACCGGCAAGTTCTCCCACTCGCAGTGTGTTCAAAGATGGTGAGAAAAGCCTCCATGTCATCCTCAGGTGCCATTTTCCTCAGCACTGAACAGACCTTGTACCGGGCTTCCGATCGGTATGTGGTGGCTGGGGATCCTGCCTCTAGCAGAGCCGCAATCTGCTGCAGAATTAAATAGTTGGTTTGCCACTGCTCGTATAGCTGCTGCTGTTCCTCTTGCAGCTTCTGCTTTCGCACCTGCGAGGCGGCCAACTGTCTCAGTATTTCCTCCATCTTATCAGTCGGCTTAAGCTGCAGCTTTGCAGGCCTAAAATATGACATGCAGCATGCTTTGGGTATGCCTCAATTCACACTGCCTGCATTCTCCAACCATATGTAAAGCAGCGGTGTCCATGCTGTGCAGTTAAGAGGCAGTGACCCACCAAGTTCAAAACAGAAAGGGTTTTAATGTCCAACAAAACTCACTCAGTGCACAGCACGTTGTATCTTCCGGATCGCAGCCGGGTAAACAAATCGCCAGTCCAGGGCAGTTGCCGTGAGCGACGTACTGCCGGGTATGCCGGGAGGGTTGCCAGTACCTTTGGCTCCGCTGGCCCTGTGTTAACTCACACAGGGCGTGCTCTGCAGATCACCTGCTCTGTTTCCTCACCAGAGCAACACTGACCAAATCAACCCTCCTTGTAGGTTTTTTTTTTTCTTTTCCAACCTGTGGCCATAAGCCACTCATAAGACCTGGACTGGAGGAAACGGACCAGACCCCACTACCTTCCTGCAGTCCGTTTCAAAAATAAAAGCCAATACCGAGTTTTCCTAAACAAACTCCTTGGTCCAAATAGCTTGACCATGTTCGAACTTACTTTTATTCTGTCCTGCGAGTCGCAGGCACATTGCTGTGATCACAAGGCACACCAGCGGATCTAATACATTTCAGAGCACATCCTGGGGGACACATAGCGACCCTCACATATAACACCAGTCTCTGCCTCACAATATATATGTATAATGCTCAAAAAAATAAAGGGAACACTAAACAATACATTTATTTTTTGGAGCAGTATATATATATATATACAGTTAGGTCCATATATATTTGGACAGAGACTACATTTTTCTAATTTTGGTTCTAGACATTACCACAATGAATTTTAAACAAAACAATTCAGATGCAATTGAAGTTCAGACTTTCAGCTTTCATTTGAGGGTATCCACATTAAAATTGGATGAAGGGTTTAGGAGTTTCAGCTCCTTAACATGTGCCACCCTGTTTTTAAAGGGACCAAAAGTAATTGGACAGATTAAATAATTGTAAATAAAATGTTCATTTCTAGTACTTGGTTGAAAACCCTTTGTTGGCAATGACTGCCTGAAGTCTTGAACTCATGGACATCACCAGACGCTGTGTTTCCTCCTTTTTGATGCTCTGCCAGGCCTTCACTGCGGTGGTTTTCAGTTGCTGTTTGTTTGTGGGCCTTTCTGTCTGAAGTTTAGTCTTTTTACAAGTGAAATGCATGCTCAATTGGGTTGAGATCAGGTGACTGACTTGGCCATTCAAGAATATTCCACCTCTTTGCTTTAATAAACTCCTGGGCTGCTTTGGCTTTATGTTTTGGGTCATTGTCCATCTGTAGTATGAAATGACCAATCAGTTTGGCTGCATTTGGCTGGATCTGAGCACACAGTATGGCTCTGAATACCTCAGAATTAATTTGACTGCTTCTGTCCTGTGTCACATCATCAATAAACACTAGTGACCCAGTGCCACTGGCAGCCATGCATGCCCAAGCCATCACACTGCCTCCGCCGTGTTTTACAGATGATGTGGTATGCTTTGGATCATGAGCTGTACCACGTCTTCGCCATACTTTTCTCTTTCCATCATTCTAGTAGAGGTTGATCTTGGTTTCATCTGTCCAAAGAATGTTCTTCCAGAACAGCTCTACCCTCGCCTACTGTATTCTCACCCATCCCTTGTAGATTGTGAGCCTTCGCGGGCAGGGTCCTCTCTCCTCCTGTACCAGTTATGACTTGTATTGTTTCACATTATTGTACTTGTTTTTATTATGTATACCCCTCCTTACATGTAAAGCGCCATGGAATAAATGGCGCTATAACAATAAATAATAATAATAATAACTGTGCTGGCTTTTTTAGATGTTTTTTAGCAAAGTCCAGTCTAGCCTTTTTATTCTTGATGCTTATGAGTGGCTTGCACCGTGCAGGTAAACCCTCTGTATTTACTTTCATGGAGTCTTCTCTTTATGGTAGATTCGGATATTGATACACCTACCTCCTGGAGAGTGTTGTTCACCTGGTTGGCTGTTGTGAAGTGGTTTCTCTTCACCATGGACATTATGCTGCGATCATCCACCACTGTTGTCTTCCGTGGGCACCCAGGTCTTTTTGCATTGATGAGTTCGCCAGTGCTTTCTTTCTTTCTCAGGATGTACCAAACTGTAGATTGTGCCACTCCTAATGTTGTGAACACAGCCTTATAGTTTCTGCCATTACTACCTCTTGTGGTCCTGCATTCTACAGTCTGACTGCTCTAACTATAAAGAACCCTTTCCTATTTTGCTGCCGGAATCGCCTTTCTTCCACCCATAATGAGTGCCCCCTAGTCATCAGCATGGTCCTTGGAAGGAACAAGTCATGTGCCAGTGTTTTGTACTGGCCACACATATATTTATACATATAAATGAGATCTCCTCTGAGGCGTCTGTATTGTAAGGTAGACAAGCCCAACTTTACCGACCTCTCATCATATGAGAGGCCTTACATCCCTTGCAATAATCTAGTTGCCAGCCTTTGAACTGATTCTAATTTCTGAATATCCTTTCTTAAATGTAGAGCCTAAAGCTGGATCCCATATTATTATTATTATTATTATTTATTGTTATAGCGCCATTTATTCCATGGTGCTTTACATGTAAGGAAGGGTATACATAAAAACAAGTACAATAATGTTAAACAATACAAGTCATAACTGGTACAGGAGGAGAGAGGACCCTGCCCGCGAACGCTCACAATCTACAAGGGATGGGTGAAAATACAGTAGGCGAGGGTAGAGCTGGTCATGCAGCGGTTTGGTCGATCGGTTGTTACTGAAAGTTATAGTCTTGTCGGAAGAGGTAGGTCTTCAGGCTCTTTTTGAAGGTTTCGATGGTAGGTGAGAGTCTGATATGTTGTGGTAGAGAGTTCCAGAGTAGGGGTGATGCGCGAGAGAAATCTTGTATGCGATTGTGGGAAGAGGAGATAAGAGGGTAGTAGAGAAGGAGATCTTGTGAGGATCGGAGGTTGCGTGCAGGAAAGTACCGGGAGACGAGGTCACAGATGTATGGAGGATACAGGTTGTGGATGGCTTTGTATGTCATGGTTAGGGTTTTGTACTGGAGTCTCTGAGCAATGGGGAGCCAGTGAAGGGATTGACAGAGGGGAGAAGCTGGGGAATAGCGGGGGGACAGGTGGATTAGTCGGGCAGCAGAGTTTAGAATAGATTGGAGGGGTGCGAGAGTGTTCGAGGGGAGGCCACAGAGCAGGAGGTAGCAGTAGTCAAGGCGAGAGATTATGTGGGCATGGACTATGGTTTTTGCAGATTTTTGGTTGAGGAATGAACGGATTCGTGAAATATTTTTGAGTTGAAGGCGGCAGGAAGTGGAAAGGGCTTGGATATGTGGTTTGAAGGAGAGATCAGCATCAAGGATTACCCCGAGGCAGCGAGCTTGTGGGACTGGGGAGAGTGGGCAGCCATTTACTGTAATGGATAGGTTTGTTGGGGGGGACACGTGAGATGGGGAAAGATGATGAATTCTGTTTTGTCCATGTTAAGTTTCAGAAATCTAGCAGAGAAGAAGGAAGAAATAGTGGACAGACATTGAGGGATTCTGGTTAGTAGGGAGGTGATATCTGGTCCAGAGATGTAGATCTGTGTGTCATCAGCATAGAGATGATACTGAAATCCATGAGATTCTATGAGCTGTCCCAGGCCAAAGGTGTAAATGGAGAAGAGCAGGGGTCCTAGGACTGAACCTGGTGGGACTCCGACAGATAGGGGGCGAGGTGAGGAGGTGGTGTGTGAGTGTGAGACGCTGAATGTCCGGTCTGTTAGGTATGATGAGATCCAGGGTAGGGCCAAGTCTGTGATGCCAAGGGATGAGAGGGTCTGTAATAATAGGGAATGGTCCACTGTGTCAAAGGCAGCCGACAGGTCCAGGAGGAGGAGGACAGAGTAGTGTTGCTTGCTCTTGGCGGTTAAGAGGTCATTGGTGACCTTAGTAAGGGCAGTTTCAGTGGAGTGGTGTGACCGGAAGCCAGATTGTAAGCGGTCGAAGAGGGAGCAAGAAGAGAGATGGGAGGACAGTTCATGGTAGACGTGTTGTTCCAGTAGCTTGGAGGCATAGGGGAGAAGTGATATAGGGCGATAGCTAGATACAGAGGATGGGTCAAGAGAGGGTTTTTTGAGGATAGGTGTGATGGAGGCATGTTTAAAGCTTGAGGGGAAAACACCAGTTGTTAGTGATAGGTTGAAGAGATGGGTTAGGGTTGGGATGAAGACTGTGGTGAGGTTTGGGATGAAGTGAGAAGGGATCGGGTCAAGTGCACAAGTGGTGAGATATTCTATATGTGGCCCCACCAGTGATTTAAAAAGGGGTAACAATACTTTGGGATCGCGGGATTTTATCTCTTTTTATACATCCTAAAATCTTGTTTTCTTTTGCGGCTGCTGCTTGACATTGAGTGCTGCTGCTCAGCTTACTTGTAGCCAGAATACCCAAGTCCTTCTCCTGTTCTGTAGTCCTGAGTTTTCTCCCATTTAATGCATTACTCTACATTTATCTAAATTAAACCTCATTTGCCAAGAGTTTGCATATTGAGACATCTTTTCCAGATTATTTTACAATATTGTAATGCCAAGATCACATGTTAGTATCCTACATACAGTAGTTTTGTGTTGGCGTCAAAGACTGACCCTTCACTCTCATTCCCATCCACAATATCATTAATAAAGAGGTTAAAAAGAAGTGATCCTAACCCAGATCCTGCTGTCCCCACTGCTCCCAGTACAGAACCCTGTGGTCCCCACTGCTCCCAGTACGGATCCATGCGGTACCCCACTGCTCCCAGTACAGATGCCTGCGGTCCCCATTGCTCCCAGTACTGATCCATGCGGTCCCCAATCTGACGAAGCATTTTTGATGACTGTTTCCTGTCATTTAGACAATTCCTTACTCATCTGCATATTGTTTCCCCCAGTCCAATAGTTTCTTTATCCCCAATGTTTTTCATGAACATGACTGGCATTGTTTCTGATATCCCCAATATGTTATCTTATATGCACATGCAATTGGTGCTTTGTTTTTCCAGCATAATTGAGAGAGCAGCTACAAGCACACAAATAAACCACACCAGATGTCCTACAGTCAGTAAAATCATTATTGGAGTATATCCTACCCATTGTTATATTTTGGAAGATATTTGAAAGCTGGATAAATTTTAAAGATTTACAATTGCCGCATCTTAACATACCAAAAAATATTTTTGGATTGACCTAACCATTTATTGGGAGGTTTTTGGTGGAACATATAAACTTCTAACCAATCTATTCTTGTAAGGTCTACCCTTCTTTAAAAGTCACTGAGGGACTTGGTGATATGAAATGAAGACCAGGATCTGCCATAAAAATATTCCAATTATTAACTTCTATTATCTTATCAGTCCGCCCATCATAAGTACTGATAATTCTAACAGTGAAAAGATATCTGGCACTGAGTTAACTAAAATCTTCAAATTTCTTTCAGGAGCATAAGCAATACCAACATGTTTCAACCAGATATAACTGATGAGGATTATGATGAGGAGGATGAGGAGGATGATGATGAGGATGATGATGAGGAAGATAAGGATGGTGAGGAGGATGAAGGAGGAGGAGGATGATAATGAGGAGGATGAGGAGGATGATGAGAGTGATTATGATGAGGATGGGAAGGATAATGATGATGAGGAGGATGATGATGAGAAGGATGATGATGAGGATGATGAGGAAGAGGGGGATGATGATGAGGAGGATGATAATGAGGAGAATGATGAGGCGGATGATCTGGAGGATGATGATGAGGATGATGATGATGAGGAGGAGGAGGATGAGGAGGACGATAATGAGGAGGATGAGGATGGGAGGGATAATGATGAGGAGGATGATAAGGATGATGAAGAGGAGGATGATAAGGATGATGAGGAGGATGATGAGGAGGATGAGGAGGAGGATGATGATTATAGTGATGAGGAGGAGGAGAATGGGGAGGATAATGAAGAGGAGGATGATGATGATGAGTAGGAGGATGATGAGTAGGAGGATGATGAGTAGGAGGATGAGGAGGATCATGATGAGGAGGAGGATGAGGAGGGGGAGGATCATGATGAGGAGGATGATGATGAGGAAGATGATGATGAGGAGGAGTAGGATGATATTATTGCATGATTATAAATAATATAAGCACTAATATAACCCAGAGCAAACAGTGAATTATACCTGACACTGCTATTGCAGCTATCTGTATATGAATAGTATCCTGTAACCTACATTGAATGCAAAATATACACTCACTGGCCACTTTATTAGGTACACCATGCTAGTAAGGGGTTGGACCCCCTTTTGCCTTCAGAACTGCCTCAATTCTTCGTGGCAGAGATTCAACAAGGTGCTGGAAGCATTCCTCAGAGATTTTGGACCATATTGACATGATGGCATCACACAGTTGGCGCAGATTTGTCGGCTGCACATCCCTGATGCGAATCTCCCGTTCCACCACATCCCAAAGATGCTCTATTGGATTGAGATCTGGTGACTGAGGAGGCCATTTGAGTACAGTAAACTCATTGTCATGTTCAAGAAACCAATCTGAGATGATTTGAGCTTTATGACATGGCGCATTATCCTGCTGAAAGTAGCCATCAGATGTTGGGTACATTGTGGTCATAAAGGGATGGACATGGTCAGCAACAATACTCAGGTAGGCTGTGGCGTTGCAACGATGCTCAATTGGTACCAAGGGGCCCAAAGAGTGCCCAGAAAAAATTCCCCACACCATGACACCACCACCACCAGCCTGAACCGTTGATACAAGGCAGGATGGATCCATGCTTTCATGTTGTTTACGCCAAATTCTGACCCTACCATCCGAATGTCGCAGCAGAAATCGAGACTCATCAGACCAGGCAACGTTTTTCCAATCTTCTACTGTCCAATTTCGATGAGCTTGTGCAAATTTTAGCCTCAGTTTCCTGTTCTTAGCTGAGAGGAGTGGTACCCGGTGTGGTCTTCTGCTGCTGTAGCCCATCTGCCTCAAAGTTCGACGCACTGTGCGTTCAGAGATGCTCTTCTGCCTACCTTGGTTGTAACGGGTGGCAATTTGAGTCACTGTTGCCTTTCTATCAGCTCGAACCAGTCTGCCCATTCTCCTCTGACCTCTGGCATCAACATGGCATTTCCGGCCACAGAACTGCCGCTCACTGGATTTTTTTTCTTTTTCGGACCATTCTCTGTAAACCCTAGAGATGGTTGTGCGTGAAAATCCCAGTAGATCAGCAGTTTCTGAAATTCTCAGACCAGCCCTTCTGGCACCAACAATCATGCCACGTTCAAAGGCACTCAAATCACCTTTCTTCCCCATACTGATGCTCGGTTTGAACTGCAGGAGATTGTCTTGACCATGTCTACATGCCTAAATGCACTGAGTTGCCGCCATGTGATTGGCTGATTAGAAATTAAGTCTTAACACACAGTTGGACAGGTGTGCCTAATAAAGTGGCCAGTGAGTGTAAGTTTCAGGATTGAAAAGTACATTTTGAAAGTTCTAAAGAAAAGAACTGTAAAAATTGTCAGAAATAATGGGTCAATGTTCTAAGACTCTGGAGATCTAATTAGTTCCCCTTCTTTATGTGAATGTCATGTTATCAGGAGGGCATTGGCTAAGATACAACTGGAGCAAATAAAATAATACCAGTGTATTTTACTCTGACCTATGAGCCTTTATTTCGGGCATTATAAATATTTTATATAGCATTTTCAAAGTGGCTCAACTTCTTTGTAACTTGCCAATGTTTAATTAAACCATAAATGTTAAATAATAGATTTATTATGTCAAAGATTAATATACACAAAGTGATTGCTGCTTTATCTTACTGAGTCATGCTGATCTGAAATGTACAATCCCTGGGCCCAACCAGGGAGGTAATTCAGAAGCAATCAATCAACCGCAGAAACCACCAGAGAAACTGATAGATAACATTTCTTGAATTCAATAAAAGTGAGAAAAATGAATGGGACTCCAATTACATTTCTATTAATGCGGACTTTGAAATGCAAGGGCCACTAAGCATGAAATGCAAGATGCCTTATATCAACATTACTAATATCATTCGGAATGCATATTTAAAAATGCCGGCACTTGAGCCATTCACATGGTATTTATATTGAAAAATTATCTGAATTTAAGCTTCTGCTATTAATTTTTGCCCATTTCAGACTAAGGAACCATCCATCGTGCTGCAGACTGATAAAATGACACTTGTGGCGTCTTGCAGAAGAACTGCTTCAGGTTACTAAATGTATTTCCAGTGATTGATCAATTCACTGGCCTTTTTGTTACTTACATTTGAGCATTTTTATGGTAACTTTGTGGATTCAAATAATAAAAATATACTGTATGCAGAAAAAAAAAATCGCAGTTTATGCAGTTTTATATGGGTCAATAGATGAAACAAAGGTATTCTATCAAAAAGTTAAAAGGTTTTTTCATCCGAGGGTAAACTTTCAGCCAGCAATACTTTAAGGGTGTTGGACTGATCTGCTGTGTTCCTTCCCCTGAAGACAACAATTGTGCTATGTGTTGGGTGTCATGCGGTTTTACTTGTAATGTAAATAGTATATGCTTCTTTTGTATTATATGTTGTTAATGTGCAATGTGAGTAGCGCATAGTGCAGGGTAAGCACAGGGATAGACTTCGGATAGTATAAGTAGTTTTGGACTATAAAATAAGATATAGTTAATGTATAGAGCTAGCCCAGTGGGTGGGGACAAGTGTTAAGGCCCTTTTACATTTAGCGATGCACCAGCGATCCAACCAGCAATCCGACCCGGTCAGGATCGCTGGTGCATCGCTAAATGATCGCTAGTGAGCTTTCACACAGAAAGATCTCACAGCGATGCAGCAGCGACGCAGCGCACGATACTCACCTTTCACACACAGCGATGAAGACGTCCTCCCGCCCGCGTCCACGCGTCGCTCGTCGTCACAGCAGGAAGCTGACGACGAGAAATGGAGCCGGACATTCTCGCGCAATCAGCGATAATCAGCGGGGGAGCCGGTCGGAGGTATCACACATAGCGATATCGCTAGCGATATCGCTATAACGTCACAAAATCGGTGACGTTATAGCGATATCGCTAGCGATATCGCTATGTGTAAAACCCCCTTTAGTGAAAAGTGGCCAAGTCCTGAGAGTGGGTCAGATTAGGAAGTGCATTGACAAGTTCAAGTACAGTGGGCTGCTAGGGCCAGCATGTACCAGTATTTTTAAGGCAGTGAGAGGCCTTACTGATATCCCTTGTGGAAATTGCTGCAATGTCTGTAGTTTAGGGTTCAGTCCACTAGGGAGAGTGCCTTGTCTTCTGACAAACCGAGGTCGGTGGAGGTGGAATTGCGTGAAGGGCAGGTGGCTGGTCCGGGTGCACTGCTGAAGTGCACAGGAAATTCCTAAGGCTGATGTAGTCAGTTGGCTTACGGATATTCCAGGACGAATGAGTTATAAGGTTGAAGGTGTGTTATACTAAGGTATTAAGAAACATGAAGTGCTGTGCCCTATCACACATGTAAAATACAAACACATGGGCCATGCACACAGTGAACAAGTCTGTAGGACAGGGTTCACACCACCAAAAGACTGAAACACAGAAAAACACAGTAAAGCAAATGTATAAAAATACTCTGTTGTAAAAAAATAACAGTAAACAGCAAGTGCTAGTAAAAAGATGATAAAAAACAGGGTATTTGGTTGATACGTTTTTTGCAAAAAATGTATACTAAGCCGCTCTACCAAACGCCAAGGTAACTCATATCAGAGCAGTCCCTAACTGATGTATTTAAAAACCTTATCATGTGCATAGTACCTATATGAGCAGAATTCAGACAGGTAATGTCCAATGTGGACACGCTGCAGAGGACGGCCTTTATGTGCATGGCCCACAAGGGAGGGGTGGAAAACCTCCCTAATCTTGTAAAAACAAGAAACCAATTAAATACAAACACATGGGCCATGCACACATTGAGCAAGTCTGAAGGACAGTGTTCACACCACCAAAAGACTGAAACACAGGTACTGCTCTGATATGGGTTACCTTGACATTTGGTAGAGCAGCTTAGTATACATTTTTTGCAAAAAAAACAAATCAACCAAATACCCTATTTTTTATTATCTTTTAACTAGCATTTCTTCTCAAGACCAAATAAATGTAATTCTTTCAATCTGTCCTCTTAACTGATATCCTTCATGCCTCTTTACAGTTTTAAGAGTTTTCTGTGTACATTTTCTATCTCGGTTATCGTTTCTATAAACTGGGCCCAGAACTGAACTGCCAATTCCAGATATGGGCAGCACGGTGGCTCAGTGGATAGCATTGCAGCACTGGAGTCCTGGGTTTGAATCCCACCAAGGACAACATCTGCAAGGAGTTTGTATGCTTTCCCTGTGTGGGTTTCCTCCCACATTCCAAAGACATACTAATAGGGAATTTAGATTATGAGCCCCATTGGGGACAGTGATGATAATGTGTGCAAACTGTAAAGCACTGTGGAATATGTTAGCGCTAAATAAAAAATTAAAGTCACACTAACCTATTGTAGCATGTATTATGTCCCTTCAGTCCATGCCTCTTTTTTAATACATGACAATATCCTGCTAGCTAAAGAAGTCACTGATTGACACTGCATGCAGTTATTTAGTTTGTGATCTTCGAGTATATCTAAATTCTTCACTACAACTTTCTCTCCTATGCTCACTTCACCAATACACCCGACATTGTAATGAGAAGCTTCAGAGAGGAGCAGCGGAAATAAGACTGGTAGGAGAACATGGCCTCTCTCTGTGTGTGTGCACGTGGCCAGGTACAGGCAGTGTGCATAAGCTGGCAGCATTAAGACAGTGCTCACTATAGATAGCGAGGACTGTTAATTAGAAGTGGGGAGAGGCCACTAATAAGCACATGAGGAGGCATAACGGTGCACCAAATTATTGGCAACGCCAGTAGGGAGCACTATATGGAGCAGGGGGTTGGAGAGGATGACCTAGGGAGGTTCCTTCCAACTCTACCATTCTATGATTCTTAGTGTGCATCAAGGCTCCCTTATTTGCATATAAATTAAAATGTATTTTGTCAGGCACGGTACCAATAACAGGTACAGAGCTAGTATGGTTTATACAGTAATTGGGGACAAAGTCCCTTACAACACTGTATAGTCCAAATTAAATTCATTTTGGGGTAAATGGACTCAGTTTATTTATTTTTGGGGGGGACTTTGTCCTGTTTTCCTTGACTATTTCCCATTTATTTTCTACTTTAAATACAACTTTTAAAATTTTTTTAAAAATATAATAATTAAAATATAAAGCCACTATATATTCCTGAATTGTGCTTTTTAAGTCCCTTACCTTTTTTGTGTTGTGGTATTAGGGGCAATTTTTTTGGTGCCAAATTCGTCAGAATGGAGCAAGGAATTTATGAATTTGATGCAAAGTGAACAATGGTCTTTCATCCTGTCTTGAACTTTTTTTGCAACTCTTGCTGACAGAATTCATACGTTGTCACCAAAAGTCACTAAATTCGCACCATAAGTTTGGCATACTCAAAAGAGAATTTGAGGGGAGGGGAGAACAGGAGTGAAATTGGACCAAATAGGGCAACATTTTAATTGAACCTCAGCCAAAAACATCTGAAATTGCTAGACTCTGCCCACAAAAAGGGAAACTAAAAATGGTGAGTATATATAAAGTATATACAATCAACGTAGAATTTTTTACTTTATAGGTAAGTCATGCCAAAGGAGAAGAGACTGCGTAATGAAATAAACTCTTGCTGACTTCTTTTCTCTCCATCCTCTTTTCTGATGGAGATTGTATCAAAAACTCTATTGCTTAAGAAAAGCGTTTGGCAAATACCGATATGTTATTACGGGACAGTAAATTGTTCATTTCAGGCAGAGCTCAGTAAAAACCATAAAGGTGGCCACAGAGCCTCGGAATGTTCAATTCAGTATAAAACTATTGAATAATAAATTGTGAATTCACTATTAGATTGTCAGCGCATCTCACAGCAGATCATTATGACTGGTGCAGGGTCACCTTGCTCCTAATATTAAATAATGTTTTGGCCTCATTATTGTGCAAAAATTTCCAACATTTTATAGTAGAACATACTGAAATGTAACCCATAAAACAGTATACCGGCTAGGTCTGAGACTAAGGGGCAGGCGTTGAACGCCGCTTAATTAATTCAGTACATCTATTAACTCTCATGCACAGCCGACAGAAATGTACTCAGAGACTGGGGCTCATTTCTGGAGTAACTTTGAAATTTGTTGCCCAGTATTTCAGTATTTCATGAATTAGACAGCTGAGCAAAGACATGCCCCTTCTCACCCATGGTACACCAATAGTAGCCTATCTGGTCAAGTCCGGCAGGTAAAGGACAAATGTCATAATATTTTTGTGCAATTTCCAAGTTGCGCAAAGATATTGTAATTTATTAAGGTGTTTTACTCCAGAATTCTGTTGTTAATTTTTTAATGAACAGATGCCTAAAGTTGTGAAACTGGGCTATTAGTCACCTGAATCAGCCTGGATTACCTCTAGCCAAGCTATAAGCTCAGACAGACTCCCACCATTTTTCACCAAAATATTTATTTACTTAAATTTTCCACTCTAGATTATCTTAGGCTGTGTGCACATGTGCGGATCATAATCGTTTTTGTCGCGTTTTTTCACCGCAAAAACGCTTACAATTCGCAACCAATTGAATTCAATGGCATTCCGCACATGCTGTGCTAATGCTGCGTATTTTTCAGTTGCAGAATCACATTGCGGAAAAATACGCAGCATGCTCATTTTTTTGTGCGGAATCGTGGAAATTTCCACACATAGGAATGCATTGATCCGCTTACTTTCCGCATGTGGCAATGCCCGGCTCTTTTCTTGTGGACAAGATGATGTTTTCAGTGGTACCATGTTTTATTATATCTGTCTTTTTGATTGCGTGTTATTGTACTTTTTCCAAGCGTATGATGATAGGAATGGAAAAAGAATAATTTGCTTTTTTTTTACGGTGTTCACTGAAGGGGTTAACTAGGGTGACACTTTTATAGATGGGATTTTTACGGACGCGGCGATACCAAACGTGTGTTTTTTTTTTTTTACATAAAAATGTTTATTTTTTAAAGGAATTTTTAATGGATTCTTTATTTTCATTATTTTTGATATTTTTTTAAAAAAATGTTTCTTTTTAACTTGTCCCTTTATGGGACTTTCATTTCAGGTATAATACATTGAAATGCTCCAGCATTGCAATGTATTATGCCTATGGAGAAAGCTGCTGAGACCATGCTGTGAGCCTGACAACCCCCGGGTCATCATGGCACAGATCGCTGCACCCAGGGGGTTAACAGCCAGGGGCGCCACTCCTTGCTGCCAGTGCAGGGAGCTCAGCCACTGCAGCACTGAGCTCCTGCACTGATCGGGCAGGAGATGCAGAAATTTCAGCATCTCCTGCCTGATCGCTGCTGTGCTTGGTCAGTCAGATTGACTGACCAATCACAGCACTCATGGTGCAGGGACCGACTGCAAGGGTCCCTGCACCCCTTGCCGTGCCTGTCAGCTGTCACAGACAGCTGTCAGCACTGAACTGTCACTGGGTGTTTACACGCAGTGACAGATCAAAGGCATGATGTGCACAGTCCATCCTGGTGCGGTAAGTTACAACCGCCCATGACGGACTGTACGCGTCGACAGACGTTAAGAGGTTAAGAGAGCCTGGGATCAGAACCAGAGCGCTGAGTGGATTTGCCCTGACTTGCATACCAATGATCCCTTTAATAGAATCCTGGGGTCACAATCAGAGCACTAAGGGATTTGACCTGACTTCCATACAGGAGATCCCTTTAAGAGAGCTGAGGGTCAGTACCAGAGCATTTGAAGGCAATTGCCCTAACTTCTATACCGGGGATCACTTTAAGAGAGGTCTGGGGTCAGAACTAAAGCAGTGCATGGATTTGCCCTGACTTCCATACGAATGATCCCTTTAATAGAAGCCTGTCTACAGAGGTGTTGTCGTGGAGTGGGAAAACTGTTGCTCATAGCAACCAGTCACATCTCAGCTTCTTTTAAACAGCTCTAGTTAAATGAAAGATGCTTCCTGATTGGTTGGTGATACACACATACATTCAATTTTATAGATATAGATTCCCACTGCTCCTATCATTAACCTCCCAAATACCCTACCAGCTGCCTCCAAGAGGATCAGGTGGTTGGTGATTCACTGTCAATTGCTGATTTTTATTGGTTGGCTTCGCCATCTCCATTTAGTATAAACCACCCTGCTGTTCTTGTCCCTCTTGTCTACACCAAACAAGCTCTATTACACTGCTTCTGTGTCACTCCACTCATCATCTCTAACCCCTACTTTGTCTCATTGTCATCATGTCTGTACTTCTTACAAGCACGACACATGGCCACTCCTGTTCCAATGGGCATGTTTTTTCCTCTCCCAATTCCTGCCCCCCCCCAAAAAAAAAAACCCCACAATTAGTACATAATTTTGTTTAATTATAAATCAGAATCAAAACTGAATAAATGGACTTGCACATCTGTCGGTATAAGTGCAATGTGTAGGTACACGTTGCACTATACCAATAGGTGTGCCAGCTCATTTCTTCGGTTTTGCTTTAGTTCCTTGTACTCTGTAAATTTAGAGGCGTCCACCCCACTTTCTTTTTGAACTGTGCATCTTGTCTTAATAGCTTTCCAGGGACGGGTGCAAATAATCAGGCCTGGGACCTGCTCTTCCTTCCCGTCTATTCAGACCTGTGGGCACATAGAGAGGTAAAATAATAGAGATAGGACTATCCTGATTGGGTACAACATGTCGTAGTTGGCTTTTACTCTTGTTTGGTCAAAATAGTGTCAACTAGAGATGAGCGACTTTGCCTTTTTTCGGGTCGAGTCGGGTTTCATGAAACCCGACTTTCTCAAAAGTCTGGTTGAACGAAATCGGACGATTACCGTGAAAAGTCGAAGGCCGACTGAAACATGAAACCCAATGCAAGTCAATGGGGAAGCAAAGTCAGCAAGGAGTGGAGGACATTAAACACACCTATAGTGCCCATTTGAATGGCAAAAACATCAATTTTTATTACTGAAGCTTGTCAACCTTAATTTACTTCATAATAATAGTTACGCACTGAAAACTGGGGGTTATTTGGCTAAAGTTGTGGAGGGGTAGGGCTGGCTCCAGGTTTTCATGTGCCCTGGGCCAAAGAGCGCCCCTTTAACACATACCACAACTCATGATGCTCCGATACGGTAGAGAAATAGCGGTGTAGTACAATGAAAAATACTTCACTTTTTACATCTCATGACTGATATCGATTTTAAATTCTCCAATAGCTCCAAAAACGGACAGTATATTACTCCATACAGTATTATGGGCACTGCATAGTGTGCTATACAGAGTAATGAGGCCCATATATTTCTCCATACAGAATCATTGGTCCCATATAATGTTTGAAACAGTATATGATGAGCTCCACATAATGCTACAGTATATGTTGGTCCCCATGGATGAAGCTCCACTGTCTTATGGGCCCAAATAATGCTCCATATATAATGGGTCCCATTTCTAATGCTCCAGTGTATAATGGGCCCTGTAAATGCTGCTCCAGTGTCTGAAGTCCACCTTTGGAATGCTCCAGTGTATGGTGGGCCCCATATATCATTCTCCAGAGTATAGTGCTCCCCAAAAATTGCTGTCCCAACATTGAAAACAATTAAATAAGTTTCCTCGCTAGGGAATCCCTGTACTAGTCTGGACTCCACGTCGTCCCCATCTTCCATCTCACTGCACTTGGCTGTTTAGGCAGAGGGCGTACAGACGTGATGTCATTGCGCTCTCTGATCAGAATATCACTGTCAGGACACACGAAAGACGTCATGGCGGTGGAGCAGGGAGACGTAAGTATTTCAACTTTGCAAGTGCTGTGATCCGGAGCAAGCCGGGGGAGCCCACTCGTTGGTGACGGCCCTGGCACAGGGCCCCTCTAATAGTACGGCAGTGTGTGGCGGTGTGTCTGACAGCGGGTGGGCTGTGCCAGTGCCATCGCCCATGAGTATGCCCCCCACCTGCTCAAGGAACCTGCACTTTCATCTGCACCTTCCTCTTTGTCACCTTATAAGGTGGTATAGTATGCGGGAAGGGGAACCTGAGTTTCCTCAGGATCACATTCTGGCTGTGTAGAGTGTGAGGGGAATATAGTGGTCTGGGTTAATGTACCAGCAGAATCATCTAGCAGTGGCTGGGCATCAGTGCACTTGTGGCGTCCCCAGGAGTACGGTCGCCAGAGTGGCATTACCTTCCTCCTAGGGAGTGTGATGTCATGCTTGGGAGCAATGAATGATCTCTCTAGCAGTTCAACCAACACACAACACATTTCCCACTCCAGACCAGCAGGGAGACCTCTGAACCTGACTGCTGAGGAGCTGCTCTCTGTGGTCGGGAGGAGGTAAGTTAGGGCACTCTGTGCAGGGAAGGGGAAGTGTGTGGACGTGAGAAGGGGAGCTGGAGGATGAGCAGAGTTAAGGCTCACTCCTGGCTGGAGCGCATGGTCCGGATTCCGGTCTCCGAGTTTGTAGGGACACTGACGTTCCTGCAGCCGAAACCGGAGGAAGTAGCAGTTGTAAATGCTCTGTACCCAACTAAGGCTCGGAGGCCCCAGCATCGACGTGTGGGAGCCAGACGGAAAAGGCTACGGCTGCCTGCCATATGAGAAAGTTCCAAAAGAGAGTCAACAGGGGGAACTTCATTGAACTTAGCACTGCGAATACTTCAGATAAGCGCCACACTACCTATCTGCAGAGAGGGAATTCCAAATTGGCTTCCAGGCTGACCAACTCCTTCTCCATCTGTACTCTGGGGTCCTGGACAGCACTTACCAAGTACAGGTAAAGGAACTGCATGACTGTGTCTGTCATCTTTCTCCTGCGCCTGGCGCACGGCTCTGCTACATCCTGCACTGCACACCATCTACCAACTCTTTCATCTGCCATGCGACTACGGCCCTACCTGTGCAGGGCTTCTACATCTTAGCTGCACCACAACATCTGTCCCAGAGAAGCGATACTGCAGCGCTGGTCAATCTAATCAGGAACGACAGGTGGCATCATGTATCATTCACCTATAAACGCAATTCACTCCTTTGCATGGACGCCCAGGGCCACGGAACGGGTCACCACCACCGTGACACATCCCTGTGAGACACCGGCCCGGTACCAATTAACCCCACTGCCCTGGCTGGCCACCCACACTCTATGTCTGATTCACCTTGGACTTGGGAATTCACGATTTGACTTGATAACCCAGGCATGGTATGATAGAAAGAGCTACATGGACTAATGTGAAGTGTGGCCTGCTGCATCATTCATTTTTGGTGGGGGTGAAGGACACAAGGAAAGGGGTTCTTCCTGACCAGGAGCCAGCACTTGACCACTCAGTGCTTGCATTTTTTGAAACTTCAGAAGAGGAGGGCATATTTGCTGGAGTCTGTTTCGGCAATGTAAGCCAAAAGCAGTTCCTCATGCTCTGCCTTTAAAAGCGGTTGACCTACTCCCAGAAAAGGTAGCCTTCCAGGCGTTCCGGAGCCAGACCATGACGCAGGCGTAACACCTCCTGCCTTAGCTGCTATTGTGCTTTTGCCACTACCAGCAGATGCACCAGCTGGCCCCCCCACACCCACGTCCGCGGCCTCTTCCACCAAACTTCAAAATTTTGCAGAAAATAGACCCAAAATAACATCAGATATATGGCACTGTATCAGAAGCGTACAGCTCTATTCAGTCAAAGGATAATTGTCAATTTCCCTATATATTCCATCAGTCATACAGAGACGCTCACAGGCTCAGTATGGATTAGACAAGAATATAAAAATTAGACAAAGTGTACAGTATCATCAGATAGCAGGTATATATAGTATAGTTTAAACATTCTAAATCTCCGAAGATATTTGAGGAGGCACACACAGACACTCTCAGGCTCAGTATTGGATTACAACACAATCTAAAAAGCCGTAAAACGGTAATGGATCTCAAGAGTACAGCTGTACACAGTGTAGGTGTCATTGTTGTCAATTTCAGTATTTATTTCCACAGTCAGAAAATAACTCTCACTTGGTCAGTTTGGATTAGACCAAAATATAACAAGCAGTAAATGGGTAATGTATCCCAAGCGTAGAGCTGTATACAGTGTTGGGGTAATTTTTAAATGTATATCTAAATTGCAGGAGTAACCCATAGACACTCACACACTCAGGATAGATCACACCACAATATAACAAGAAGATCCGCAAGAAATAATCACACATGTGGGACAATGTTCCAGGTGTCAATGATACACTTAGAGTGTTGGTTGGTGGAGGACTTCCTGGCAGAAAGGCTACAGTATCACCAGATACCAGGTATAATAGCATAGTTTAAACATTAACAATGTACTTCGCTATATCAGGAGTAGTGTTAAGCCACCCCGCTAGTGTTTTGGTTCGTCGCACAGGAGGCAAGTTCGTCGAATGTTCGTCAAACATTTGAAGAACACCGTCGAACCCCATTCAAAACAATTGCAGGCAAACACAAACACATGCAAACACATACAAAACAATTACAAAACACCTTTAAAGGTGTCCCAAAGCAGACAAAATGCTCAGAAGACAAAAATAACATATGGAAAAGGGCAACTACATTTAGAAAAGAGGTGGAGGCGTAAAAGGAGGAGGTGGAGGAGACACAGATATAGGCTTGTCATGCCCTTATGAAGTCAAGAAAGGCTGGAATAAAAATGTAAAATACAAACCAAAAGAAAAAAAAAAATTCTGAAATTGAACACGATCATATACCGTCTGACTGCCCACCAATAAATTGCGGCAACTGACGATGGGGCGGCGTTATTCCCACGAACCTCCAAACTGCGTCCATGAAGGCAAAGTGTTTGGTTTCCGGGGGCTGTATGATTGCAAAGCTGAACCTTAAAGGAATGTCCAAAAGGGCACCACCAGAAGTGGGGCCTGTGGCTTAATTGGACTCCACCCGGGAAACCACAACCATACAAGCTACAGAAAGGATGGACAGATTTGCAAGCTTTGTTGTTTCTGTGTGTGGTGTGGTATGTCCGTTTGTAGTTGTGCTAGCGATTTCTCAGCTTTACTCCGTTAACGACCGAGACTCCGGCATGCCCCCGTGGTACGCGTCAAGCTTACTAGAGGGATACGCGAGGCTCTGGCACGTGATATCGAGCAATAACAGGTCTATCATGCCCTTACATGTCCGGGGCTGCATGCGCGCTACACTGAAAGGACCAGCTTTTGTCGCTTACAGGTGCAGATAACCAGCAGAACACCGCTAGTGATGGGGATCTGGGATTTCAATTATTCCCCGCGAACAATGATTTCCCAGTAAGTGCAGGTCAACCGCAATTATGGAATTAGACCTAACCGGCATTCCTGTCAAAATGAAAAAATTATGTGTCCAAACCACCCGTGCTGTAGCTTGTTTAACAGCTCGGCAGCCATTCTCAGGCCAAGTATGGCTTCGACAACATTGTAGAAAGTTGATAAAGGGTACAGTTTCACCGGATAACACGTATATATGTAGCATAGTTTACACATTAAAAACCTATGTCTATAGATCAGGAGGCAGACTCAGACAGTCTCAGGCCCAGTATGGATTAGACGTGATTGGACAAAGGTGAGAAAGGGTAACGTATCACAGGATTACAGGTATGTATAGCATAGTTTACATATTAAAAACCTATGTCTATAGATCAGGAGGCAGGCTCAGACGGTCTCAGGCCCAGTATGGATTAGACGTGATTGGACAAAGGTGAGAAAGGGTACATTATCACTGGATAGCAGGTATATATAGCATAGTTTAAACATTTAAAATCTCTGTGTTCTCATTATGGATTAGACAACAATCTAAAAAGTAGAAAAAAGGAAATGTTTTTGAAGCGTACACCAGTATACACTTTTGGTGGTATTTTTAAATCTTCATATATATTTCTGTCTCAGTAAGACAGTCCAGTCTCTCCGACATAGGAAATGAGATGCATACAATTACTGACATAAAGTCTAGTGATTGCAGAAATCTAGGAATTAACAATCACGGGAAAAACTGCCATCACAATTCTCTGATGCGATGCTGACCCTCAATTAATTTGTGTGTGGAGACAGCGAAAACATAACCTTGTGAAGAAAGTGTTGCTGTATCACAGTACCGTTGATCCCATCAGCGTTACTCATCTCCATCAAATTTTAATCACAGGGAGAGATGTAAACATGTTGCTCACTGCCTATCATGATCTGTCACGTAACTTTGGAGTGCAAAAGACAGAAGCCACAGGCCGTAGGCGACTCTATGGGATTGGCATGAGAGGGCACATTTAAAAATGTGCGCCTGAATGTCACGCATCTGTGAGTAGGAAAACTGTGAAAGCTGATGAGAAGCCACCACTGCATGTCATTGTGAGTCGAGGTCCATAAGAAATGGAAGCCATTGATCATCTGAAGCTAGAGCCCGGCCAGCGGGATAGGGCATAGCTACGTCTTAACCATCATCTATCAGTTCAATAAATTTGTAGTGGCAGTCCCAGTGAAGGATTTCACAGCCTAGACTACACAGCGGAGGAGCAGGGAGAGGTAAATATTGCAAATGCTGTGGCCCTGCCCAAGCAAGGGGGGCCCACTCGTGGGTGTCAGTACTGGCACTGGGCCCCTCAGAGTACGGCGGTGTGTCTGACGGCGGGTGTGCACCCCCACCGTCAGAGACACTTGATTGCACTATGAGGGACCCTGTGCCAGTGCCCGCGCCCAAGAGTCGGACCACCAACCTGTCCGGGTGGCCATGGGGGGGAGGCAGCCCAGTTAGGGCGGTTTACAAAATGGCATATGTTGATGTTGGACATTCAGCTGATGCAAAAGGCGAAATTGGGTAAGTGCGAGGAAGAGGAGGACCAAAGCAAGTCATTTTTCTGGCAACCTAGGTGTCATCAGGGGAAGGTGGGACAAAATCCTTGGAAACCCATGCATGGTTCATTTTAATGAAGGTTAGATCATCCACATTTTGGGTCGACAGACGGGTCCTTTTTTCTGTCAGGATTGATCCAGCTGCACTGAAGACTCTTTCTGATAGCACACTAGCAGCTGGGCAAGCGAGCTCCTGTAAGGCAAATTGTGCCAATTCAGGCCAGGTGTCCAGTTTAGCGGCCCAATAGTCAAATGGGTATTGACCTGTGCGGGAGAACATCGATATGGGACGAGAATTAGTTTGTAACCATAGTTGACAACTGCTGTCTCCTGTCACTTTCAATCGATGCAGTATTACCAGTCCTCTGACTGAAAAATCAGTCAACAACATGGTCATGAAACCCCTGTCTCCAACGCCACTTCTGATGTGTGCACCACAAACATCTCTTCCAAGCTGCCCCCGGCCCCTACGGCTCATGTGAGAACCATCACCGCTGCTGTTTGCTGGAAATGCCTCAACCAACCGGTTTACCAGAGTTGCTTGTTTGTTAGCCAATATTAGGTCAAGGTTCTCCTGTGGCATTATGTTTTGGAATTTGCCTTTATAGCGTGGATCCAGGATGCTGGCCAACCAGTAGTCGTCATCGTTCATCATTTTGGCAATGCGTGGGTCCCTTTTTAGGATCTGCAAGGCATAATCTGACATGTGGGCAAATGTTCCCGGTGTCAATGATGCACTGCGAGTGCAGGGTGGAGGAGCACTTTCTGGCAAATCCACATCCCTCCAGTCACGCACAAACCCTGTACCAGACCTTGCCACGCCAACATTTTCTCTTGCCCCATGAGAAGCATCCTCCAACCCCTAAATAATCATCCCCATCATCCTCCTCCTCTTCCTCTTCTTCCTCCACCTCGTCCAGGAGAGGTCCCGGAGCAGACAATGGCTGACTGTCATCAAGGCTTCCCTCCTCCTCTTCCTCCTCATCTACCTCGGCTGCAGACGCCTGCTCCTTAATGTGCGTCAAAGTTTGCATGAGCAGACGCATAAGTGGGATGCTCATGCTTATGATGGCATCGTATGCGCTTACCAGTTGTGTGCATTCCTCATAACACTGAAGGACTTTACAGAGGTCTTTCAGCTTCGACCACTGCACACCTGTCAACTCCATGTCTGCCCTCAAAGTGCCTGCCCGTGTATCCTCCCACAAATGCATTACGGCCTGCCTCTGTTCGCACAGCTGCTCAACCATGTGCAGGGTGGAGTTCCACCTTGTTGCTACGTTGATAATTAGGCGCTGCTTGGGAAGGTGGAGCAATCGCTGCAGCTTCTGCATACGACTGGAGTGTACCGGCGACCGGCGGATGTGCAAGCACAGTCTTCGAACCTTATGGAGCAGGTCTGTTAACGCCCGATAATTATTGAGGAAGCACTGCACCACCAGGTTCAAGGTGTGAGCCAAGCAAGGTATGTGGCTGAGTTTTGAAAGGGCTATGGCTGCCACAAAACTCCGGCCGTTATCACTAACTACCTTGCCTGCCTCAAGATGTAGACTGGCCAGCCATGACTCAGTTTGTCGCTGAAAGTAGTCAGCCAGTACCTCCGTGGTGTGTCTGTCGCCCAAACAGATCATCTGCAACACAGCCTGCTGACGCTTTCCACTAGCTGATCGATAGGGGGACACCTCGTGTGCAACACTGGCAGCTGCGGATGGAGTGCTCGTGCGACTGCGCTCTGTGGATGAGCTTTCGCTTCTGGAGGAGGAGAAGGTGGGTTGAACGCCTACAGCCAACTGTTTCCTATACCGTGGGCTAGGCAGCACTGTCCCACCACCGCTGTCCCTGTGGACCCTGCATCCACCACATTAACCCAGTACGCAGTGATGGAAACGTAACGGCCTTGGCCATGCCTACTGGACCATGCATCAGTTGTGAGGTGCACCTTTCCACTCACTGATTGCTTGAGTGCATGGACAATGCGGTCTTTCACATGAAGGTGAAGGGCTGGGATGGCTTTGCGAGAAAAGAAGTGGTGACTGGGTAGGTCATAGCGTGGTACTGCGTAGGCCATGAGTTCGCAGAAAGCTACACTTTCAACCAACCGATAGGGCATCATCTCTAACGAGATTAGTTTGGCAATGTGGGCATTCAAACCCAGTGTACGCGGATGAGAGGATGAGTACTTTCTTGTCCTTCTCATAGTCTCTGGTAAGGTGAGCTGGACTTGAGAGCTGCATATGGTGGAACTAGCGGTGGACATGGCGGACTGAGAGAGGGTTGATGATGGTGATGGAGTTGGTGTTCTTTCTGATGGCCTAGATTCAGTCTTTTCCCTTCACCCATGACAGCACCACCTGAGAGAGGGATCCGCCCCGCCAGGACAGGAACCTACTTAGACATAAGGGGCGGCACCTCTCCCCCGCTTCAGTTGGGTTCCTGTCCTGGAAGGAATCTCACTGTGGCAGTGCCTGTCATGGGCGAAGAGAAAGATAAAAGACCCAGGCCCGTCCCGGCGCGGGAAGAACAGGTAGCTTACCTGTAGCGCCGGCCGTCGGGTCCTGGAAGCGCAGTCCCCAGGGTCCCTGGGGCTCCGGGTTCGTGCGGGCGTGGATGGGATCCCGGTGGCTCCGGGAAGCCCCCACCGCGCCGCCCTCCCCTCGCGCACGCCGCATCTCGATCCCCGTGGTAGGGGAGAGACGTTGGCGTCTTCCGGCCGCTGACGTCAGCGGCGCTTGGAATGCTGGGTGCGCCGGCTGACGTCAGCAGAAGGCGACGGTGTAATGGCGCCGGGTGCGACGCCGGCCGGCTTCTGAAGCGCTGAGCCGGCGGTCGCAGGGGGGAGGGGAGGAAGACGCTCACCAGGTGGAGGCATGCAATTTAAAAGGAGGAAGACAGCTGTAGATCGGCGGTGCAAAATGGAGTCCGAGCAGGAACGTTCAGCGTCCCTGCCTCCCTCACAGCCCTCTGGCAGGAAGCATGGAAGCCATTCAAGCAGCAGTCGCCCCAGCCGCAGGTCGGGGCACTCCTCAAGGTCCAAAGAGCGCGGGTCAGGTGCTCCGATGCAGCCTCCAAGTCCGGTACCCTTGATTACGGGTGGTGAGTGATCTTCGTGAATGTTAACAGTATATTAATAGGGGTTTTCTATTGTATGCTTCACCCTGTAGGAAAGGCCCAAGAAAGCGGGAAGCAAGAAGAATAATAGGGGTTGTGCTATATGTAAATCTCCCCTAGCAAGAGACTGGCAAAAAGATCTCTGTGCTTCGTGCATTCAGCGGACTATGGCGGAGGAAGCGCCTAGTTTCGCAGCCAATCTAATATCTGCCCTCAGGTCAGAAATGGAAGGCTCAATTAAGTCCTTATTGAAAAAAGGGAAAAAAAGCAGGAAGGATTTCCCTAGTTCCCCCTCAGATTCCGCGTCAGTATCATCTCAGGCGGAAAAATCATCCTCCTCAGACTCCTCAGATAGTGACACAGGGGGTAAGCCATGTTTCCCTGTAGAAGATACAGATGCCCTCCTAAAGGCCATTAGAACCACAATGGGCCTACAGGAAGAAAGGGCGGCTAAAACCCTAGAGGACGTCATGTTTGGGGGGCTTCAGGAGAGGAAAAAACGAACCTTTCCAGTAAACGCGAAAATCCAGGCGCTTATTGAGAAGGAGTGGAAAAAGCCTGAAAAATCGGGGGCCCTTCCATCCGCCTCTAAGAGACGATACCCCTTTGAATACAAGGATACGGAGGTATGGGACAAAGTCCCAAAAATAGATGCAGCGGTGTCCAGATCTTCCAAAAGGTCGGCCCTGCCCTTGGAAGATGCAGGGGTTCTTAGAGACCCGCTGGACAAAAAAGCGGACTCATATTTGAGGCACGCATGGGAAGCGACAGCAGGAGGTCTAAAGCCGGCGATAGCGGGCACCTGCACGGCACGCTCCCTCATGATCTGGCTGCAGCAGTTAGAAGAGAAGCTGGCGTCAAGGGTCCCAAGAGAGAAGATCTTATCAGACATGTATCTCTTGCACGGGGCAGCGGCTTTTTTGGCAGATACCTCGGCGGACTCTATGCGATTGACAGCCAGAGCAGCGTCACTATCAAATGCTGCTAGACGCGCGTTATGGCTTAAGGGCTGTCCGGGTGACCTTCAGTCCAAGGCCAAATTGTGCTCTCTCCCCTGCGATGGTCGATTCCTGTTCGGCAAGAACTTGGACGATATTCTGGAGAAAGCAGGCGATAAGAAAAAAGGCTTCCCCAGATTGCCTATGGATCAGAGGAGACAGCCCTTTCGGAGGGGGAGATTCAATAGAGGCCGTCCTCCCGCTGACAGGAGAAGATGGGAGGATAAAAGAAAGAAAGAATCAGGGTTTATGTTTGGTGGAGGCACCTCCACCTCAAAAAAGTCACCACAATGACGCCGGTATTCCAGTAGGAGGGAGATTGGCACTCTTTTTCCAGGCCTGGGAAAAGATCTCCTCCAATACCTGGATTCTGAGCATCCTAAAAGAAGGCCTGAAAATCCCCTTTATTCGTCAGCCAAAACCCGTGGTCGTCATCACACCTATCAGGAAGATGACCGAAGAACAACTGGCCTTAGAAACAGAAATCCTGAGCCTGATAGACAAGCGGGTACTGTCCGAGGTGCCACGCTTACAGGAAGGAAAGGGGTTTTATTCACCCCTTTTTCTAATAAAAAAACCGGATCAGTCGTTCAGGACAATCATAAATCTCAGACGCCTCAATCTTTGGATAAGGAACCCGACCTTCAAGATGGAATCAGTGACTACGGCAGTGAAGCTGCTACATCAAGATTGCTTCATGGCCGTAGTCGATTTAAAGGATGCGTATTATCACATCCCTATCCATCCAGATTACCAGAAATACCTGAGGGTAGCGCTTTATATTCAGGGCACACTAAGGCACTTTCAGTTCAGGGCTCTTCCGTTTGGCATATCCATAGCCCCGAGGGTCTTCACCAAGGTCATAGCGGAAGTGACAGCCTTTCTCCGGATTCACGATACGGTCATAATACCATACCTGGACGATTTTCTTATAGTGGGCAGTTCAGAGGACCACTGTACAGCACAGTTGACTCAGGTGATCAACACCTTGCAAGAGTTAGGGTGGATAGTCAATTTCAAAAAAATCAAAATTACAACCCCTAAAGAAACAGACCTTCCTAGGATTTATACTGGACTCAGAAAGGCAAGAGTGTCTGCTCCCAGAGTCCAAGATAGAGAAGGTACAAAATCTGGCCTTGGCGGGCCGAAACCAACCATGTATGACATTAAGAAAAGCAATGTCCCTACTAGGTACCCTAACATCCTGTATTCCGGCGGTCAGGTGGGCTCAGTTTCACACCCGGCAACTCCAGGGGGAGATACTAAGAGCACAAAGATCGCTAAGAGGGCGTTTGGAAGGGAAGCTGGAGCTTTCCTCAAAAACCAGAGACTCTCTCAACTGGTGGTTGAACGGGACAAATCTGACCTTAGGAATACCATGGGACAGACAGGCGACAGATATAATTTTAACAGATGCAAGCTCCTCGGGGTGGGGGGCACACCTAAGGGGCCTCATAGGTCAGGGTTCCTGGACACCTCAAGAAAGGAAGGCATCCTCCAACCTGAGAGAACTGTGGGCAGTGGGCAAGGTCCTAAGCCACTTCATTCCGCTACTCCAGGGTCGAGACGTATGCATCATGTCAGACAACAAGGTAGCAGTGGCATACATCAACCACCAAGGTGGGACAAAATCACACTCCTTAATGGAAGCAGCAACAGACATTCTGAGCAGTGCAGAGGAACACCTACACTCCGTGACAGCCCTACACATAAAAGGGGCAGAAAACATAGAGGCAGATTTCCTGAGTCGCAATACCCTGAGGCAAGGAGAATGGGCGCTAAACCGGTCCATTTTTCAAAAGATAATTCAGCTTTGGGGGGAACCGGTGATAGACCTCTTTGCAAACAAGCACAACAGGCAAACAGAAAGGTTCTGCTCTCTAAACCCGAGGGAAAATCCATGGGCAGTGGACTCGTTGCACATCCAGTGGAACTTCAGACTGGCTTACGCGTTCCCCCCAGTAGCTCTGATCCCAACTGTGGTAAGAAAAATCAGAAACGATCAAGCCAGGGTGATTCTAATAGCTCCATTCTGGCCAAAAAGGCCCTGGTTCGCTCTGCTACGGAAAATGTCCCTCTCCGATCCATGGGTTCTGCCAGAAATCCCGGACCTACTAGCTCAGGGTCCAATATTGCACGCTCAGGTCAAAGGATTCCATCTGACGGCGTGGAATTTGAAAGGTCGCTTTTAATGGATAGGGGGTTCTCCCCTGGGCTGGTGGCCACTCTGCTAAAAAGCAGGAAACCGGTGACTACTAACATCTACGGCAGAACATGGGATAAGTTCCTACAGTTCTTGGGTAAGCCGTTAGGAAAAGAACCCCCGATTAGGGACATCCTAGAGTTCTTACAATCTGGGTTGCAGATGGGGTTAGCAGTAAACACACTTAAGGTTCAGGTGTCGGCACTAGGGGCGCTCTACAATTGCAAACTGGCATCAGATAGGTGGATAGCCAGATTTATTAAATCCTGCCATAGAGCTAAGCCTATTCCAATACCCAGGATAGCCCCCTTGGATTTAAACCTGGTGTTAGAAGCCCTTACAAAAGATCCGTATGAGCCATTACATCAGCTACCCCTAAAGTTCTTGACCCTAAAAACAATCCTGTTAGTAGCCCTCACATCAGCCCGCAGGATAAGCGACTTACAGGCTCTCTCAGTAAATCCTCCTTATACGCAAGTCTTTCAGGATAGGGTAGTATTAAGAACAGACCCCAGTTATCTTCCCAAGGTAGTATCAGATTTCCATCGGGGTCAGGAAATTGTCCTTCCATCCTTTTGCGAAAATCCAAAAAATCTGGGGGAGGAAAAATTCCATAGTCTGGATGTTAAAAGGGCTCTCGTAGAATATATATCTGCCACTAGCCAGTGGAGGAGGTCACAGTCCCTATTCGTAGCTTTTCAGGGTGCCAGGAAAGGCTATGGGGTTTCAAAAGGGACTATTGCTAGATGGATTAGGGAAGCCATTAGTGTAGCCTATTCAGCTAGTGGTATCCCGATTCCTGACGGCATCAAGGCTCATTCCACCAGAGCCGTGGCGACCTCCTGGGCTGAAAAGGCAGAGGTATCAATCGAACAGATTTGTAAGGCCGCTACCTGGGCCTCACCTTCAACCTTCTTTAAGCACTATAGATTAAATCTATCCTCCTCTGCTGACTTAACCTTTGGTAGAAGGGTGCTGCAAGCGGTAGTCCCTCCCTAAGGTGTTTCGAAGTCTCAAAAAATCTCTCAGGTGGTGCTGTCATGGGTGAAGGGAAAACCACCATGGTTACTTACCGGTAGCCGGTTTTTCCGGAACCCATGACAGCACCCGTACATTCCCCCCCTTTTTCACTGTATGGGTGTGCACAATTAGTAGGGTGTTTTGAGTGTTGTGGTGTTGGATTAAACATGTAACTAACCGGGAAGTCCTCTCAATGCTCTGTAACCCAACTGAAGCGGGGGAGAGGTGCCGCCCCTTATGTCTCAGTAGGTTCCTGTCCTGGCGGGGCGGATCCCTCTCTCAGGTGGTGCTGTCATGGGTTCCGGAAAAACCGGCTACCGGTAAGTAACCATGGTGGTTTCATTGATATAACATTGTGATTCTCTGACTGCTTTGGCCTTGCGACGACACCTCAACATTTGCTGCTGGTGGTGTGCTAAACGGTGGGCTTACAGTGGGGGAAACAATGTAGCGTTGCTGACTACCTTCTTTGGGAGCAGTTGCACATGTGGTACGTGAGGTTTGGTAATCCGTCCACGCTTGCAAGTGCATGGTGGTTAAATGTCTAAGCATGCAACTGGTATTCAAATTTCTCAGATTTTTCCCTCGGCTAAAGGTCTTTGCGCACTTCTTACAGATAACCTTTGCCTGATCATTAGGCTTTTGTTCAAAAAAGTTCCACACTGCACTCTTCATACTATGGAAGACATTTTGAGGCCTTGCACGCTGTGCTATTTTGACTGTCTAGCCAAGCTGTCCTGCAACTCTTTTTGTAACCCTTTTTTGGACTGCTCCGGGCCTGCCAGATAACAGCTGTTGTGATGTCGATGCCTGCTGCGGATGCTCCTCCTCTTCTGAGCTATTGGAAGCAGCACCCTCTTCCCCCAATGGATGCCAATCTGGGTCAACAACTGGGTCATCCATCACCTCCTCTTCAATGTCATGTGCACCTTCCTCTGTGTCACCGTGTATTGTGGTATAGTATGCGGGAAGGGGCACCTGAGTTTCATCAGGGTCAGATTCTGGCTCTGTACACTGCGAGGACAATGTAGTGCTCTGAGTGAATGTACCAGCAGATAAATCTAGCAGTGGCTGTGCATCAGTGCACTCCATGTCAGATTCATCTTGGACTGGGGAATTCACGATTTGACTTGATAACCCAGGCATGGTATGAGAAAAGTGCTCCATGGAGTAATCTGTAGTGTGGCCTGCCGCATACTTCACTTTTGGTAGGGGTGAAGGACACAAGGAAAGGTGTTTTTCCTGACCAGGAGCTTCCACTGACGACGCAGTGCTTTTATTTTTTAAAATTTCAGAAGAGGAGGCGATAGAGCTGGAGGCTGTGTCAGCAATATAAGCCAAAACTTGTTCCTGAAGCTCCGGCTTTAAAAGCAGTTTACCTACTCCCAGAAAAGGGAGCCTACGAGGCCTTGTGGAGCCAGACAATGACGCCGGCTCACCACCTCCTGCCTTAGGTGCTATTGTGCTTTTGCCACAACCAGCAGAAGCACCACCACCAACACCACCATCAGGACCAGCTGGCAAGCCCCGCCCACTTCCACGGCCTCTTCCACCATACTTCTTCATTTTTTTGAAAAAGGTACCCAAAATAACAACAGCTATATGGTACTGTAAAACAAGGTAAAGGGTCTATAGAGTATTGGTGAGAATTTGAATCTCACTGTAGATTGGAGGACGCTGAACTATTGTCTCAGGCCCAGGACAGATTACACCGCAATGTGACAGGCAGAAATTGCCTAGTGTATGACTAACTACAAGGTGTATATAGAATTGGGCAGAATTGGAATCTCCCTAGAGTGTAGGTCTGTAAGAACGGACAAACTCTTCGGCTTTTCCTTACAGAGTCACACACTTAGCTTCAATTTGACCATGATAACAGCCTTTACACGGTACTGAGAGAGGAACGTGCACGTACACCACTGTACGATGTATGTAAAATTGTCAAGCTCCGTGTTTTTGTATACGGACTGACACACGCTGTCTCTCTCTAGTTTTGAATGTAATCAAACAGCAAATATACTAAACTGCTTGAAAAATGGACAAAACTATAAGGTGTAGGTCTGTAAGAACGGACAAACTCCTCAACTTTTCCTTACAGAGTCACACACGTAGATAGCTTCAATTTGGCCGTGATAACAGCCGTTACATGGTACTGTGTGAGGAGCGTACACCGCTGTACGGTGTGTGAAAAAATGAACGCTCTGTAGCTCACCAGGACAAAACAATAAAATTTGGATTGCTGTGAAAAAATTAGTTTGCTCAGCAGTGTGAAAACAGCAATGCAGCTATCAGGGAACCTTAAAAGGCAGCCTAATAACCAACAGAGCTGATGCACCGAAATATAGCCTCCCCTGGCACTGCACAGTAACTGGTGTGTTGTACAGGCAAAATCGCTAGCAGCAGAAGTAGTTTTTGGTATCTTCTTCCTTGCCTAACGCTCTCCCTACAGAATCATCATCAGCAGCAGCAGCTCTCCATATTCTGAGATCAGCATAAGTAACATGGCGGTCGGCGTGCACGCCCTTTTATAACACCTGTGACGCCACACAAAGCAAGCCAATCACTTGCATGCCCTTCACAAACATGGTGGTAACCGCTGCCTATGTCATCACGTTACCCACAGTGTCCTTTCTTCCTGATTGGCTGAAAAAGGGTGCAAAAGCATCTTTTGAAACGCGACTTTGGCGCGATGGTCACCGACCTCGTGGCCGACCTCACGCTAAGGTCGGATTTCGTTTCATGAAACCCGACTTTGGCGAAAGTCGGCGACTTTTTTGAATTTTTTTGACCCGTTTCGCTCAACTCTAGTGTCAACCCTAGGTTCATGTACTAGTTCTATTTACCTAACTACTTACTGCAAAGCATTTGCTCATTATCTTTATCCTAGGTTTTATAAATGCTAATTATCTAAAGTTTTGAATTTTTTTTTAGGTGTATAGTTATAAAGGGCGCATGGGAAGCTGTTGGCTGTGCTCCTTATGTCTGATTGGGTCCATATGCTGGTCTTCCACACAAGAATTACAGATTGTAAATTGTGGATGGCAGAAAGTAGGGTTTCTATATATTTTTCATGAGAATACAGGAGCTTTCATTTACAGTTCTGAGACCATGTTACATTTTTATTAATTAGCTTCTTAAAAGAGGGATAATACTAATCATGAGATGATCAACAATTTGCCGCGTATTGTGTAGGTCACCCTCTTCCCCAATAGCTCTGAGGTATATACAGTGCCTTGTGAAAGTATTTGGCCCCCTGGAACTTTTCAACCTTTTCCCACATATCATGCTTCAAACATAAAGATACCAAATGCAAATTTTTGGTGAAGAATCAACAACAAGTGGGGCACAATTGTGAAGTTGAATGAAATTTATTGGTTATTTTAAATTTTTGTGGAAATTGAAAAACTGAAAAGTGGGGCGTGCAATATTATTCAGCCCCTTTACTTTCAGTGCAGCAAACTCACTCTAGAAGTTCATTGTGGATCTCTGAATGATCCAATGTTGTCCTAAATGTCTAATGATGATAAATATAATCCACCTGTGTAATCAAGTCTCCGTATAAATGCACCTGCTCTGTGATAGTCTCAGGGTTCTGTTTGAAGCACAGAGAGCATCATGAAGACCAAGGAACACAATAGGCATGTCCGTGATACTGTTATGGAGAAGTTTAAAGCCGGATTTGGATACAAAAGTACCTCAGCAGTGCCACAGGCTGATTGCCTCCATGCCACGCTGCATTGATGCAGTAATTGATGCCAAAGGAGCCCCAACCAAATATTGAGTGCATTTACTGACCATACATTTCAGTAGGCCTACTGTTGTGAGTTCATTCTCTGGTTCACCAGTTGTGAGTTCTCCTTCCAGACTCCCTCTGGTGGTAACAGGAGGTAGTGAGGCTGATTTGATCGGTGGAGATCTGCCACCTGAGAATGAGGATGACGATTGGACCTCAGGAGTCTCAGATTGGATTTAAGACAGTCGACGCACTATTCTGTTGCTGGTGATTCCTTCTGGCTTGTCAGCTCTTGGTTTTCAGCTCTGTTCCAGTCATCTAAAGCTAAGTTTTTCTGCTAATGTTCACACTTGATTTTGTTGATCTGTTCAGTTTTTTGTGTGGTCTGCCAGCCCCGGCTGGGGGCTGTGCTGAATTTCCACTCTTATTTATCAGTATTTTGCCAATTTGCTCTTTGTCCCTTACTAGTTTGGTCTCTTTTTGCTCTGTCTCAGAATATTTCAGAGTGCTGATATAGTAGGAGAAGTCTAGTGACTTCAGGGTTAATTTTGCTATCAGAAGTGTTGGACATTATTTTTGTAGGGTTTTTTGCAGGTTGCAGACAGTGTCTTTCCTTTCCTTTCTAGTTAGTTTGGGCCCCATCATTTGCTCAGCCTATTTTCCTGCCTGTGTTTGTGCCTTCATCTTGTTTGACCGTCAATACATGTGTGGGGGCTATCTATTCCTTTGGGGTCTGCTCTGGGGCAGTTAGTTTTCCACTTTTCATGCTTCAGGCTTATTTAGTCCTCCGGCTGTGACAAAGTGTCTAGGAACATCATAGGCACGCTCCACGGCTGCTGCTAGTTGTGTGGTAAGATCAGGGATCTGCAATCTGCATAGTTACCAACCTCTCTGGTTTTCTGTGACTTAGCTTGTTTTGCTTTTTTCTCCTCGGTGACCCATTCGTAACAGCCAACATTTCGGATTTTATAATCATTTTTTCAAGCTGGTGTAATAAAGTATTCTAATTTACGGAGATAATGACTTTTGGGTTTTCATTGGCTGTAAGCCAAAATCATCAACATTAACAGAAATAAACACGTGAGATAGATCACTCTGTTTGTAATGACTATATAATATGAGTTTCACTTTTTGTATTGAAGAACTGAAATAAATTAACTTTTTGAAGATATTTTAATTTTGTGAGATGCACCTGTATATACTGTACACTACTCCAAAAAATAAAAGGAACACTAAAATACCACATCCTAGATATCTCTGAATGAAATATTCCAGTTGCAAATTTAAATTTATTGCATAGTGAAATGTGTTCAGAGCAAAAAAACCTAACAATTATCAATGTAAATCAAAATTAATACCCCATGGAGGTCTGGATTTGGAATGATACTCAAAATCAAAGTGGAAAATCAAATTACATGCTGATCCAACTTCAGTGGAAATGCCTCAAGACAAGGAAATGCTGCTCAGTATCGTGTATGACCTCCCTACTGTACAATGCCTGGGCATGCTCCTGATGATGCGGCAGATGGTCTCCAAGGCCAACCGCACCAGCATATGGTCTCACAAGGGGTCTGAGGATCTTATCACAGAGCAGGTGCATTTATACGGAGACTTGATTACACACAGGTGGATTATATTTATCATCATTAGTCATTTAGGATAACATTGGATCATTCAGAGATCCACAATGAACTTCTGGAGGGAGTTTGCTGCATTGAAAGTAAAGGGGCCAAATAATATTGCAGGCAACACTTTTCAGTTTTTGAATTTCCACTAAAATTTAAAATAGCTAATAAATTTCATTCAACTTCACAATTGTGTCCCACTTGTTGATTCTTCACCAAAAATTTACATTTGGTATCTTTATGTTTGAAGCACGATATGTGGGAAAAGGTTGAAACGTTCCAGGGGGCCGAATACTTTCGCAAGGCACTGTGTGTGTGTATATATACACACACACACACACACACACACACACAGAGTATATATAATATATATGTATGTATTTTACCAAGGGTGTAACTATAGTAGATGTAGAGGTTGCAGTCACATCTATCTACAGAATAGAGAACCCAAAAGATCACTTTGGCCTTATTAGAAGACATACTAAAGGCTACTGAGAGTTGAGGGACCATGTTGGAGATTTTGTATTGAGGCGCAGTTGTTACACCATTGTATATTGCTCCAACTTTTTAAATAAATTCTTTAACAACTGCAGTGTATATTATATCACTCTATGTTGTGTGTTTTTATGCCAGTTTTCATACCAATCATATCTACAGTACTAATATGTGGTGATTGGGGACCCTTCTAGTCTACAAAAACATGTTCTGCAACATTTTCTTGTATTGGATGATGTATTAAATGTGCTCTGCATTATACATTTTTAAAGTAAATCTGTCAGCAGGTTTTTGCTATGTAATCTGAAAGCAGTACAATGTAGGGGCCAGAGCCGCTGATTCCAGCGATGTGTCACTTAGTAGGCTGTAGATTCAAGAAAATTAGTGTTTTATAAGCAGGAGATGATCAAAACACTATAGGTGCCAGATAGTCCTCCTGCTCTGTGAGACCCCGCCCAGACCACTGATTGGCTGCTTTCTTTGTCTACACAGTGTATGCAGAAATCTGGTGGGGGAAGGGTTATACAGAGCTCAGCATTCAGAGAGCTGCAGCAGATAAAACAGTGATTTTATCAAAAAGACAGCAAGCATATCAGTAAGGGTACCGTCACACTTAGCGATGCACCAGCGATCCCGACAAAGCTACGACCTGGTCAGGATCGCTGGTGCATCGCTAAATGGTCGCTAGTGAGCTGCCACACAGGCAGATCTCACCAGCGATGCAGCAGCGGTCGGCAGTCGTTACTTACCTGTCAGACGTGGCGATGATGACATCCTCCCGCCCGCGTCCACGCGTCGCTCGTCGGCACCAGCAGGAAGCCAATGACGAGAAATGGCCCAGGACGTTCTAGCGCAATCAGCGATAACCAGCGGGGGAGCCGGTCGGAGGTAAGTATCAGACACAGCGATATCGCTAGCAATATCGCTATAACGTCACAAAATTGGTGACGCTTAAGCGATATCGCTAGCGATCTCGCTTAGTGTGACGGGGCCTTTCGTGACATCACTGGAATCAATGTCTCTGCCACTACCTTATGCTGCTCTCAAATTACAAAGCAAAAGCCTGGTGACAAATTCCCTTTTAATAGGTGAATTTGGTTTTAAGTTATAAATAACTCCTTTCGCACGTATCGCATGCATTGTAATTTACATTTAGTTCATTCAATGCCTCCTATTAAACTATACAATTCTTTTCTGACTTGACAAGGATGAGAACAATTTACCCATCGGCATCTATGTAATATATTGTCATTAAATTACATTATATTATTGCATCTTTTGTTTTATGAATACCATACAATGGAAGCGCTAGTGACACCTTTTATTTGTAACTGGAAATGATGTATGTGAGAAATTCCTAGAAATTGTCCGGTAAATACTGTGTGATAACCGTTTTCTAATTCCATGTAAAATCTATTGCTTAAACGAATATAAGGAAAACCAAGGAGAAAAGATATCATTGATTTCAAAACAAATACTAAAATCAGGCGATTGTCAAATCAATAGCTGCTAAAGAAACCAGCACCACCATGCAATAGAGCAAGATAACAATCTGGATGACAGATGTAGAGCAATAAACAAGCCACAATATACAGCGCTCGGCATAAATGAGTACACTCCTTTTGAAAAGTAAGATTTTAATCAATAGTTCATTGAATACAAGAACAATTTCCAAAATTTTGATGAGTCTGAGTATAGAACATTCTTAACCCATAACATGAAAATAAGGTTAATATAAATTTTATTATAAAATCTTCAGTTTTACTCAAATTAGTTGATTAAAAAATGAATACACGCCACATCGAAAACTATTACGTCTAGTATTTCGTATGCCCTCCTTGATTATTAAGAACAGCACCAAGTTTTTTAAGGATGGAATTTACAAGTAGGCAAGACCTATTGCAACATCTATCTTTTTTCCACTTTTCAAGAACTACCTACCATATTTTTCAGATTATAAGACGCACTTTTTTCCCCCAAATTTGGGGGGGGGAAATGGGGGTGCATCTTATAATGCTGATATACCTTGCGGTAGAGCAGGGTCACTGCTCGAAGAGGCAAAAGTGGAGCGTTGCTGCAGGCCGCAGGCTGGGATGGGGGGGTGTTCCGATATGCGCTGCTGTGGGTGCTTGGTGATGCAGGGGCTCTGCCAACATTTTGTGAAAGCCCAGAGCCCCCACACTTACATGGTTTGCTGTGCGGTGGACTCCGGGGAAAATGGCTTTCAGGGGCAGCGCATGTGCAGATGGAGATGTCGGCACCAAGATCTCAGGAGATAATATATCTTCTACATCCCTACTCACTCTAAATTACCTATTTAGGCTTTAACTGGGTTAGCAGGGTAACCCGTCGACAAGCGGGGACGCCATTGTGCAGGTTCATAGGGTGCTAACCTCCGCTGGCAGGTAGGGTGGCTCAGCCAGCATCAGGGATAGGCACCTCCCTGGGTTTTTTTTATTCCTGGTTATAGTGTGTGCTTGTACGTTTGAAAGTTATATTTTAATCTTTTATGGTATAGAGTTTTTTCGGTGAAACAGTTTATTTATACTCTTACATATTTATTCCATTTGTCACTGTGAACTTCTTGTCACTTCCTCCAGCGTTAACCTTTCATTCATAAAAAGTAAGCGACGTTCAGCTAACTGAATGCCCCTGGATGAACAAACTATTCCAGCCTTCTACTCATCGGTATAGCATAGATCATCCACACTACTCATTGCCAAACCGCTCCTTTTCATCAGTTTTTCTTGGCCCCTCTGAAAAGTATATTGCAGCATAATATGAATCTTTCATAGACCCATAAAACAGCACCTAAACCTTTTATAGGCTGGTAGCCCACTTCTATACACTATGAATTTATACAGATTTATTTCCTCTTAAATTATGCCCGAATCTGAAATATTCCATCATATAAGGTATAATGGAAGTAATCACTCCTAGGTAATGTTGAAGCTCCACTGAATAGTCAACCGGCATTGTCAACAAAAATTGAAGACAATACCTTAGTGTGACAACATCTTGTCCTGCCTTACGCCTCTATTGTTCATGTTTTTGAGAATGTAATTACTCCTTCTATTTGTTCTCCTTAGTTTGTGCACAATACAATGTAATCTTCCAAAATTCCAATATCTTTAATAATGGGTTGTAATTACTCCTAGAACTTGACCTCGCGCTATAATTGTTAGAGATTTTTCTTCCAGTACATTAATTAAAATGACAAAGTGTTTCACAAGTCTTTTTTACTCAGTGATAGAGCTTTTATCTTCTACTTCAAAAGAAGATGGCTTATTTATTTTTAGATCTTTTTCATCCTCTTGTTTTTTGTTTAAAAAAAAGTGGAAATAAATGGATTTAATTGTGAATTATGTGGATCAAAATACTGGCAGAAATCATGAGTTAGATGGATTATGTCTTCCATAATGAGGTTTCTAACAAGGTGGTTTCTGGGTCACAGATGAATGTATAAATAAATATATATCTCAACCAAATTTCCATACTTTTCCCATTGATTAGCAAGGGGAAGTAAAAAGATTTTTTAATAAAATAAAAGTACAAGTCATGTATTAGAGATTATCTTACTGAAGGACAAAAGTCTTGGTGGAAAGTCCTCTTGCATGTGTTCTTAAAATGTTTTATTTTTTGGATCTGATGGTAGATATATAACATGTATAATAAACATCTGGATAAAAATACTTCTAGAAGGCTATGAGGTTATGTTATTACTTTAGCACCTTATAGCAAATTTTGTCTGTCATTTGTCACTTAACTAAGGTTCCTTTTAGCACAAAGTCTTCAAAATTGGCGTTTAGATGAAGTGAAGGTTCCCCACTTGATTTGACCCAAGAGCTTAAAGAGATATTCTCAACTTTAGAAGCTATTCCCTATTCTTGGGATACTTGGGATAGGGGCTAACATCCTGATTACAGCAATGACCGTATAGCTAAGACCCCCACTGATCCCGCGTACCGGGGAGCACTGGTCGATCATGTGCACTTTCGCTCCATTCAGTCTTAATGGGGTTATCGGAGATAGGCGAGCACAGCTCTCTGCTGGTATTTTGGAATCCCAAAAGAATGAATGGAGTGACAGTTCACATGATCAACCACTGCTCTATTGACATGGGGCCTTTTATAGACATAGTTCTTGGCATCAGTGTGAGGTTCAAACAGTCTGATTCCCATCGGTCAGGAAATAATCCCCCATCCAATGAATAAGTGATACGTTCCAAAATTGAGAATACCCCTTTAATGTTTTAGTAACCTAAACAATGTTTAATGTAAGTAGAGGAAATAATTTATTGGGTGAGGTATTACGTGAGTGAATGGAAGAAATTGAGGACTTTAACCACTATATATTTTGAGACAATTCTTCTCAAAGTGTACGTTTGCCTCAAAGTTCCCCCTTCTGATGCTCATCTGCTAACAAGCCTCATCTCTATTTCAGTCTGATGCTTGCTCAATCTAAATGTCCATTTACTATAACTAACTGAGCATATCTTAAGTACGGTAATTGTTTAATATCTTTCTACTCTTTCCAGAATATGTTTGATTTTTCAAAGTCAATTAATAAAAGTTTCGTGCTCTGGGATTTATGAGGACACCTTGATTGATGCCTGTCCTAAATAAGCTTCTCTATTAATACAGGTGCCAGGTAACAAGTGGAAAAGGAGGCCTATTAATTTAAAATTCCCACAAGAACTGTTTAACCGTGTTAAAAAAAATAAATTGTCCTAGTTTAGTTTATATCTGCAATGAGATGTCCTTCATACTCTTGTATTATATGATATTGCTATGGATGATGATTCTACATTTGGTGTACTTTAAAGGCATTTGAATGTCATCTTGCAGCCAATGGGAAACACATAGCATTCATTGTGCACAGGAAATAACCTTTAAAAGAATATATATTCTAATATTTCATCTATTCTGTACAGATATACATAATGGAATAATAATTTCCACAATTAGATGTGCCTAAAAAAAATGTCCCTGTGCTGAGATAATCTAATAAATGTGTCCCTGCTGTGTTCTGTGTAATGGCTGTGTCTGACCGTACAGGAACATGGACTGATCATACCACAGCTCCTGGGCAGGGGGGGAAGCAAAAGAGAGGATACAGACATTACTGCAGGGGATCAAAAATTATTCTTTCTTTGAGGTAAAATATTTTTGTAAAAACAGGCCAGGAACCTCACAAAAGGTTATAGGCTGAACTTGATGGACTTGTGTCTTCTTTCAACTTTAAAACTATGAAACAGTGACAGCATAGGTGTATTCAACAATCTATTACAGGCAGTGTCGGACTGGGGTGCTAAGGCCCCACCAGTAACAATGACGTTGGGAGGCCCACTTTTCACATGCATACAAATATTACACTACCCTCATTCACAAATTTACCCATATCTCTATAATAATACACTGGGTAGTTTGGTTAATGAATGATGAGATGCTGTTTTTTTCTGTACAGAGTGAATCAAGTGAATTATGCTAAGTACTGCCCATACAGTGGGGTTGAGGGCACACATTGCACAGGGACCAGTGGGGGATTCCCCTGTTACCCTATAGGCCAGTCAAAAGTTTGGGTACCCTTGGAGATTTGTGTGCTCAGATAACTTTGACCAAGATTTCAGACCTTAACTAGACTGTTAGAGTTATGGTTTGTTCTTTATTTTCAATATGAAAGAACAGGTAATTCTAATTTCCCAGCTTTATAAAAACCCAGCCTCCTCCTACCTTGGCCAAAACACAGCAGCCAAGGGTTCTTTTAAGCAGCTGCCTAGCACTCTGAAAATAAATATGGTGGAGGTTCACAAAGCAGGAGAAAGCTATAAAAAGATAGCAAAGCATTTTCAAGATGCTCACAGAATTGTTATAGAGACAAATCAGAACCCCCATTTGACTTGCAAAAGACCTTCAGCAAGATTTAACACACTCTGGAGTTGTGGCTCATTATTCTACTGTTCAGAAACACTTGCACAAATATTGCCTTCATGGAAGAGGCATCAAAAGAAAACTTCTTCTGCATCCTCACCATAAAATTCAGCATCCGAAATATGCAAAAGATACATGGCTCAGCAGACTATGATAAATAATGTGATTAGATACATGGTTCAGCAGATTATGACAAATAGGATTAGATACATGGCTCAGCAGACTATGATAAATAATAGGATTAGATACATGGCTCAGCAGACTATCATAAATAATAGGATGAGATACATGGCTCAGCAGACTATCATGTGTGACACAGTCTGAGTATCTAATCCTATCATCTAATATATAAAGCTCAATGTGTGTGTGTGTGTTTGCATGTATGTATGTGTGTATGTCCAGGATTAGCATCTGCACCGACGCAGCTACAGCCACAAAATTTTGCAGTCACACGCACACACATTTTAACCCCACGCGTTCCAATTCACCAAACAATTTGGCCTATTATTCTTATCATTTCTATGGTGTTATCGTCCTTCTGTGAAGCTGGAAATAACACAATTAATTACCGTGCCAACACAGACCACCCTCTGACACAGACTGCAGGGGGAGCCCAGTATCACACAGGATAGGATAAGATACACGGCTCAGCAGTCAGTATCACACACGATAAGGTTAGATACACGGCTCAGCAGTCAGTATCACACAGGATAGGATTAGATACACGGCTCAGCAGTCAGTATCACACAGGATAAGGTTAGATACACGGTTCAGCAGATGGTATCACACAGGATAGGATTAGATACACAGCTCAGCAGTCAGTATCACAGAGGATAGGATTAGATACACAGCTCAGCAGTCACTATCACACAGCAGAGGATTAGACACATGGCTCAGCAGTCAGTATCACACAGGATAGGATTAGATACACAGCTCAGCAGTCAGTATCACACAGGATAGGATTAGATACATAGCTCAGCACACAGCATTACACAGAATAGGAATAGATACACGGCTCAGCAGACAGTATCACACAGGATAGGATTAGATACACAGCTCAGCACACAGTATCACACAGAATAGTATTAGATACACGGCTCAGCAGACAGTATCACACAGAATAGGATTAGATACACGGCTCTGCAGTCAGTATCACACAGGATAGGGTTAGATACACGGCTCAGCAGTCAGTATCACACAGGATAGGGTTAGATACACGGTTCAGCAGACGGTATCACACAGGATAGGATTAGATACACTGCTCAGCAGTCAGTATCACACGGGATAGGATTAGATACACAGCTCTGCAGAAAGTATCACACAGGAGAGGATTAGGTACACAGCTCAGCAGACATTATCACACAGGACAGGGATAAATACACAGCTCAGACACAGGATGTGCCAAAGGAGATGACATTTTCATTCCAAGAATTCCACTCATTCCATCTGATTTGCTTTTTGATTTTCAACGCCTCCAGTTTCCAGTTCAACTGCTATTTGCAATGTCCATTAACAATGCTCAGGGACAGTCCTTGAAAGTAGTAGGGATCGATTTGCAATCTCCATGCTTTTCTCATGGTCAACTTTACGTGGTCTGTTCAAGAGTTGGAACTGCCAAAAATCTGTTTATCTTTTCACTGAAAGGAAAAACCAAAAATCTTGAATGAGTTGAAAATAAAATATTATCAATACTTGGGTAATCGTTTAGTTAATTTGTGTTGCAAATCTGTAGTGTTGAATATATGATGTGAAATGTTTTTATGTGCAATATAATCACTGTAATTTGTTATAACTAACCACAGTTGGTTACTATGCCCGGGCAACGCCGGGCTCTTCAGCTAGTTTGTGATAAAGTCTGCTGAGCTATATATCTAATTCTATCATGTGTGATACAATCTGCTAAACTGTGTATCTAATTCTATAATTTGTAATACATTCTGCTAAGCCAAGTATCCAATTATATCTTGTGTGATAGGATTAGATGCACAACGCAGCAGACTATCATGTGTAATGCCGTCCGCTTAGTTATGTATATAATTCTATTGTGTGATACAGTCTGCTGAGCCATGTATTTATTCACATCATGTGTGATACAGTCCACTGAGCTGTACTGTATATCTAATCCTGTGTGATGCAGTCAACCTAGCCATGTATTTAATGCTATAATTTGCTATACAGTCCCATAAACTGTGCATCGAACCCTATGATTTGTAATACTGTCCGCTGAGCTACACAACTAGTTCTGTCGTGTATGATAGTGTCTGTGTATCTAATCCTATCATGTGATACAGTCCCCTCAGCTGTGTATCTAATCCTATCATGTATGATACAGTTCATGCATCTAATCTTATGTGTGATGCAGTCCACATACTCTTGTGTCTGATCCTACAATTTGTGATATAGTGTGCAGAGCCATGTATCTTATATTATCCGGTGATACAATCCATGTGTATAATTCTATCATTTGAGACATTCTGTTAAGCTGTGTATCTAATCATGTCATGTGTGGTGCAATCCACTAAACCATGTTTCCTCAACCCCACTATACATAGCCTCCATCTGAAATCATCACTCCTAAGCCGCTCTAAATAGACAACCGCCTTCTGCAGTTAATCGCTTCTCATCCGCTTTGTATACAGCCTCCATCTGTAGTATATGACTTTTCAGCCCCTTGCATAGTTTCCATCTGCAGGACATCAGTCCTCTGTCCCTTCATATACAGCCTCTATCTGCAGTACATCGGTCCTCAGCCCCTCTATATACAGCCTCTATCTGCAGTACATCGGTCCTCAGCCCCTCTATATTCAGCCTCTATCTGCAGTACATTGGTCCTCAGGCCCTCTATATACAGCCTCCATCTGTAGTATATGACTTTTCAGCCCCTTGCATAGTTTCCACCTGCAGGACATCAGTCCTCTGTCCCTTCATATACAGCCTCTGTCTGCAGTACATCGGTCCTCAGCCCCTCTACAGTATATACAGCCTCTATCTGCAGTACATCGGTCCTCAGCCCCTCTATATTCAGCCTCTATCTGCAGTACATTGGTCCTCAGCCCCTCTATATACAGCCTCTATCTGCAGTACATAGGCTGACTATAGAGGGGCTGAGAACTAATGTACTGCAGATAGAGGTTGTATACAGAGGGTCTGAGGACCAATTTGCAGTACATTGGTCCTCCTTAGCCCCTCAATATACAGTCTCCATCTGCAGTACATCAGTCTTCTCCATTCCTCTATTTGGTAATTGGTGTTACCCAGTCAACTGAGTAGTTGAGAGCAAGAAAGAAGTGGAGAATCTCTTACATAATTCGGTAGCATGGAGAGCTTATAGAGATGTGTAATTCTATATTTCACCTGATGTGGTGCTGTTTAGGAACTGTACACTTGCTTTTCCGGACAGATTATAGCTGATTCTTGGGGCTTACAACAGGTCCTACGAAACCACTCTATATGATCAGCTTACTTTTGAAGTATTTCTTTAAAAAAGTGGTTGTTCAAAAACGGTCCATAGTCCATAGCCCATAGAGATGAGCGAACTTGTTTGGAAAATGTACGCCAATCTCAAATTCAGAGCTCCAGGTCAGAGGCTTGGAGAAACCTGTGGTGTGCTCTGCTGAGCATTGATTGGTGAGGTGATTCTTCTACATTCTGCTGTTCAGGTCATGTGTGGGCTGCACTTATCAGCCTTTTTAGTGCATAGGTAGGGATGTGGACTGTCCCTGAAGACAACAGATGTAAGGGAGGGACAGAACTATAGTCGTGACCTGTATTACTGTAGCAGCTGTGTCCAGTCCTCCCCTACATAACACAATACTCTTCTCCTCGGCATACCTGCATCTGCAGATTCAGATTCACCTGGGCGCTTCCCAGGCGATAACGGTCCCTCTTCTAGGCGACCCCCATCAATGGAGACACAGCCCAAGTCAAATTTAACACTTTCTTTGCTTAGGATTTTGCACGTTGCATCCACAGTTGATACTTCATAACATTTGCTTGCTTCCTGATCTTTCCCTTGCTTGCTGTCCTTCTGGGCAGTACACGCCCGGAACGGACCATACTAGACTGCTTCCCAGTTCCTTCCAGGCCTGACCTCACTATAATGACATTTCCTTCAGCCTGTTTCGCCCCAGACACGAATTCATCAATCACTACGTTTGGTGACCCCTGGTGAAGCATCTGGCCCATCTGTACTGATCTCGTTGAAGCTCCAACTTCTTTCATTTCCTTAGTCCAGCCAACTTCTGCCCTAAAAGCACTGGCCCAGGCTCTGAGATGCCACATCTTTCCTTTCCTGTTCTGGCCCACTGCCAAGACACGCAGTGGCCGTGGGTAACGTGGGCTGTAACGACTTAACATTACGTGGCTGCCGAGCTGTCCGGGCCTAAAGCCCATGTGGACACTTGGGTGCCCTGGCCCCATCTGACTAAACTGCTCTTCAGCACTAACCTTAACTCCCAGCAGCCCCTCCTACAATTAACCCTCTATGAATCTCCTATCAGGCCCCACTAGCATGCCCCCATCTAGTGGCCCACAACATAATTACATCTACCCGGTCTATGGGGGAACTATGTACTAAGAGTACCCTCCTCTAATGTCACAAGAAGGTTGCACTAGCTTACCCTAACTATAAATAGACAACAGACACATAATATTATACAATACACAATGGTAACACATACATGTGGCAATGCCAATAAAGACAGACATATTTCTAGGTAGCAGTACCGCAGACATTAATCAGAAACCTCATAATACAGCAATATATACATAGTAAAATAGGAGGGACAACTCTGAGGAAGGGAACAAGAAAATATCATATTTCTCTTCCTTACACAGACACACTGTGAATTTGTGAAAGTAAATGTGTTATGGTGATGTCCATTATAAGATGTTAATGTATAATGTGAATATAGCATAAGCATAAGCTTAGGACAGCATAGAGTATAGCATAAGGATACGCTTAGGACAGCATAGAGTATAGCATAAGGATAATAGGTTAGCATGTATTATAGGAAATGTTACGGTTATGATTAGCCCAGTGGGTGGGCATTAGTGCTGATAAAAAAGGGGGCACTTCTGGATAGGGGAATTCATTGTCAGCTAGGAAAGTGTATAGAGGAGTTTAAGTTCAGTTGGGGCGGATTTCTAGGGGCAGCATGGGCCAAATGTTCAAGGCAGTGGAAGGCCAAATATAGATTCCTGATGGACATTCCAACAGTGTCTGGATCCTAGGGCTTGGGCCAGGTACAGGGCAGGACTGGCCATCTGGAAATTCTGGCAAATGCCAGAAGGGCCTGTCTGGTCTTGGGCAGCCTCAGCTGTTACATTGTTATGAGGATCTGCATCCTCAAGATGCCCACACTGTTGGCAGTTGTGACACAGCTCAAAGTCGCTGGCTTCATCACGTACCCCAGCAGGCCACAGGCATCCCTTTTGTCTGCGACCTGCCGAAGCCAACACCAACAGAGTAACATGAAAAACCATGAATTACCAAGAATGATTACTCTAGAACAATGAAACTGCATTACTGCTATAGAAAATGGGAAAAAGGAAAAAAAGCGCTATATAGTGTATATATGAAATATTCATCAGCAAAATTGCTATGAAAGCTACAGTAAAAAAGAACGTATTTAGCTCATAGATTGGTCAATATATGTGAGCCCAACTGCCATGTCAAGGCGTCCTTCAAAGTTGGGTCCCTGTCCTGATATGTCACCTCTGCTTGGCAAAAGCAAAATCTGAAATGGGACCCCCAATTATTGCAAGTCTTTAATAGCATTAGTCTTTTCTTATAGGCCAAAGAGACTTTTGGGGCAGCCTAGGCTCCAGGACCTGGGTACGATTGCAACCCTTGCTCCTACTGTAGTTTTGCCCCAGATCATTTTACCGCAAGTATGCGATTTTCAGAAATGCTGTCATGTGCTGACTAAATATGCACAGCCTCGCTCACTACAAGTCAATTTAGCAAAACCATGATGGTCCAGTCCCAATGCCAGTACCGGAGACTCCTCACAGTGTGAAGTGCTGAAGTTACATACACTTCAACCTCAACCCCTTTAACGATCAGTATAGTCGTATTATTATAACTTTGAATGCTGGTAATATCCGGTTATGGTTTGTTGGTATTTATCTGTAATACTGCAATATTATAATTTTGATATTATAATTATTTAATCTTATATGCAATATTATTGCAATTAGTAGAAATATTGGTCTTGTAATAAATCTTGATTTCCTCCAGGCTGGGTAATATTAGTAATATTTCCCTATCTGGGGTCCGGGGCAAGGACAGCATGGGTCTCTGTGATTTCAAATACCAGGGCTGAATTTCAGTCCCAGTCCGTCCCTGACCAGGTACCATGGAGCGAGTCTGGTCTTCAGACATCACAAGGTCGGTGGACGTGAAACTACATGGGGGGGGGGGCAAGTGGTCGATCCCAAGTGCACTGCCAGAGTGGACAATGAATCCCTGAGGCTGATGGAGTCAGCAGGTTTGGGGATAGTCCAGAACAAACAGGTGGCAAAAAAGAAAAGGAGTGGTAAGAAGGAGGATGGAAGTGCCAATTGCTGTGCCCTATCTCACTTGTGTCCACTTGATAAACTTGGACTATTTAGTCACAGTTTGAGTGCTACAAAGAACTTGGTGTCCTGTGCATTGTGTGTGGCGGCTCCTGAAGGTGGAAACCTGGAGGCAGCAGAGGCCTGTGGCCTACAAGTGAGTGTGCTGCCCCCCAGACCCTTGAGTACACTGGGACTGGGACACCTCTTTTCTGTAAAGTGCCAGAGCATAACCGGACAGCAGTTCGGGCGTGACTGTCACTCTTACACATGAGCACTAAAAATAGTGGGACAATTTTAAAAAACCTCTGAACCATGTTTTCTTTCGCCACCCACTATGGAGAAAAGAAAAAACATCTAAGGCAGAGAGTGGGCCCATCATTTGCTCAAGAACAGTGGCTCGCTAATAGACACAGGGGATGAGGCACACATATTTTAGGGATGTGTCACTTATTAGGCTGTTGTTTCCATACAATGTAGGTTTTATCACCAGAATATTATCACTACCCTGACTGATACAACCCCCTTCCTATGACAAGATCAGCTGTGGCAAAGAATGCTTAATACCACATGTACAACCCTCAGGGGTTAAATGTCAGTAGCTTGGAGGATTTCTTTTCAAAATAAAACATAACCTTTAATAATTAATTAAAAACTGAGACATCACATAAACAACACATACACAGACATAATAGTGCTCATGCGTATCAGTGCTCATTTAAAAAATGGTTCAGTCTCACCATTACTCATGGACATAGACGCCCCGGCGTATTTTTCAGAGGTCCCCTGCTGGGTATTCAGGTCCATATAGCAGCACAAGACAGCGTGTGGAAAAGAAAGATAAAGGGTTCCAGGTGTGCAGTTTTCCCTATCCTCCCTGTTGTGCCCTGGTATTACTCTTGCCCTTACAAGGACAGGCCCCAAATGGACCCTATAGTGTCACCGCTACAAGTTTCCTCCCCAATAATGGGGATTCATCGGGGGAGTTATACAAATAGATATAAGGGGGTTTAAATATATTTTTCCATAAATAAAAAGAGAAGGCCCCGCAATGGCTGGGTGCCTCAACTAGCAGAATGTCCATATCACTGCCAAAATGTAAGTCCCATGGATAGATGGTGTGGTTTCCTTAAATAGACCATCCTACACACAAGTCCCACCCCCTCACCTGAGGTAGTCAGATCAATGGCCAGTAGGGAAAGTACATGCAAGAAGCCCATTCATTGGTATAATAATGAGACGTCAGTGAATCCGCCCCTATGTTCTCTTATATTTACTAAGAATCTGCCCAAGCTCAAAAATTGACCAACACAGCAATCACTTTTCAATTCAAAACAAACTATCATGCATCGATATATTTCTCAGAATAGGGCACCATTGTATAAGGTCAAAGTTATAAACTAATTCTGATATACAGATATGATTTCCCTCACAATGGGGTATTTGTGTCAGATTAATCCCCTGGGGCATAGGCCTCTTTCACACCTCTGTTGGCGGCGGTCAGCTGCAATCCGCCAAAGGTGAAAAAAACTGAACCGTCGCGTACAGAGAAGTACGGACGACAGCGGACCACGGATCCTCGGAAGGATGAAAGCGGCGTCATTTAAAGGGACCGTGTCCAAAGATCTCGAGGGCTTGAATGCATCGGCGCAATATCGCTGGCTTCCAAGACTCCCAATAGAACTTCGCCGAGATCTCGCGTGCTCATAGGAACGAGATCGGCGCGATGTCGCGGGGCTCCAAGATATCTTCGCCGAGATCTCGCGTGCACATAGGAACAAGCGAAGTCGCGGGCTCCAAGAGAATGTTGCCGCGATCTCGGTGCTATGGTCAAAGAGAGAGAGAGAGAGAGAGATATGGATGAATTCAGGGTTAAATGTCCGGCAAAGGCAAATCTTTGGCATGCGCAGTGGTAAATGCGGATCCGACCATCAAAAAAACGTTTCCTTGTCCGTCCAGTCATGTCAGCGGAAGCCAAAATTTTGGCGGTTCCGCAAGAAAAGGATCGAACGGATAATGCAAGTCTATGGGGAAAAAAACGGATCTGCCAAGAAAAATGGCGGATCCGTTTTTTTTACAAAACTGCGGATTTTAACTGATGGAGACAAACGGATGTGTGAAACATGCCATAGACGCCACTTGCATTGCAGTAAATTCACACAGTAAGATTTCCAGGGTGAAGGTGATCGCGGATACCACAATATATCATCTCTATGAAGTAAGCGCCACTACAGTCGCGGTAAACCCGCTTAGTAAGGTCACTCAGCAGTGGTCACACCAAGCTCACATGGTGAGGACTCCAAATGGAGGACAATCACTGATACCGCGAAGTGTCACCCTTCGGAGGTGAACGCCGCTACAATCGCGGCAAGTGAGAGCTCCAGCTGGAAGGTGATGGCAAAATACCGCGATATCTCATCTCCGAGTAAATTAGGCATCTCCGTTGTGACGGCCCTGTGGGGCAGGCCAAGCATAATTAGGACGCCACAGTAGTGCCGCGATTAAAAAGATATATAGCTTACAATTAGGTCATATGCCCTTTTTTTTTTTCTCTTTTTTCTTTTCATTCTCTCCACCCATTGGGGTAGATCAGGCCAAATCTAGCGATAAGTCACTTCGAATTAAGCCCTGTACCTCTGTTTGTCACCCCATGGGGCGGATCTAACATGATCATGTAAATATAGCCACAGCCCACTTCCAGTCATATAGTGAGCTCATAGTACACAGCGCATGGGGCAAAAGAAGGGGGGGCATATATGATCAAAGAAAAATATAAGAGACTACATATATTGCAATCTATACGCTCAGTACAGATAAGAAATTCCTGTCAGTGATTGAATAGGTAATCTCATGCATAAAGGAGATCTTTTAACCAAGTAATGCTCTGTATATATCCAATGTTCCCCTTCATGGCATAGGTCTTAAATAGTGTTAGTAATCCCACAGATGTAACACATTCATCCTACCTTGTAGGGAAAGAAAAAAAAACAAGACAAACTACAACCCATATTGCTGATTCCCCATAGGTATCAATGGTGCATACCATATACATTGCATGGAGAAAGTGGTGATCGCCAGATAAACAGTAGGATCAAATCAGGGGACAGACAGGAATGAATACCAGCATTGTTGAAGATAAGTAGGGGTTAGAAAACCATCAACGGACATTTAGGCAGCACATTTCATTAAAGGTATAGGTATATTCATAGTCATTCCTAGTTATTGCCTCCATTTCCACAAGGCTCGGAATGTTAATCATAGACACAGAATATACATAAGGGATGATATACATCCCATCTAAGGTCTTATTATAGATAAAGAGAATCCTGTTTTGTGGCTGGTCCCAAGGGTAAGGGTACCGGAAAAAATTCTTGAGGTCTAGGGGCTATTTCATATTATATTCATATTAGATTAATGTCAGTGAAGGTACACATAGCTGAAAGAAGGTACTCTCAAAATAGGCTTGATGTTATAACAAATAATCGAGTTTGAGTATCGGAGGGTAAAGGGAGAGGGGGGAGGGAGGAGGGGGGGATTATAGAAAACAACCAAAATTGAGCTGCTCATTTAGTCCCTGAGGATGGCATGTGTCCAGGGAGAAGATCCACCTCGCTTCTCTCTGCAGTAGGATCCTATCAAAGTCTCCCCCTCGGGGAGGTACTTTTAATTTGTCGATACCCATAAAACGGATTACTCCCGTATTTCCCCCATGTAGTCCATTGACGTGTCTCGATATTGGGGTATCCCTCCCATTACGGATATCTCCCAGATGCTCCCCAACCCGTCTCCTGAATTCTCTGATTGTTTTGCCAATGTAGGTCATCCCACAGTCACAGTTGATGAAGTCTTTTATTTGGTAGGTATTCTGTGTATTGCTGTTGTAAAACTCTTTACCCACCTCAATAGACTCACATGCAACACAGTTCCCACATCTGTAGCAACCTGTCGGTTTAGTCGATAGCCATGTTTTTACCTTGGGTTGTACAAAATGACTATGCACTAGACGATCGTTAAGGGTTCTGAACTTCCTGTATGTGATTTGGGGATTTACCCCGATCACATCATTTAAATCCTCATCAATTTTTAACACATTCCAGTGCCTCTTAATGATATCTCTGATATATGGGGCCCCATTATCAAAGGAACAAATCAATCTCATGGGTTGACGTGTCTCTGTATCTCTCTCACGGGGTGTTAGTAATGTTGCTCTTTGTTGCTGACTAGCATGTTTGTAAGCCTCCCTTAGGACCCGGTCCGGGTATCCCCTGGATAGAAACCATTGTCGACTCCACCAAAAGGTCCCAACCAGAAAGGACAGGTCCAGCCTGGGAAGATGCAGATCCCACCTCGGGCTGCTACTTATTAAGCTACCTAATGCTCCTCGCCTTTAATCCTAAATCTCCACATAGCTGAACCCTTTAGAGACCCCTGCTAGTCTACAAACCCTGTCATGTTTGGGCCTACGCTACATCCTGCCCTTTCTAGAAGTAGAACTTTGGCCATGGTGAATATGGTTTGTACAGTCCTTTTTAGCCAGGCAGAAAAAAATAATTTGCTGTAAACTAATGTATATAATCTATTCTAATGACTCTTTTCATACTCGGTGATAAATGTAATTTATGACTGCCAGGTATTGTATGTAGATCCTGTAATTTCAGCCCATTCTGAAGTAAAAAAGATAACATCATTTCAAATCCAATTTATAAAATTACAGACCTGTCATAATCATTGGTCAAAGATACGCCGGGGAAGGCTGAGAAAATTTATGAGACGCTCAGCTGCAGGAAGAGAATTGAAATTTCCAGTGAATAAACTTTCATGAAATGACTATGTACTAATGAATAGCGATTTATTCCGGCGACACATCACATATGTCATACATTATAATCACTGTTTCATTACAAATTACAGTACGGTTCTGGCTCTATTAGCGATTTGCAAAGGAAAAATCAAGAATGTGTTAAACCCTGCAAGACAAATGGCTAATAATCCGGGAGACTTTGGGCTATGGATATAATTTAGCATTACAGCTTTGATTCATTTCATGTATTTCACATTTAATATATAGTTATAAGGGTTGAAAATCTGCTTAACCTCATACAAAGTATACAGAGCCCATTCAATTGGAATGAAATGGATGAAAACCCCATGTCTGAACGGAGCCTATGATATGCGCAAACATTCAATATACAGATTTGTATTTTGAGGTTCTTAGTGCACATTTCAAAGTGTGTGAGCCCACCTGCCCCAACAACGCGACCTCATACAGATCAGAAGCTTTCTGAAATTGACTCACTTTTTTTGGGCTTAGGGCTACAAAATAAACCTGGCAAAACTAAGGGTAAGCTTCAGGACAGGCTAATAATAATTTTATTTTTTTTTCCTTCATCTTGAGGAACAGGTCAATGCGTTTTGTTAGGGAATATCCAATGTACCTACAGGATGACAGATATGACCATACTTCACAAACACATGGCCATCCCTGCTGTTAAAACTGAAAAAAGGATCAATTGTTTTGCAGAAATCACATCTATCCATGAGTTGTGCAGATCACATCTATTCCAAGAAATTAGGAGGAAAATGCAGTACCAGATGGGGCACTGATTTGAAGAAAAAAAAAACCATTTCCACTAATTATAGATAACCATTTTAACCTCATAAAAGTATGGCCAGGGTGGAGGTGACATCAACGTGATACCTGTCTGGACCCATCTCCAAGATGATGTCGTTCAAAACTAATTTCCATCCTACTGCAAGCCATAAAAAGTATGAAGATGACCTCCAGCCTTCACTTTTCTCCTGGTTGGTATGCCATGGACTTTAAATTTGACATATTTAATGTTTGTATATATCTTAGCGCTTAGGCTACGTTGACATTATCAGTATTTGGTCAGTATTTACCTCTGTAATTGGAAGCCAAAACCAGGAGTGGGTGATAAATACAGAAGTGGTGACGTGTTTCTACAGGGTGGGCCATTTATGTGGATACAACTAAATAAAATGGGAATGGTTGGTGATATCAACTTCCTGTTTGTGGCACATGAGTATATGGGAGGGGGGAAACTTTTCAAGATGGGTGGTGACCATGGAGGCCATTTTGAAGTTGGCCATTTTGGATGCAACTTTAATTTTTCCAATGGGAAGAGGGTCATGTGACACATCAAACTTATTGAGAATTTCACAAGAAAAACAATGGTGTGCTTGGTTTTAACCTAACTTTATTCTTTCATGAGTTATTTACAAGTTTATGACCACTTATAAATTGTGTTCAAAGTGCTACCCATTGTGTTGGATTGTCAATGCAAACCTCTTATCCCACTCTTGACACACTGATTATTCTTTTCCTCTGATTGTTCCATTCCTGGTTTTGGCTTACAAATACTGATGTAAAATAGTGAACATGTGAACGTGGCCTTACAGCGTACTGCTGCCTCTTCAGTATGCATATCGCATAGTCAGGGCAGCTGGTACCTGCTCACACTTGATGGTCCGTTTCTTTCGTGCTGTATACATTTGAAGGTTGTGAATGGATAAGCATTTCTCCCAACAGCCGAAGTCTGTTTTATATTAGTGCTGGATCTTTCCTGTCCTTTAGATTTGTAGGCTTTTGACCCAAGAGAGGCATATTTGATATAATCCCTTCAGAGAAAGGTATGCCTGGTGGGTACACAAGAATTGGCCAATTGTGTGCGTGAAGTACCTTTAATTTTATAAGCATCAATATAATTTAAATTTGTAAAAATAAAAAACTTTCATGGCCACCTATTACAACTACGAATGAACGAACAAAAAAAGTATTGTCTGATTGTGAGAACAAGCTCATCACAAAAATGTAAATTCGTAAATGTGTTATTTGTATGTGTGCATCCTATTTCTTGTGTGAATGTCAAGGTATTTGTGTGCAATATGTGCATGTTTAATATGCAAATAGATTCTTCAGAGAGGAAGAGGACTGGAATTTTAGCTTCACCTATTGGAAATCCTAAAAAGTCACTATCAACCCTTTATCAAGCCTTGCCACATGACTTGGGATAAAAACCAAACCAGAATCTTAATTTGCAGACACCGTGTTTCTGGGTATTGCCCCTCCGCAATGCAAAGCATGAGATCTGATCTGACTATATGAGAGGATTCTATTTAATTTCCCAGAGGAGCAGTGCATGGCTTATAAGCCTCCGTACAGTGGCAAGTCAGGCATGTCACCCTCCACAGGGAGAAACGTTACTCCTTAGATTCATGTTTAATGTATTAGCATGTGCGTATTTTATACATGTGTGACGAATGTGAAGATGCATGGAAATGTGTATGCATATATAAAGGAAATGGATAGGAGACCTAAGACTCAAGTCCTGCGTAGGAGCCCTACTTTCAATGTTTGCCCCTAAGTAATGCATAATTAGGCTAAAAGTAAAATAGTCTCACTCTCAATTTAAAGTATGTTTTCATATTTGGATTGTGAATTATACAAATCTGATACTGTTATTGGAACACACGTGATATAGGTTGGCACATATAAAGTGAGCAGTCTTATTTGTGTGATATCATTTTGCTCAGTGGCATCACGTAATGTGTGAGAACAAGAGACTGTCATCTCTACATACTTGGTCACACTCCTTAAGATGTAATTAACAGCTTCTAGAGTCCTGCTATGAGAAGCTGTCACTGCTGGGAGGATCATATGGGATTCTTTGTTGGAAAGGAAATATTTGATGACCTATTTACATTTATATGAGGTGTTAAATGAAAATGTGTAATAGAAATGATGCAAGCAGTAAATTGGTGTTTCTCCTATGGGCACAATGCCATTCACATCTCCTTTTTCTGCAGTGACCATGGCATAATAGTGTTATCATTGTGTAATGTCTGACACTCAGCAAACTAATTATCAGTATAGATTGCTTAGTCGGTGTTCTAAAACTGTCAGTTAAAAGTCATCCAAAATGTGATGGACATTACATTTTAGTGGACCTTAGTAGACGAAAGGGAAGATCAAAAGCTTCAGAGATATCATAATGTTCGGAACTTGGATTGTACGAACCTTGAACCAAGGCAAACTTGACATCGTCTAAGCCGACATGGACATACCGGATTCAACTTACCTGGATTTGGCGAACTAAGATAGACTCAATCCAGACAGTGCCGTTGAGGTGAGCACTGGTGGGTGCAGTGGGCTTGACTGCCGTTGAGGTGAGCTCTGACGGGTGCAACTGGCATGGCTGCCATTGAAGTGAGCTCTGACGGGTGCAACTGGCACAGCTGCCATTGAGAAGAGCACTGATGGGTGTAGCAGGCTGAGATACAAGCATTGGAACCTGAGAACTGACAACTCACAACATTGAACATTCACCTCCATGTTGGAGGAAGTGCTTTAAATATTAAGTCTTCTCCAGCTATTGGCTGGGGACACTTTAGAGGATGGTGTGCTGCCCTTTTAAGAAAGAGGAAGTGTGCGCGTGCCCTAAGCACAGTGCATGGGGACCTGTATGTGATGCATATACCCCAGACAGCAGCAGACCAGGAAAGAACAGGACGGGGCCGTAGTGGTGAGTACGCTGGTGTCTCTGCAGGGAGAGCGGGACTGCAGGCAGAGATACGTCAGCTACACTTTGACAAAGAGGTGGCAGAAGAACAAGCAGGATTCAGAAAAGGCAGTGGAACAAGAGATATACAAGAGTCATAATTGCTAACATTAGATGGATAATGGAAAAAGCCAAGGAGACCAATTTTTTCTTGATCAACAACAGCAAAGTCTTCATCTGTGTTAATCACTAGAAACTTTGGATTACCATGAAGGATATGGGTGTGCCGAACCAACTGGTCAGCCTCATTAGGAACCTTTATATCAACCAAGAAGCAATAGTCCAAATAGGACACAGCATGGTTCAAAGGAGAGAGAGGAGTCAGACAAGGCTTTACCAGTTCTCTTCAATTTATATGCAGAAACGATTTTCAGAAAGGCTGGACTTGCCGAAAAAGAAGGAATCAAAATTGCTGGATGTATAGGTGTTCTCTGCTTAGGTGTTAATGGGTGAATTTCCTCTGGGATCAGCTAGACGGAATGGTTATCATCAAATCTATCCAATGTAGCAATTTTGAGCTGGCAGCTCCTGAAAGACATTACAAATTTACATTGGTTAAAACGGGTAAGCACAATACCCAAGCCCATTGTCCCAAAAGGGGACAGGCTACACTCCAACAAACTTATTATGTTACAAAGATCATGTCACTACTCAGTGGCACATAGATCAAGAGTGAAAACAAATTTTTATAAAAGACTCAATTTTATTAAAAAATAAACAAACACATATATACCCGTTGCCTCAAACCAAAAAACATGAGCAGGGAGAACAGCAGTGGCACAAGGATACATAAATTTGCAAACAATATTCCTATATTCCATACTATGTTGTTTAATAATTTAGTAGAAGTCATTTGCACAGACCTATTGTAATATAATTGTTTTAAAACAGGCTATGAATATCCTCCACAATACAACATGACAAAAAATTATTAAATAAGGTGCCAAGTGCAAAACCAATACATTTCTACATATAATATGCAAAAAATATATATATTTTTTTAAAAAACCTCAAAAGAATTCTAAGCCACAAAGATATTACAAAAATTATAACAATCATAAAAAAAGAGACAAAAAGTCTTGTGCAAAAAATGAATTCCAACTTTATCCTATATAACAGTGCCATATCAGATTCATGCTATATATTTATACCCGGATATTAAGTCAAAAAATGGCTGTATCAGAGATATTTCTCTTGCCAAAATTCATTTACATAAGTGTTAAAATACATATTAATAACTCATTGGCATAGATAAATCACCGGCTATACTGCCATATCCTCCCATGTTCACCTGAATGAATAGTCCCGGTGAGCAGAGAAATTGAAAAAGGACAGACACATATTACCTGAGCCTAAAAAGTTCTCCTGGACACCATTAACGCTGTCTACCCACACCATGATGCGCGTTTCGCCCGTGCTTCTTCCTGGGGGTGAAGCACGCTCTGTCCTGCACCTGAAATCCGCTGCTTCGGAGTAACTCTCGACTCTGCCCTGTCTTTTAAACCACACGTCCAAAGTCTTGCCACCCCCTGTCGCCTCCAACTCAAAAATATTTCCAGAATCCGTCCCTTCCTCAGCCCTCAATCTATTAAAACTCTTGTACATGCCCTCATCATCTCCCACCTTGACTACTGCAACACTCTCCTCTGTGGCCTCCCTGCTAACTCTCTTGCACCACTCCAGTCTGTTCTCAACTCTGCTGCCTGACTAATCCACCTCTCTCCTCGCTACTCCCTTGTCTCTCCCCTCTGCAAATCCCTCCACTCGCTCCCAATTCACCAACGAATCCAGTTCAAACTACTAACACTGACCTACAAAGCCATCCACAACCTATCCCCTCCCTATATCTCTGAACTAAACTCCCAATATCTTCCCTTACGTAATCTTCGATCCTCCCAAGACCTCCTACTCTCCTCCACACTTATTCGTTCCTCACACAACCACCTCCAAGATTTCTCCCGAATATCTCCTATCCTCTGGAATGCCATGCCTCAACATGTCCAACTATCCGCCACCCTCGGATCCTCCAAATGAAACCTGAAAACCCATCTTTTCAGGAAAGCTTACAGCCTGCAATAACCATTCTGCCTCCTCACCACCGCTCGAGCTGCCGCCTCAAAACCACCAGAGCTGCTGAACCCCCGACCTTCTGTCTCTTCCCCACTATCCCATTGAATGTAAGTCCGCAAGGACAGGGTCCTCTCCCCTCTGTACCAGTCTGTCATTGTAAATTTGTTTACTGTTAACGATACCTATAACTTTGTATGTAACCCCCTTCTCATGTACAGCACCATGGAATTAATGGCGCTATATAAATAAATACATAAATTAATAATAATAATAATAATTATTATTATTATTATTACATGGTGGGGGGGCGGCCTATTTAACATGCACAGCACAAGATTTTGTGATCTACCACCATACACTGGGCGATCATGTTATTTCTGAGTACAGGAACAGTAAACTGTGTGTGTGTGTATATATATATATATATATATATATATATATACTATACCCACTGGTTCCATGAGAAGCATGCAATGGTGTTCAGAAATAACTTTGCAGACATATCAGGACCAGGTGGACATTTTAAGAAGTTTGACTGTATGCAAATGATTGTTTAAAATATATATGGAAGATAAATATATTTAATATGGGTAAATTAGAAATCCAACAATTGCAGAGAAAATTAGGTGTCTGCAATATTATCAGAAAGGCTGTCTCGCTGCAACCATGTTGCTCCAAAGCCGCCCAGCGTAGGAGACCACCGTCAGGGCGCAGTCAGATGACCGTATAACACGGACTACAATCACATCGCAATTCTCTGACTGTCTGTTGGGTCTTGTGACAGCTGCATAGAAGTACATGCTGTCAAGCTCTGGCCAGGAAAACACAGCCACCAAGTCCGAGGATTGCAATCTGATCATCATCCGTGTTATATGGCCGTCTGACTGCTATACCTACACCTGTTCTATTCTCATTGTATAATAATTTACTGTATTTCCATTGTTGGCTTTAGGCTATGTGCCCACGTATGCAGAAAAAAACAGCACTTCTTCCCAGGAAAAACGTGCTAGTTTTTTTGCGTCTTTTTCCATGTTTTTGTGCGATTTTTGCACTTTTTTCGCGTTTTTCCCCGCGATTTTCACGTGCGAAATTCAAGCACTTTCCAAGCGACTTGAAGCATCGCTTGGAATGTGATTGACAGGTTGGTCACTCTCGTCAAACATAGTGTTTGACGAGTGTGACCAACTTTTTACTATTGAGGCTGCCTATGCGGCATCAATAGCAAAAGATAAAATGTTAAAAATAATTTAAAAAAATAAAAAATTGTGATATTCTCACCTTCTGACATCCCGCGCAGCGACCCCAGGCCTCAGCGATGCTCCCGTTCCCAGTAATGCCTTGCGAGACCTTTGATGACATGAGGTCTCGCGAGATCGTACGTCATCACAGGTCCTTGCCGCAAGGCATTACTGGGAACGGGAGCATCGCTGAGGCCTGGGAAGGCTGTGCTGGACGCCGGAAGGTGAATATAACCCGATTTTTTTTATTTTGTATTCTTTTTTTACAGGGATATGGTACCCAGGGCCTGGAGGACAGTCTCCTCTCCTCCAGACCGTGGGTACCATCCGCACATGAGCCGCTCACTTTGTGCATGGTGGGCATAGCCACATGCGAGAAGTAAGCGGATCTCATGCATTCCTATGGGTGCGGAATCACGGCAATTCTTTTCGGAATTGCAGCGATTATGCAAAAAGAATGAGCATGCTGTGTTTTTTTTCTGCGATGCGATTCCAGTGCGGAAAAAAACGCATCATTAGCACAGCATGTGCGGATTGCCATAGGAATGCATGGAGTGCGTTCTGTATGTGTTTTTTAAGCATTTTCGCAGCGAAAATCTCAGCAAAAACGCTTAAAAATCGCAACATGTGCACACAGCCTTACCCTTTGATATTCTTCAACAAGCACAGCATATATCCACGTTAACCAAATATCTGTTGGTTAAGTTACTATTGAGTACTCATTCTCTACGCTGTTGCATCCACGTGCTTGTTTGCATAAATGTAGGCGACAAATAACAATAAAGAGGTTAATTCATTCAATAAAGTCACCAGAGAGATCCTGCTAATTATCCTACAGCCGTACATTAATTAATTTAATCATTTCAATCACCCACAGTGAAAACCCAATTACAAGGTCACTTATGAAGAGAAGTTGTATAATGTAAGATCGCTTCCTATATGTACAACATGTGTAACAAATATAGATAAATACACCGAAGTCTTTGACTACTCTTGAAGAAATAGGCAGACATTATAGACAGACTCCAATCAGCACCAGCTCCAGGTTTACGCAGGTTGTTGGGTGACCGTGTCCCAGTCGGCTCCTTTTCACTTTCAACTTTTCCTTCTCACTTTTGAAAAGCTATAACTTTTTTGTTGTTGTCAAGAGTTGTTTTTTTTGGAATACAAGTTGTATTTTTTTAACATTACCCTCATAGTTCATATGGCTTTAAGATCACTTTTAATTGCTTTTTCGGGGAGACAAAGTGAGCACAAAGGCTTGATTCTGCCATTTTCAATTTTTATTTTTTATTTTGGTGCACACCACATAGGATAAATATTTCACCAGTTTTGTGGATTCATTCACATAGTGAAACTGACTAGTGAAGATCAAGCACTAAAACACTCAAGTGCTCGTTACTCGAATTGGGCAGGTTGGACCTGCTCGATTCGAGTTATGAGTATAATGCAAGTAAATGGGAAATGCAAGTATTTTTCCAGCAGACCCTAATAGTGGCACTGGGGGGCATGAAAAATCGCTGAATTGGATGGAAATGGCACTCAAATGGAATAGGAACAGCATTGGACAGACTCCTGGATGCATCTTTGACACCCAGGTCACTACTGGGAAATAAGTAAATAATTATTCTAAAAAATCTATGTGGGATTCCCCCCACAATTTTTGATAACCAGCCAAGGTAAAGCAGACAGATGGGAGCTGATATTATCAGGAGTCTCCACTCATCATTCCAGTTCTCACACTGTGTGATCCGGCAGCTGTGAAGGGTGTTAACTTTAATTACTTCACAGCTGCTGCTAAACCTATGAAGCTTTGTTTTCAGAAAAAGTCTCCATAAGTTTTGGATGGACATGGGACCTCATGGCAATCCATGGACTATGATGGACCGTAGTTGGAGTTTTTACATTTTTCCTTAATTGGTGAACCAAGGAAAGAGTTGGAGTCTTTTCAAATAAGGATTTTTTATGCGTGTTTTTCTTTTTACTACTAGGTAAGGAATTGGCAGTGAGAACCGGGAAGATCCGGGCAAAGCTTCAGAATTGGCGAATCTAATGTGATGTGTTATGATTGGGTCACGGAGGAGGAAAACAAGACCAAGCTAAGCCACAGAAAGCCAGAGAGGTTGGTAACTAAGCGGATTGCAGACCCCTGATCCTATCCACACAACTAGCAGTAGCCGTGGAGCGTACCTACAATGATTCTAGATGCCACGATACAGCCAGAGGACTAAATAAGCCTAAAGCAAGAAAAGGGGAAATCTAAACTGCCCCAGAGCAGACCCCAAAGGAATAGATAGCCCCCAAGCATATACTGTCGGTGAGACAAGATGAAAACACAAACACAGGTAGGAAAATAGGCTGAGCAAACGATGGGGCCCACACTAACTAGAAAGGACAGGAAAGGAAAGACACTGTCTGCAATCATGCAAAAAACCCTGCAAAAATGTACAACACTTCGGGTAGCAAAAAACTCTGAAGTCTGTAGACTTCACCCACTATATCAGTACTCTGGCATATTCTGAAAGCAGAGCAAAAAGAGGTCAATCTAATAAGGGACAAAAAACAAACTGGCACAAACAATAACATAAGAGTGGAAATTTAGCACAGCCACAGCCGGGCTGGCTGACCACACAAAACTGAATAGACAAAACCAAATCAAATGTGAACAATAGCAAAGAACACTTAGCTTGAGCATGCAGGGACTGAACTGGAAACTAAGACCTCAGGAGGCAGGAAAAATCACCAGCAGGGATAGAGGGAGTCGGCTGCCTTAAATCCAGTCAGAGACTCCAGATGTCCAATCGTCGTCCTTATCAGGTGGAAGGCCTCTGTCAATTAGATCAGCTCCATTACCTCCTGTAACCACCAGAAGGAGCCCGGAAAGTGAACTCGCGACTCCTCTGTCAATACAACCAGCTCCACTACCTTCACTAGCAACCAGAGGTAGGCCAGAAATTGAATTCACAACAGTACCCCCCCCCCGAGGATGGGTCACTGAACCCTCATCCATGCCACCAGGCCGATCAGGATGGGCCCGGTGAAAAGCACGAACCAATCTATCGGCATGAATGTCAGAAGCAGAGGCCCAAGAATTATCCTCCTGGCCATAACCCTTCCATTTGACCAAGTACTGGAGTCTCCGTCTAGCCAAACGAGAATCCAATATTTTCTCTACCTCATATTCCACATTGCCTTTAACTAATACAGGGTCAGGAGGTGCCGCCATAGGAACTACTGGCTCAACAACCCTCTTCCACAGAGATTTATGAAACACGTTATGGATCTTAAACGTAACTGGAAAAGCCAATCGAAAAGAAACAGGATTAAGAATCTCCAAAATCTTATAAGGTCCAATAAATCTTGGCTTGAACTTTGGAGACGCAACCTTCATAGAAATATTCTTTGACGACAACCAAACCATATCACCCACTTTAAACCGGAGACCAATGGTCCTATGCCGGTTGGAAAACCGCTGGGCTTTTTCCTGAGAGAGGGTCAACTTATCCACCACTTGGTCCCAAATCTGTTGCATTCTCTCTACCACAGTGCCCACACTTGGGCAGGTTGAAGATTCCACTTGCCCTGAAGAAAATCGAGGATGAAACCCAAAGTTACAGAAAAAGGGCGACATCAAAGTGGCAGAACTAGCTCTATTGTTTAGCGCAAATTCGGCCAAGGGCAAAAATGAGACCCAGTCATCCTGATCAGCAGATATAAAACATCTCAAATAGGACTCCAAAGTCTGGTTTGTTATCTCAGTCTGCCCATTGGTCTGAGGATGAAACGCAGAGGAGAAAGATAACTGAATTCCCAGCTTGGAACAAAACGTTTTCCAAAATCTGGAAACAAACTGGACTCCTCTGTCCAACACAATGTTCTCAGGAATCCCATGCAACCTAACCACCTGTTGTAAAATCAATGGCACCAACTCTGAAGAAGATGGCAACTTTGGGAGTGGTACAAGATGGACCATCTTAGAAAATCTATCACAAATCACCCAGATAAGTCATTCTCTGAGAGACAGGAAGATCAGAAATAAAATCCATTGAGATATGGGTCCATGGCCTCTTGGGCACCGGCAGGGGCATCAACAACCCACTAGAACGAGAGCAGGGTTTAGACTGAGAACAAGTCCCACAGGACTGCACAAAATTCCTGACATTACGAGATAAGGCAGGCCACCAAAAAGACCGACTCACCAAATCTCTGGTACCAAAAATACCTGGATGACCAGCCAACACGGAGCAATGAATTTCAGACTACACTCTCTTCCTCCACTGGTCAGGAACATACAATTTTCCCATAGGACAACGCTCAGGTTTTTCGTCCTGAAATTCCTCCAGGGCACGTCTCAAATCAGGCGAGATGGTGGAAAGAACTACCCCCTCACCTAGGATGGCAGTAGGCTTGGTCACAACAAGAGAATCCGCAAAGAAACTCCTAGAAAGGGCGTCCGCCTTAACATTCTTAGTGCCCGGAAGAAAAGAGACCACAAAATTAAAACGCATGAAAAACAAGGCACTTAGCCTGTTTAGGATTCAAGCGTTTGGCTGAATTTTCGAGAAAAGAAGGCACAGGGATTCATTTTAGAAGTCACCGGATCTTTTTGAGACAAAACAGCTCCTGCATCAATCACAGAAGCATCTACCTCCACCTGAAATGGAAGTGAGACATCAGGTTGCCGTAGAACCGGAGAAATGAATCTCCGCTTAAGCTCCTGAAATGCCGAGACAGCCTCTTGAGACCAATTCAGCACATCAGCGCCCTTCTTGGTCAGATCAGTCAGTGGTTTAACAATACCAGAAAAATTACCTATAAATTTACGATAGAAATTAGTAAAACCCAAAAACTTCTGGAGAGCCTTCAAAGAAGTGGGCTGAACCCAATCATAAATGGCCTGTACCTTGGCCGGGTCCATTTCATTAGCCGACAGAGACAAAATTAATCCCAAAAATGAAATCCTCTGTACACCAAAGAGGCATTTCGATCCCTTAACATACAGGGAATTTTCCCTCAAAATCCGGAACACAGTCCGGACATGTTCCACATGAGAATCCCAATCACTGGAAAAGATCAAAATATCATCCAGATAGATGATCAAAAACTTATCCACAAAGTCCCGGAAAATATAATTCATAAAGGATTGGAAGACAGAAGGGGCATTAGTGAGCCCAAAAGGCATCACCAGGTACTCAAAATGTCCCTCCGGAGTATTAAACACAGTCTTCCATTCATCCCCATGTTTGATGCGAATAAGATTATACGCCCCCCTGAGGTCAAGCTTGGTAAACCAGCAGGCACTCTTAACTCTGGAAAATAAATCAGAAATCAGGGGTAACGGGTACTGATATTTAACCGTGATTTTGTTAAGGGAGCGATAGTCAATACAAGGCCTTAATGAACCATCTTTCTTGGTCACAAAAAACCCCAGCACCTAAGAGTGAAGAGGATGGTCTAATATGACCCTTCTCCAACGACTCCTTGATATAAGATCGCATAGCATCATGTTCGGGTACCGATAAGTTGAAAAGCCGTCCCTTGGGAAATTTACACCCGGGCATCAACTCAATTGCACAGTCACAACTCCTACGAGGAGGCAAAGATGCAGACTTACTCTCACTAAATACATCAGAAAAATCAGCCAAATAATCAGGAATATCATGATACTGGGGAGAGGTGGAGAAAACAGGAGTGTCACTAAGAACACACTGACAACCTCAACTCACCACAGACACAGATTTCCAATCCAAAACAGGATTATGAGTTTGCAACCAAGGAAAACCCAGAACAATAGTATCATGCAAATTGTGCAACACCAAAAGTTTACGATTTTCTTGCTGGTCCGGGGCGACCCGCATTATCACCTGGGTCCAAAACTGGGGTTTATTCTCCGCCAAAGGAGTAGCATCAATACCCCTCAAAGGAATAGGCGTCCGCAGGGGTATCATGGGAAAACCACAACGTTTAGCAAAGTCCAAATCAATCAGATTCAAAGCTGCTCCTGAATCCACAAAAGCCTTAGCGGAAAATGTGGATATGGAGCAGATCAGAGTAATTGCCAAAAGGAACTTAGGTTGTACACTGCCCACAGCAAATGTGTGGGCAAAACGTTTCTCTCATTTAGGGCAGACAGAAATAGTATGAGAGGCGTCTCCACAGAAAAAAACACAACTTATTACGCCTTCTTAACTCCTGATGTTGCGCCCTAGACAAAACCCTATCACATTGCATGGGTTCAGACGTTTGCTCAAAAGGCGGCAACGCCTCTCGTGTAGTTTTACATTCACGTAAACGCCGATCAACTTGAATGGCTAATGACATAGAATCATCAAGACCAAAGGGAACAGGAAATCCCACCATAACATCTTTTACGGTCTCTGAAAAACCCATCCGAAAGAGAGCTGCTAAGGCACCATCATTCCATGTAGTAAGAACCGCCCACTTTCGGAATTTTTGACAGTATAACTCTGCAGAATCCTGACCCTAATAACCAACAAATCAGACAAGTACACATGATATTTACCAATAACTCTCATGGGTCATGTGCATATGGATTAAATACGCCTATCATCAAATTACAGATGAAGCTCAACAAAAGATGATACATAGGCAATAATGATGTATAACAAAATAATTTTATTAGAAAACAATTAAAAACATATACCAAGATATGGGGAAAGAAGGGGGTGGGCTAGAGGCTCACCGCTAGTGTTGAGCATTCCGATACCGCAAGTATCGGGTATCGGCCGATACTTGCTGTATCGGAATTCCGATACCGACTTCCGATATTTTTTCAATATCGGAATTCGGCATCGGAATCGGAAGTTCAGTTGATTGACAGCCTGACGTCATCATGATGCGCGGTGTGTGCGCATCATGATGCGCCGTCATTTCGGGCCTTCCGGGGGTCTCTGCCGGCCTGCCGGGGGGCTGTGCCTGCCTGCCGGGGGGCTGTGTGGACTGCCCGGGGTCTGTACCGGCCTGCCGGGGGGCTGTGCCGGCCTGCCGGTGGTCTGTGCACCCTGTGGGGGTCTGTACCGGCCTGCCGGGGGGCTGTGCCGGCCTGCCGGTGGTCTGTGCACCCTGTGGGGGTCTGTACCGGCCTGCCGGGGGGCTGTGCCGGCCTGCCGGTGGTCTGTGCACCCTGTGGGGGTCTGTACCGGCCTGCCGGGGGGCTGTGCCGGCCTGCCGGTGGTCTGTGCACCCTGTGGGGGTCTGTACCGGCCTGCCGGGGGGCTGTGCCGGCCTGCCGGGGGGCTGTGCTGATGTCCGGGGGTCTGTGCAAGCATCGTCCGATGGGACTACAAGTCCCATCTGGCGATGCCTGCTACCATGACAGTGATTGACACATTAGCCAATGATGGGACAGTAGTAGTCCCATCATCCGGCTAATGTGTTAAATGTTAAAAAAAAAAAAATACTACATACATACTACATGCATGCTACATACATACTACATGCTACATACATACTACATATATACTACATACATACTACATACATGCTACATACATGCTACATACATGCTGCATGCTACATACATACTACATACATACTACATACATACTACATGCATGCTACATGCATGCTACATACATACTACATGCATGCTACATACATACTACATGCATGCTACATACATACTACATACTACATACATACTACATACTACATATATACTACATGCATGCTACATACATACTACATGCTACATACATACCACATACATGCTACATACATACTACATATATACTACATACATACTACATACATACTACATACATACTACATGCATACTACATACATACTACATGCATGCTACATACATACTACATGCATGCTACATGCTACATACATACCACATACATACTACATACATACTACATACATACTACATGCTACATACATACTACATGCTACATACATACTACATGCTACATACATACCACATACATGCTACATATATACTACATACATACTACATACATACTACATGCATACTACATGCATACTACATACATACTACATACATACTACATACATACTACATGCATGCTACATACATACTACATGCTACATACATACCACATACATACTACATACATACTACATGCTACATACATACTACATATATACTACATGCATGCTACATACATACTACATGCTACATACATACCACATACATACTACATACATGCTACATACATACTACATATATACTACATGCATGCTACATACATACTGCATGCTACATGCATGCTACATACATACTACATACATACTACATGCTACATACATACCACATATATACTACATACATACAATACATTCATACAATACATACATAGACATACAGTACATATAACATAGAGTAACATACTTACCAATACTTGTCACATTGTTCCCCGAAGCCATTGTCTTTTCCGGAATAAATATTAACATAACAAACCACAAAAATACTCACCCACGATCCGAAGCAGTCCACGAGTGTGTCCCACGACGATCTTGGGTAGAGAACTGCAGCATCAGATGATGCTGCCGTTCTCTACGGGCTGCAGGAATCCAATGACGGAAGGTAGGTATCCTTCCGCACTGTATTCCTCCGCCACTTAAAAAAAAAAAAAGTCCCTAGTCTCACTTTATGCCATTGCTGTGTGGGAATTTATGTAGTATGTATGTAGTATATATGTAGTATGTATGTAGCATGTAGTATGTATGTAGCATGCATGTAGTATATATGTAGTATATATGTAGCATGTAGCATGTATGTAGTATGTATGTGGTATGTATGTAGCATGTAGTATGTATGTAGCATGCATGTAGTATATATGTAGTATGTATGTAGCATGTAGTATGTATGTAGTATGTATGTAGTATATATGTAGTATGTATGTAGCATGTAGTATGTATGTAGCATGCATGTAGTATATATGTAGTATATATGTAGCATGTAGCATGTATGTAGTATGTATGTGGTATGTATGTAGCATGTAGTATGTATGTAGCATGCATGTAGTATATACGTAGTATGTATGTAGCATGCATGTAGTATATATGTAGTATGTATGTAGCATGTAGTATGTATGTAGCATGCATGTAGTATATATGTAGTATGTATGTAGCATGTAGTATGTATGTAGCATGCATGTAGTATATATGTAGTATGTAGCATGTAGTATGTATGTAGCATGCATGTAGCATGTACTATGTATGTAGCATGCATGTAGTATATATGTGTTATGTATGTAGCATGTAGCATGCATGTAGCATGCATGTAGTATGTATGTAGTATGTATGTAGTATATATGTGGTATGTATGTAGCATGCAGTATGTAGCATGCATGTAGTATATATGTAGTATGTATGTAGTATATATGTAGTATGTATGTTGCATGTAGTATTTATGTAGTATGAATGTAGCATGTATGTAGCATGTATGTAGTATGTAGTATGAATGTAGCATGTATGTAGTATGCATGTTGTATGTATGTAGCATGTAATTTTTTTTTTTTTTTTTACATTCAACACATTAGCCGGATGATAGGACTACTACTGTCCCATCATTGGCTAATGTGTCAATCACTGTCATGGTAGCAGGCATCGCCCGATGGGACTTGTAGTCCCATCGGACGATGCCTGCACAGACCCCCGAAGCCTGCACAGACCACCGGCAGGCCGGCACAGCCCCCCGGCAGGCCGGCACAGACCCCCTGGCAGGCCGGCACAGCCCCCCGAAAGGCCCGTACAGACCCCAGAGAGGCTGTACAAGGGCAGGAAAGGGTTTTTCTTATTCCGATACCGGAAGTCCCATAGACTTGAATGGGACTTCCGGTATCGGAATCGGCGATACCGATACTTTTTTTAAAGATCGGCCGATACCATCCGATACGATACTTTGAAGTATCGGACGGTATCGCTCAACTCTACTCACCGCCATGATCATGAATCGACATGCATGTCCAGTCAACAGACAGTACAATATAAAGGGGATAATGTGTCTGCTATGAATTATCTAATCAATAACATGTCATAATGACATAGACAATTAAGGAAAAAATTCTTTCACAGACAAGACCCTCATCTACACCTAATGATAATAATAGCACCTGTGCACCCTGGATAATCATATAACAGAAAAAAGTTTTTTTCTTCTTCTAATGGTAAAATTACCTCCAAGGGATAACACAGAAGTACCGCTGTCAGCTGGGGGCTGCACGTCTGCCCCGACGCGCGTTTCGGTCTCCTTCCTCAGGGGGCCTGTGACTGGTAATGTGATCGGCATTTTTATAGAGCCCGCGAGCGGCAAAAAATCAGCCGCAAACCGGAAATGATGCTCCTAACCCGGAAATGACGAGCCGCGTTGTCAAGCCAACCGGGACGCCAGTCAGCGGCGGCGTTAGGCGAGGGGAGGAGCCGGGACGGACCCAGGCAACCCACCCACCGCCATGTGACGCCACAAGCTGACAGACGCAGCGGTGAAAAGACAACACGCTCGTGCAGGGCAGGAGCACAATTTTGCCGGCACAATCACCAATACATAGAACCAGCTACAACAATAGTGGATAGGATGCGGATTACCCACAAATTACAAGCTATTAACATGACGGACAAATTTTATATATATACACACTATGACCGATAAAGATAACATAAAGCCCATCAAAAAACAACATCAATTCGGACGCATAACCAGTATCAGAATCACAGATTATATACATATACATAACAGAATATTTAATGTCACCATAGTTACATATGTACAATCATATTTTAATAACATAACCACATAGTATACATAATAAATCTGTCAACATAACCCACTAGATTCATTCTTGCATGTAGTTTAAAGATGATTCCAAAGATGCCGTCACGAATATGCAAACGACTGGGAACCGAATACACCACTATTAGAGTAGCGATCTCAAAATATCACTGGCATAAAAGCTAAAAACAAAAATAAAAAAAAATAAAAGAATCCTGACCCTGGTTCAATGCCAATAGGGTTTTCTCAGCTTGATCAATAGCATTAGGTTCATCATACAACAACCCCAAGGCTTGAAAAAATGCATCCACATTAGTCAGAATAGGATTTCCATGTGTCAGAGAAAAAGCCCAATCCTTGGGATCGCCACGCAGCAAGGAGATGACAATTTTAACCTGCTGCACAGAGTTTCCCGATGAGTTAGGCTTCAAAGCAAGAAATAATTTACAATTATTCTTAAAATTCAAAAATTTAGACCGATCCCCAGAAAACACATCAGGAGTAGGGATTTTTTGTTCAACAGCAGGTGATTGAGCGAGATAGGCGGAAATTCCCCGCACTTCAGCAGCGAGCTGCTCAACACAATCAGACAATTGCTTAATCTCATTAAAAAAAAATACTGACTTTTTTTTTTTTTTTTGCAATTCTCTCCTGCTTTTGAGTACCCTAGAATCTGTGGTTTAGGCTGGTGATTCTGTTATGATTGGGTCACCAAAGAGGAAAACAAGACCAAGCTAAGCCACAGAAAAACAGAGAGGTTGGTAACTAACTAAGTGGATTGCAGACCCCTGATCCTATCCACACATCTAGCAGTAGCCGTGGAGCGTACCTACGATGATTCTAGATGCCTCGACACAGCCGGAGAACTAAATAAGCCTAAAGCAAGAAAAGAGGAAATCTAAACTGCCCCATAGCAGACCCCAAAGGAATAGATAGCCCCCAAACATATATTGTCGGTGAGACAAGATGAAAACACAAACACAGGTAGGAAAATAGGCAGAGCAAACGATGGGGCCCACACTAACTAGAAAGGAAAGACACTGTCTACAATCACGCAAAAAACCCTGCAAAAATGTCCAACACTTCTGATAGCAAAAAACTCTGACGTCACTAGACTTCACTCACTATATCAGCACTCTGGCCTCTTTTTGCTCTGCTTTTAGAATATGCCAATCTAATAAGGGACAAAAAACAAACTGGCACAAACAGTAACATAAGAGTGGAAATTCAGCACAGCCCCAGCTGGGGATGGCTGTCCACACAAAACTGAATAGACAAAACCAAATCAAATGTGAACAATAGCAAGACCTCTTAAAGAGACTCTTAAAGAAGACGTTACAGGTCTGTGACAGCCAGAAATCTTGATTGCTTGTTTCTGACCAAATACTTATTTTCCACCATAATATGCAAATAAAATGAAAAAAAAAAACAGACAATGTGATTTTCTGGATTTTTTTTTCTCAGTTTGTCTCCCATAGTTGAGGTCTACCTATGATGTAAATTACAGACGCCTCTCATCTTTTTAAGTGGTGGAACTTGCACTATTGCTGACTGACTAAATACTTTTTTTCCCCACTGTATGGCGGGCAATCTTCGCATGTTTATTGTCTAATAGCTGAAAAACATGGGGGTCAGCACCCGAGATACTCGATTGAGTTATGAGTGAGCGTGCCTGTGCACTCCGATGCTTGATCGAGTATTGAGCAGTAGCGGGCACATGCGCTCATCACTAGCCCTGACAGATTTGCATAGTGCCCAATGCAAAGTAAAACTTTTGAAAGTGTATAAAGATTGCAAAGGCACAAAAAGGGGGTTGATAGAATGCAGAAATAAGCAGCAGCTGAATGATTTAATTTAGGCTCTGGTCACACAAGTGCATATCCTCTCATCCGAGAGAATAGGGCCATTTATACTAATCACACTCTCATCAGAGGTTGTACAGAGTGTGATCCGATTCTCTCGGATGAGGAGAAGATGGAAAAAAATGTCTCCATCTTCTCCATTCTGACAGTCCGTGAAAATCGGACTTGCACTCAGATGTCATCCAAGTACAGTCTGATGGTTTCCACAGACTCATTGATTTGCATGGCCGAGTGCGAATCGAATATCAGATCGAACTCGGGCATGCAGCAATTTTTTTTCCTCAGATCGGCTCGGTTTGTGGAAAAAAATCGGATAAGTGCACAACCCCATAGAATAACACTAGAAGGAGGGAGGGGGAGGTGGAGAGTCAGCTCACCGTGAACGTTGCCACAAGACCAGCTATTAGACTCACGCCAGCCACCCTGCGACGGGCTGAATAGCAAAGCAGAGAAAAAGGAATTCCAGCGAAGCAGCAGGTATGAGAATGATAAAATCCACGAACCTGCTGCCTCGCTGGAATTCCTGTCTCTATGCATAGAAGAACATTGATCCAAGTGTGATCCAATGTATTGATAAAGTATTCATTCACATTCTTAAATGTATTTCATTTGGATTTTATTTTATATAGCAACACAAAGTAGCAAGTACACTTCACAAATACTTGCTACTTTGTGTTGGAATATCACATAAAATCCCAATAAAATACATATAAGCTTGTGGTTGTAATGCATAAAAATATGGAAAAGTATGCTGGGTATGAAAACTTTTTCAAGGCTTTTTAGATAGACTAGTAATCCCTCAATCAGACTAGTGCCTTTTGGCTTTTTAGGTTGTATTTTTGATTTGTAACAGGTTTTGATGCTTACTTCTGAAGAATAGCGCTAGTTTTATCACTTCATTTGCAATCACATAACAGAAAATACAGCTTCTCTCAATGATCCTCTTTTCATTCTGAGCATTAGTTTAAGCCCCCGTCACACATAGAGATCGCTGTGTGTGACACTTCTCAGCGACCGGCCCCCCTGCCGGTTATCGCTGATCGTTCTGGAATGGCCAGGACATTTTTTTGATCGCTGGTCTCCCGCTGGCCAGCACGCATTGCTGTGTGTGGCAGGCGGGAGACCAGCGATCAGCAAGGAGAAGCTGGTAACTAAGGTAAACTCCGGGTTTCTAAGCGGCGCGCAGCACTTAGAAACCCGATGTGTACCTTAGTTACCAGTGCGCTGGTGCAGGGAGCTGGTAATCAAGGTACACATCGGGTTTCTAAGTGCCGCGCGTCGCTTGTTACCCTCCTGTCGCTACATGATCGCTGGTGAAGCTGCCTGTTTGGCAGCTCACCAGCGATCATGTAGCGACACACCGGCGACCCTGACAAGGCAATATCGTTATCGGGATCGCTGGTGCGACGCTATGTGTGACGGGGCCCTTAGCCTGAAGGACTGGAGCTGTAAGTTATTCCGTCCCTGCGGGTGTCCTGCTGCAGATCTATCCCGACACCGCAGGGAGTCAGTACATGGTCTGATCTAATCGGACAGTGACATTCTGTACTTCTTTTTTGTTTTAATTGTTTTTACTTCATTTTTGCAAGAAGATTGGCAAATATTAATTTGGAAGAGTGATATCAGATCAAGCCATGGGTTACAAGGGTGGTCCGAAACTAAAATTTATTTTATTCCTAAATGCCTTTTCTCATAATTTAACCTCTTTTTTTTAATATACTTTAAATAAAAATTACCTGTCATAAACCTTGCAAACACGGGGAGAACATACAAACTCCTTGCAGATGTTGTCCTTGGTGGGATTTGAACTCAGGACCCCAGCTATGCAACACTGAGCCACAACATTAATATCAATATAACCAACATTATTGATAACAAATAGAGGGATACTCAGATTTTTTGATGTAAGATAGGCAAAAATCTCAACGCGTTTCTCCCAACAGGATCATCAGGAGGTGGATAGATAGATATTATGTCATAATATCTATCTATCCACCTCCTAATGTTGGTTATATTGATATTAATGTTTTAATGGATCATTTGTCTTTTTTCTCCTTCCATATACTTATTTGTGCCACCCAGTGGTGAATGTATAGCCATATCAGGGTATTCCCAGGGTGAGCCGTCGTGGAGCGGGGGCGCCATTCTGCTGACCAGTAGGGTGCCAACCTCCGCTGACAGGAAGGCATACAGTTATAGGGGATAGATAGTGAGATACTCTAATGCACTTGTCACTTTATGTCTTGTCTTTTTTGTACTTTTTCTCTTTGTTGCCTATTGAGCTTCCTATTTGGCAACCCCTATACACTCCTTTTCTGAATAATTGGTTGACCAAATGTGGCACATATTCAGGGCTATTAAGGAGTTTTAGGGTTCAGCCATCGTGGAACGGGGGCGCCAATCTCGATTGTGTTTAGGGTGCCAACCTCCGTTGTTAGGCAGCCATTATATCAGTACCCCATAGTAGGGTGTCATAGGTGACACGGTTGCTTGTTGTTTATGTGGTTGTTTTGTCTACTATTTAGGCTTCATTAAAGGTTGTTTTTATGCATATCTCTTTCTAGAAGTTGTTGTAAGGGTCCTTGGTTTACTCACCCAATATACTCAAAACATTAATGTTGTTCCCAACTTTTGGGTATTTCACATTAGACATTTTGTTAGGCACTGGGATTCTCCCCCTGCACAGAATGGATCTCAAGCTGTGTCTGGTGCTGCGGTCTCTCATTTGGGCTTGGCCACTGGAATTTGGTTCCAGCACCATTACCAGGCTCATGCTGCATGTGTAGTTACTGCTAGCCCTCCAGTTAAGCCTATGATGACTACTAGTGTACATCTACAACGCTGTGCTCTGGAGCCTAAGTCCAGATTTCATCCTACTGAGCATGTCCTTGATAGGGTGCCTTCCCATTGGTGGTCGGAAGTCAAGTGCTCTGGTGATGTGGTAGCTCGATTGGCCCACAGGCAAGGTCCTGTCTGTCTGGACTTGAGCAAGGTATAAAAGGCTCTCAATAGCCCACGCCTGTGTGCTAGTATCATTTGTGTTTGGTGGCTTCCTGACCACCCTGTGTGCACGTGTGCCCCTACGGCACTGCGAGTGTTAGTCTAGACAGGCAGTGTAGGGTGGGAACTCCCGCTTGAACTTAGCATCTGCATCGAGCATACTCAGGCACGTGTGCTAAAGCACTCCGTGTGTCAGAGCAGGGACCCCAATTAGTATTTTTCTATATGCTTGTGCAGTCTAACAGGGTATAGTCCTTTGTGCGTTGATTCATAGTACCGCTCTGTGGTGTAACAGAGTTATTTTGCGCTCTGTGCACACTGAGTGATATTTAACTCGGGGTGCTTTTAGTGTTTTCTCGCAGCCTTGCTCCGCCATTGTGCTAGCTGCGGTTTCTCCATCACCGCACGGCAGACCCCGGATTGCCAATGCACTTTATTATAATTTTTTATTTGGTGGTTTCTGCCAATCCTAACATTATACTAGAGCCAGGGTCTGGCTACCAATGGTGGACGATCAGCGTCTTCACCGGTACACCCAGCAGCTTGAGAGCAGGTTGACCACTCTCGAGCGGGCATCTACAGCTGTGGATCTTGCAGCATTGGTAGCACAAGCAGCCACCGAAGCCGCTACTAAGGTTACTGCTGCGGTTCCTGTTTCCTCTGGAGGAATTAATATCAGTGGCCACCCGCATCGATCTGCGGCACTTTGAGCGTGGTTTGGAGCGAGCCTATAATAAAACCCCGGGTTTAGTTGGCTCTGAAATTTGCCAATCCCATGTGTCCTTCATCTCAAGTTGACGACCCTATAGAGCCTATGAACGTCTCTCGAGCGGAGCCAATCTCCCACCCTGTACATCAGCAGCCGACTTGTTTTGCCTGCGGTCAAGTCAGTCACTTTGCCAATAAGTATACCAAACGTCAGAAAGAGTCACAGCCTCAAGTAGTATTGGGGAGAGGTTCACTAGTTTCTGTTGAGGTGTCACCTAAGTTGGCTTCTGGGGTTTCTCTGACATTTGGGTCAAATACTGTTAGGCTAGTTTCACACTAGCGTAGCCCAACGCAATGTGTTGGATTTTGTTGCGGTCGCCGCACCGTCAAAGCGACGCATGCGAAGGCATCCGCATACATCAGCATGGCCTGCGTACCCAATGCTAAAGATAGGGTACGCAGGCCGCATGCCAATGACGTAGATGGAGCTGAATGGAGGAGGTGCGGCAGAGGGCGGAGCTTCACAGAGAGAGTGAGCATACCTCCGCAGCTCCTCCATGCGCTAGTGTGAAACTAGCCTTACAGAGCAGGCTTTCATGGACTCCGGGGCTGAGGGCAATTTTATGTCAGCTACCTTTGCCCAACGGCACACTATCCCTTTAGATATGCTACCTAAGCCGATGTCTTTTCGGGTAGCTAATGGGTCCGTTTTGCCAACCCCAATTTCCCATTGGACTGTCCCCCTTACCCTCACCATGTCTCCGAAGCATCAGGAATCAGGATATAATCTCTTTTCTATTTATCTCTGAGGGTATGGATGAGGTACTTCTGGGATTACCCAGGCTGCGCGTTCACTCCCCTCAGATTGATTGAGCAATAGGGAGCATACAAAAATTGGGTAGCTTCTGTGACAGCCTGTGTCTAAAAGCCCCTGTACCCCCGGGCAAGTTTTTTGTACCATCTAGAACTTCAGCTGATCTGCAAAATCACTTCCATGCCTCCCAGCATATGGCAGCTTCTGAGCGTGGCAAACATCGCCGGGGAAGGGGTGTTAGAGGGGGGGTAATGTTAGGCACTGGGATTCTCCCGCTGCACAGGATGGATCTTAAGGCTATGTGCACACGCTGCGGATTTGTATCTGCGGAACAGCAGGTAAAATGACCTGCGGTTTTACCTGCGGATTGGCCTGCGGTTTTCCCCTGCGGTTTATCACCTCTACAATTTAGGAGATGGTAAACTGCAGCAGAATCCGCGGAAAAGAAGTGACATGTCATTTCTTTCTGCGGATTCAAAACCGCAGCTTTTCCGCAGTTAAAAATCCGCAGCATGTGCACAGCAGATTGTAAATCACATAGATTTACATGCCACTGTACACTGTCTGCAGAACTGCTGCAGATCCGCAGCGGCCAAATCCACAGCAGAAACTGCAGCGTGTGCACATAGCCTAAGCCTTGTCTGGTGCAGTGGTCTCCCATTAAGGCTCGGCCGCTGGGATGATTGCTCAGCACAGGTCCGAGCGCCTTGCCCAGGTTCATGCTGCGAGTGTCCTCAGGCGCGCGTGCTAAAGCACACCGTGTGTCATAGCAGGTCCAACCACCAGCTCAGTCTTACCTGGGGGGTTAAGTTATAGGGACCCCAATTAGTAGTTTTCTATATGCCTGTGCAGCCAACAGGGTATAGTCCTTTGTGCGCTGCTTCATAGTACCGCTCTGTGGTGTAACAGAGCTTGTTACTTTGTGTTCTGTGCACACTGAGTGACATTTAACTCAGTGTGCTTAAAGTGTTTTCTCGCAGCCTTGCTCCACCATTGTGCTAGCTGCGGTTTCTCCATCACCGCACGGTGGACCCCGGGTTGCGATTGCACCTTATTATAATTTTTTATTTGGTGGGTTCCACCAATCCTAACATTTTTTTCAGCGTTTTTTTTTCTGAAGCAAAACTTGCTCTCTTGGCAGGAAAGAAGCTGCAGGAAAAAAAAGCATATTTTGCTTGTTTTTTTTTCTAAATTTCTCTTTTGTGCATGCAGAAAAAGTTTAGTGTTGGAAAAAAAAAGTCCTATTCTACAGAATCAGGTTTGGCACTAAAAACACAGCAAAACCTGATACCTGTGTTTTTGGTGCGTATTTTCAGCGTTGAAAGAACACTGAAAGAAGTGACATGCTCCATTGTGCAAAAAAACATGCAAAGCTTAAAATGCTGATGACGTAAAAACCAATGTGTGCGCACGAGATTTGTGAAATATCATAGACTTTCCTGGTACTGTAAGGCTAAGTGCACACGTACCGGAACTCTCGCGGAAATTACCGCGAGAATTCCGGAATTCCATTCCACGGGAAAATCGCATTTTAAATTCCCGCGATTTTCCCGCGGAAAAACTAGCATTTTGCAAGTGTATTTAGCTTGCAAAATGCTAGCGTTTTCCAAGCGATCTGTAGCATCGCTTGGAGAACTGATTGACAGGTTGGTCACACTCGTCAAACATAGTGTTTGACAAGTGTGACCAACTTTTTACTGCTGAGGCCGCCTATGCAGCATCAGTAGTAAAAGATAGAATGTAAAAAAAAATAAAAAATAGTGTTATTCTCACCTTCCGACGTCCCGCGCATCCGTTCCCAGTAATCCTTTGCGAAAATGCCCGCGATGACGTCCGTTCTCACGGGATCGCGATGTCTCACGGTAATTCGTGATGATGTCGCGTGAATGACCGCGAGACTTCGCAATCCCGCGAGAACGGACGCCATCGCGGGCATTTTCGCAAAAGATTACTGGGACCGGGAGCGTGGAGAGAGGTGGGAATGCTGCGCGGGACGCCGTAAGGTGAGAATAACAATATTTGTTATTTCAAATTCTATTTTTTACAGGGATATGGTACCCAAAGCCCGGAGGACAGTCTCCTCTCCTCCGGACCGTGGGTACCATCCGCAATTGTTCTGCTTACTTTCCGCATGGTGTGCACAGCCACATGTGGGAAGTAAGCGGAACAATGCATTCCTATGGGTGCGGGATCGCCGCGATTCCGCAAATTAATGAGCATGCTGTTTTTTACCGCGAAGCGATTCCGCCGCGGTAAAAACCACAGTGTTAGCACAGCGTTAGCACAGCATAGCGGAATCCCATAGGAATGCATGGGATGCTTATTTTTCGCGTTTTCGTGGCAAAATCGCGCGGTTAAAACCGCCGCGGAAACGCGAAAAAAACGCCACGTGTGAACTCAGCCTAAGACGCAGGTGAAAATTTGCATTAAATTTTTTTTAAAAAAGCTGCAAAAATGCCCAGTGTGAACTTAGTCTTATGAGTAAGAAAATTTTTACCCAGTCAGTCCTTAACCCCTTAAAGGGAAGGTGCCATCCCAAAAAAATTTTTTCAGCAATTGAAAAAATGTAAAGAATTAATGTTTACATTTTCTTAAAAAATATTATCATTTGTTTTTAATTTTGTAAAATATGAAAAATAATTTTAAAAAGTTTGGCATTTCCACTTGTTAACACTAGGGGGAGCAGATACTGAAATTTGGCACAAAAACCTAGTGTACAACTAGCTCACATTACTGTCCTGCTGTAATTATGGGCATACAGTGTCCATGATGTTTGATTTTGATATATGATCATGCCCTAAAATGGACACTGTATGGGCGGAGTCTGCTGACATGGGTGTGGTGCCATTCCTCTCCTCTCCTTCTGGGTGTTTGCTAAGGGAAAAGAGAGGATTACATCTAGGAACACAGTGAGCAGCCATTTTGATGGGGCCTGCAAAGTTACTGACTGTCTTTTCATGTAAAGTCTGGATCAGAACAGGTCACCAATCAGCAGAAATGTGTCCTGGATTTCTGTGGAGCAGACAAGCAGACGGTCCATCCATGTGTATAAAACACAGCGCTCTATGTACAATCCCTGGCACTGAACAGGGTGCCCCTCATAGACCTGAAATACTCTGTGCTGCTGTCACCCTGCTCCTCCCCCATATATCTCTCTCTGTGTGCCGCCCATAGACCAGCACACTGCTCTCCTGAAATACTGTGCTGCTGTCACCCTGCTCCTCCCCCATACATCTCCCTCTGTGCCCCCCATAGACCAGCACACTGCTCTCCTGAAATACTCTGTGCTGCTGTCACTCTGCTCCCTCTACCATATATCTCTCTGTGTGCCCCCCATAGACCAGCACACTGCTCTCCTGAAATACTCTGTGCTGCTGTCACCCTGCTCCCAGAATCCCTGCTGCCTGCCATCCTCGGTGACCGAAGATCCCATTCCTCTCCTCAGATCCTGTCCTGGTGATGTGTGAAAGAGAGGCGACGGGCCTGAATATATGGAGGAAGGAGCAGGGTGACAGCAGCACAGTATTTCAGGTCTATGAGGGGCACCCTGTTCGGTGCCAGGGATTGTACATAGAGCGCTGTGTTTTATACACATGGATGGACCGTCTGCTTGTGTGCTGGTCTATGGGGGGCACAGAGGGAGATATATGGCGGAGAAGCAGGGTGACAGCAGCACAGAGTATTTCAGGAGAGCAGTGCGCTGGTCTTTGGGGGGCACAGAGGGAGATATATGGGGGAGGAGCAGGGAGACAGCAGCACAGAAATCCAGGAAACATTTCTGCAGATTGATGGCCTGTTCTGATCCAGACTTTGCATGCAAAGACCCCATTCCCCTCCTCAGATTCTGTCCTGGCGATGTGTGAAAGCGAGGCGACAGGCGCAGTCCGGGGTGACGCTGGGAAGCAGGCTGGGGGGGAATGGAGCCATACAGTAACGATAAAAATGAGACCCCTCTCTTCAGCTGCTTCACCAGCCCTCCCCTGACTGCACCTAACTATTACCCCTGACCCGTGTGCAGGTGCTCAGCCAGAAACACCCCAGAATGGGTACCCTTTTGGCAGATCACAAATAATACCGCCATATACTTCACACACAATGCCGCCATATAGATCATACACAATACCACCATGTAGATCACACATAAAACCAGCAGGGTGACAGCAGCACAGAGTATTTCAGGAGAGCAGTATCACACGGCAGAGAATTAGATACACGGCTCAGCAGACAGTATCACACAGGAGAGGATTACACGGTTCAGCAGTCAGTATCACACAGGAGAGGATTAGATACACGGCTCAGCAGGCAGTATCACACAGGAGAGGATTAGATACACGGTTCAGCAGGCAGTATCACACAGGAGAGGATTAGATACACGGCTCAGCAGGCAGTATCACACAGGAGAGGATTAGATACACGGCTCAGCAGGCAGTATCACACAGGAGAGGATTAGATACACGGCTCAGCAGGCAGTATCACACAGGAGAGGATTAGATACACGGCTCAGCAGGCAGTATCACACAGGAGAGGATTAGATACACGGCTCAGCAGGCAGTATCACACAGGAGACAGTATTACAGATATGCCCACACTGGTGAAACTTCCAGCCCCCCCCAATTATACACTAGACTATGGGCTGTATATGTCACTGTCCTCAGACAGCCATAAAAGCTGTCATAAAAGGGAAGGTGTCAGATTACCGGAGATCACTGGGGCTGTGTGTGAGTGAGGAGGCGGAGACAGAGCAGGAGGACAGTGGAGCTGGAGCAGGAAGCACGGTGCAGAAAGTGGAGCTCAGCAGATAGCACTGGGCTACAGTAAAATGGCGCCCAGCCACACCTACAGCAGTGAATGGTGCAGCCCACAGGGGCGTGCCCAGTTCACTGATAATGAGGCTGCATGGTGGGGTCGGGAGCCGACGAAGTCTCCTATGTTCAGTGACGGCCATATTTGCAGACTGTACGAGTACTCCACAGATCTGCAAATCAAGATGGCAGCGCCCAGTGGCTACATTAAAGCACTATTACAAACAAACCATAAATCCTAGTTAGTACAACATTTGCTGAAACAACATGTTTTGTTACTTACTCTTTTTTTGCAAATTATATAAAATTGCGGCACCTTCCCTTTAAGCCCCCAGGGTGGATTGCATGTTAATGACCGGGCCAATTTTTACAATTCTGACCACTGTCCCTTTATGAGGTAATAACTCTGAAATGCTTACATGGATCCCGGTGATTCTGACACAGTTTTCTCGTGACATTTTGTACTTCTTGTTAGTGGTAAAATTTCATTTATATAACTTGCGTTTATTTGTGAAAAAAATGGAAATTTTGAAAATTTTGCAATTTTCCAAATTTGAATTTTTATGCCCTTAAATAACAGAGATACGGCACACAAAAAACTTAATAAGTAACATTTCCCACAGGTTTACTTTACATCAGCACAATTTTGGAACCAACACTTTTTTTTGTTAGGAAGTTATAAGGGTTAAAAATTGACCAGCGATTTCTCATTTTTGCACCACCATTTTATTTTTACGGACCACATCACATTTGAAGCCACTTTGAGGGGTCTATATGATAGAAAATACCCAAAAGTTACACCATTCTAAAAAATTCACCCCTTAAGGTGCTCAAAACCACATTCAAGAAGTTTATTAACCCTTTAGGTGCGTCACAGGAATTTTCTGAATATTTAAAAAAAAATGAACATTTAACTTTTTTCACAAAAAAAATATTTCAGGTTCAATTTTTTTTATTTTACTAAGGGTGACAGGAGTAATTGGACTTCAAAATTTATTGTGCAATTTGTCCTGAGTACGATGATACCTGATATGTGATGGGAACCACTGTTTCGGCGCATGGTTGAGCTCAGAAGGGAAGGAGCGCCGTTTGACTTTTTCAATGCAAAATTGGCTGAAATTCAGATCGGACACCATGTCACGTTTGGAGAGCCCCTGATGTACCTAAACAGTGGAAACCCCCCACGAGTGACCCTATTTTGGAAACTAGACCCCCCAAGGAACTTATCTAGATAGTGGTGAGAACTTTGAACCCACAAGGGCTTCACAGAAGTTTATAACATACAGCGGTACAATTAAATCATATTTTTTCCACAAAAATGATCTTTTCACCCCCAATTTTTATTTTCCCAAGGGTAACAGGACCCTAAAAGTTATTGTGCAATTTGTCCTGAGTACGCTGATACCTGACATGTGGGGGTAAACCACTATTTGGGCGCATGGCAGAGCTCGGAAGGGAAGCAGCTCCATTTGACGTTTTTGGCTGGAATTGAGATCGGACACCATGTCGCGAATGGAAAGCCCCTGATGTACCAAAACAGTGGAAACCCCCCACAAATGACACCATTTTGGAATCTAGACCCCCCAAGGAACTTATCTAGATGTGTGGTCTAACTTTGAACCCCCAAGGGCTTCACAGAAGTTTATAACATACAGCCGTACAATTAAAAAATCATATTTTTTCCACAAAAATGATCTTTTCAACCCCAATTTTTATTTTCCCAAGGGTAACAGGACCCTAAAAGTTATTGTGCAATTTGTCCTGAGTACGCTGATACCTGACATGTGGGGGTAAACCACTATTTGGGCGCATGGCAGAGCTCGGAAGGGAAGCAGCGCCATTTGACGTTTTTGGCTGGAATTGAGATCGGACATCATGTTGCGTTTGGAGAGCCCCTGATGTACCAAAACAGTGGAAACCCCCCACAAATGGCACCATTTTGGAAACTAGACCACCCAAGGAACTTACCTAGATGTGTAGTGAGCACTTTGACCCCTCCAGTGCTAAACAGAAGTTTATAACGCCCGGGCGTGAAAATAAAAAAAATCATATTTTTTCAACAAACATGATCTTTCAGTCACCAATTTTTTTATTTTCCCAAGGGTACCAGGAGAAAATGGACCCCAAAAGTTGTTGTCCAATTTGTCCTGAGTACGCAGACACCCAATATGTGGGAGAACACTACTGCATGGGCACACGTCAGGGCTCGGAAGGGAAGTAGTGACATTTTGGAATGCAGACTTTGATGGAATGGTCTGCGGGTGTCATGTTGCCTTTGGAGAGCCCCTAATGTACCTAAACAGTGGAAACCCCCACAAATGACCCCATTTAGGAAACTAGACCCCCTAAGGAACTTATCTAGATGTGTGGTGAGCACTTTGAACCCCCAAGGGCTTCACAGAAGTCTATAATGCCTGGGCATGAAAATAAAAAAATCGTATTTTTTCCACAAACATGATCAATTAGTCCCCAATTTTTTTATTTTCCTAAGGGTAACAGGAGAAATTGGACCCCAAAAGTTGTTGTCCAATTTGTCCTGAGTACGCTGACACCCCATATGTGGGAGAAAACTACTGTATGTGCACTCGCCGGGTCTCAGAAGGGAAGTAGTGACGTTTTGGAATGCAGACTTTGATGGAATGGTCTGCGGGTGTCATGTGCATTTGGAGAGCCCCTGATGTACCTGAACTATTGAAATTCCCCACAACTGACCCCGTTTTGGAAATTAGACCCCCCACAGAACTTATCTAGATGTGTGGTGAGCACTTTGAACCCCCAAGTGCTTCAAAGAAGTTTATAACGCCCGGGCGTGAAAATAAAAAAATCATTTTTTTCCACAAAAATGAAATATTTGCCTCCAATCTTTTATTTTCCTAAGGGTAATAGGAGAAATTGGACCCCAAAAGTTATTTTGCAATTTGTCCTGAGTAGGCTGATACCCCATATGTGGGGGTAAAACACTGTTTGGGTGCATGGCAGAGCTTGGAAGGGAAGGACCACCATTTGACTTTTTCAACTCAGAATTGGCTGGAATTGAGATCAGACGGCATGTTGCATTTGGAGAGCACCTGATGTGCCCAAACAGTGGAAAACCCCAATTCTAACTCCAACCCTAACCCCAACACACCCCTAACCCTAATCTCAGCCCTAGCCCTAGCCCTAGCCCTAACCCTAGCCCTAACCCTAGCCCTAGACCTAGCCCTAGCCATAGCCCTGGCCCTGACCCTAGCCCTAACCCCAACCCTAATGGGAAAATGGAAATAAATACATTTTCTTTTAATTTTATTATTTTTCCCTAACTAAGGGGGTGATAAGGGGGGTTTGATTTACTATTTATGGTGGGTTTTTATTTTTGGCAGCTGTCACACGCTAAAAGACGCTTTTTATTGTAAAAATAGTTTTTGCATCACCACATATTGAGAGCTATAATTTCTCCGTATTTTGACCCACCGAGTCATGTGAGGTCTTATTTTTTGTGGGACGAGTTGACATTTTTATTGGTACTATTTTCGGGCACGTGACATTTTTTGATCGCTTTTTATTCCGATTTTTGGGACGCAGAATGAACAAAAACCAGCGTTTCATGAATTTCTTTTAGGGGGTGCATTTACACCGTTCCGCGTGCAATAAAATTGATAAAGCCCTTTTATTCTTCGGGTCAGTACGGTTACAGCGATACCTCATTTAGGTCTTTTTTTATGTTTTGTCGGTTTTATGCAATGAAAACTATTTTATATAAAAAATAATTATTTTTGCATCACTTTATTCTGCGAGCTATAACTTTTTTATTTTTTCGCTAATGATGCTGTATCGCAGCTCGTTTTTTGCGGGACAAGATGACGTTTTCAGCGGTACCATGGATATTTATATGCATCTTTTTGATCGCCCGTTATTGCACTTTTTGTTCAGGGGTATGATAAAAAACGAAGCAAAAAATAATGATTTATTATTTTTATTTTTTAAGGGGTTCGCTAAAGGGGTTAACTAATGGGACAGTTTTATAGGGCAGGTCGTTACGGATGCGGCGATACCAAATGTGTACTTTTATTGTTTGTTTTTTTTATTTCCAAAAAATGAATTTATTGGGGGAATATTTTTTTTTTTCTAATTTATTTGGCGATTTTTTAAAAAATTATTTTAACACTTTTTTTTTTTTAAACTTTATTACATTGTCCCAGGTGGGACATCACTGTCCTGTGACAGATCGCTGATCTGTCACATCACAGATCACTGTGACAGATCAGCGATCTGTCACAGGCAGTGCAGCAGACTTCCTCATGCCTGCGCTTTGCAGGCACTGAGGAAGCCGGCTCCCTGCAGCTCCCCGAAGGTCCCCGTCGCCATCTTGGATTCGAGGGCCTGCAGGGAAGGAGCCCCCTGCACATTGCACTGCCGTGGGGGGCTCAGGGAAGCACGGAGGGAGCCCCCTCCCTGCCGATGCTTCCCCTTATCCCCCGGTACACCGCGATCGTGTTTGATCGTGGTGTGCAAGGGGTTAACGTGTCGGGGGCGGTCCGTGACCGCCCCTGACACATTGTGCCGGGTGTCAGCTGTGATAATCAGCTGACACCCAGCCGCGATCAGCGGCGCTCACCAAACTATATGTTTGGCGTAAAGGCAACACAGCTCATCACCCTGAACACACCATCCCCACTGTCAAACATGGTGGTGGCAGCATCATGGTTTGGGCCTGCTTTTCTACAGCAGGGACAGGGAAGATGGTTAAAATTGATCGGAAGATGGATGGAGCCAAATACAGGACCATTCTTGAAGAAAACCTGTTGGAGTCTGCAAAAGACCTGAGACTGGGACGGAGATTTGTCTTCCAACAAGACAATGATCCCAAACATAAAGCAAGATCTGCAATGGAATGGTTCACAAATAAACGTATCCAGGTGTTAGAATGGCCAAGTCAAAGTCCAGACCTGAATCCAATCGAGAATCTGTGGAAAGAGCTGAAAACTGCTGTTCACAAACGATCTCCATCAATCCTCACTGAGCTCGAGCTGTTTGCCAAGGAAGAATGGGCAAGAATTTCAGTCTCTCGATGTACAAAACTGATAGAGACATACCCCAAGCGACTTGCAGCTGTAACCGCAGCAAAAGGTGGGGCAACAAAGTATTAAGTTAAAAGGGGCCAAATAATATTGCACGCCCCACTTTTCAGTTTCTGAATTAACACAAAAATTTAAAATAATTTAAATTTCATTCAACTTCACAATTGTGTCCCACTTGTTGATTCTTCACCAAAAATTTACATTTGGTATCTTTATGTTTGAAGCATGATATGTGGGAAAAGGTTGAAAACTTCCAGGGGGCCGAATACTTTCGCAAGGCACAGTAAATGTACTGCTTTTCAGAGGCGTCAGTACATGTCACATGGGCACAAGGATGCAACATGGATGTGCCACAATGACACTGACAACAAATGGATATCACATACATATATATGGATGGCACATGAACAGGGAAAATGGATCTCACCAGTACTGGTCTTTCCAGTACAGTAATCCCCAGGACGTGTAAAGGGGGCACCCTCCGGGTGTTGCAGATATCATTGCAATAAAGGTGAGGGGAAGCCACACATTTCACCCTGTAAATTCGCAAGGGGTGAAATCCGCACCTATAACCTATAGCTATCTCTGAGCTGCTACTATGCAGGCGTGGACGGCGTCATCTTGAAGGAGGAATTTTTTTTCTTCTCGAGTAAGACGGCGCCGCCAGCGCATGCACAGTAGCAGCTATCGGATCACGGCTATAGACACCGATAGCTGCTACTGTGCAGGCACACCAGGTGCCATTTTCAAATAATTTTTTTTTCCTAGCCAAATAACAAAAAGAAAATGTATTATTGGCACACTAAACATGCGACTATGCTGCGGAGCAGGGCCACGGCTCTCACCTGCCTGCAGAAGCGTTTTTTGCCTCTTTCTTCAGTATGTTAGGTATTCATTATGTAAACTAGGGGGCAGGTCAGTGGGGTATCAGTGACCTGTCAGCTGTCTGCTTTATAAATACCTAATCAGAGCACCACAGCAGACCCCCCCCACACAGACCGTCCCAGGGGCACGAGCATATCATTGACACAAAACAGAAAATAAAGGCTAAATAACAACCACAAGACGGATTTCATCACCCCAGGAATCATTGTAGGCAGTATAACGGTGCCGACCTGACACTGTGTGTAGGTTAGGCCTGTTTCACACATACGTCTTTGATGTCAGTTGCAATCCTTGAAAATGGCGGAAAACGGATCCCTCTCCGCTCTCACATCAACGCGTGCCACCGGACCGTTGTTTTGACGGATCCAGCGAAGGATGAAATTTAAAGGAACCGCGCCGGGGGGGGGGGGGAGAGAATGTTTTACGATCCCGGAACGGCATTCAGGGTTAAAAATATTCCCGGAAAAATGCTGCCGGGCCTGCGCTGTTGAAAATAGCGGACCGTCAAAAAGAAAAACGTTGCAGAGTCCGTCTCATCTGCCCTGGAGACGCTAAAGTATTGGCGGATCTGTCAAAAAACGGGTGTGACGGAAGACCGTCAGTCAAGATCCACCACTAATGTAAGTCTATGGAGGAAAAAAACGGATCCGCCCCTTTTTTGGCGGATCTGTTTTTTCAGAAATTGGCGGATTTTGTCTGACGCCAAAAAACTGATGTGTGAAACAGGCCTTACTGAGCACAATCCTGCTGACAGGTTCCCTTTAAGTCTCTCAACCTTTATTTGCTCCAGTTCTGTATTCCACCAACGTTTACATTATGTCCTGACTCCACCTGTATACCACCAAAATACTATTTGTGTCAGGAACACCGCACTGCACTTGCTCACTGAGCCAGAGCGCGCGTCCTGAGTACAAAGACTGTGCACAAAGATACCTGCGGAGCGGGCAGCTGTGGTGACAATGCATGCTCCAGGACCTGAATCACGTGACTGCTGGGGGCGTGGCCTAAGCTCCACAGAGCTAGGAGCTGCAGGGAAACTCCTAGAAAGGTAACTACAGGACAATGTTACCAAGGGGCATAGACAGAGACAGAAACCAGAACAAGCCGAGGTCAAAGCACAAGATAGCAGGACAGTACCAAAGGGATTAGACAGAATGGATAGTCAGGACGTAGCAATAGATCAGAAAACCAGAACGGGCATTAGACGGTACAATAGGGGTAAACTGTAACGGAGTAACAATAGCCAAGCCAGGAGGTCAGAACCAGAAAAGACAATGGTACCAAAACGAGAGACGGAGTACAGAGTGAAGGAACAAGCCGGGTCATACACAGAACCCAAACAAACAATGCACAGTACACGCACACCAGGGGTCAGACACACCAGAACAGCAGTATAACTGACAGAGAATGCTAGTTTGGAGTGAGTATAAATACCCCTCCCAGATCCAAAGAGAGGCCGGCAAAAGTTAACCCTGTGAGAACAGGACATTAACCATGTCCTAACCATGACAATTTGATCACATACTGTAATTAAATGAGGATGGTCAGGTCTAGTAGACGTCATCGCTGTGGTATCTGTGCATCCTCTCTGTTCCGAATCGCCATCCTCCGACCCTGATTGATGTTGATGATGCGTCCTGTGGGCATGCGCACATACCTCAATGAAATCCTGAACCTGTGCAGTAGCATCGCCGGCCCACACATGCACTTTGCTCTGCCTTACTGCATGCAGAGCAAAGGTCTTCATTGTGCATGTCCCCAGAAGAGCAGAGCAAAATGCACCTATACGGGCTGGTGACGCTACTACACAGGTGCAAGATTTCGTTGCGGTGTGTGGATGATGCAGGAAGCATCATCAACAGTAATCAGAGCAAGAGGACAGTGATTTGAAGAAGAGGGGAACCCAGATTACTGGGATGTGTCACTTATTAGACTGTGTGTTGTAGTTTCAATGCAGTGTTTTATCAGCAGGAGATTATAAGTACAGGACTTCCCCTATTGCGACCAGCAGTCCAGCTAATATGTGTAACCCACTCCCTCCACTGAATAGCAGATTGCTGACAATGCACAGTGTACGCAGGAAGCTGTCACGCAGGGGTGTTGACAGGGTTATACAGAGAGCAGAAGACTTGGCATTCTATGAAAACTACACGAAGTAGTCCAGTAAGTGATACAGTTGTGGCCAAAAGTATTGACACCCCTGCAATTCTGTCAGATAATACTCAGTTTCTTCCTGAAAATGATTGCAAACACAAATTCTTTGGTATTATTATCTTCATTTAATTTGTCTTAAATGAAAAAACACAAAAGAGAATGAAGCAAAAAGCAAAACATTGATCACTTCACACAAAACTCCAAAAATGGGCCAGACAAAAGTATTTGCACCCTCAACCTAATACTTGGTTGCACAACCTTTAGCCAAAATAACTGCGACCAACCGCTTCCGGTAACCATCAATGAGTTTCTTACAATGCTCTGCTGGAATTTTAGACCATTCTTCTTTGGCAAACAACTCCAGGTCCCTGATATTTGAAGGGTGCCTTCTCCAAACTGCCATTTTTAGATCTCTCCACAGGTGTTCTATGGGATTCAGGTCTGGACTCATTGCTGGCCACTTAGAAGTCTCCAGTGCTTTCTCTCACACCATTTTCTAGTGCTTTTTGAAGTGTGTTTTGGGTCATTGTCCTGCTGGAAGACCCATGACCACTGAGGGAGACCCAGCTTTCTCAAACAGGGCCCTACATTATGCTGCAAAATTTGTTGATAGTCTTCTGACTTTATAATGCCATGCACACGGTCAAGCAGTCCAGTGCCAGAGGCAGCAAAGCAACCCCAAAACATCAGGGAACCTCCGCCATGCTTGACTGTAGGGACCGTGATCTTTTCTTTGAATGCGTCTTTTTTTCTCCTGTAAACTCTATGTTGATGCCTTTGCCCAAAAAGCTCTACTTTTGTCTCATCTGACCAGAGAACATTCTTGCAAAACATTTTAGGCTTTTTCAGGTAAGTTTTGGCAAACTCCAGCCTGGCTTTTTTATGTCTCGGGGTAAGAAGTAGGGTCTTCCTGTGTCTCCTACCGTACAGTCCCTTTTCATTCAGATGCCGATGGATAGTACGGGTTGACACTGTTGTACCCTCGGACTGCAGGGCAGCTTGAACTTGTTTGGATGTTAGTCGAGGTTCTTTATCCAACATCCGCACAATCTTGCGTTGAAATCTCTTGTCAATTTTTCTTTTCCGTCCACATCTAGGGAGGTTAGCCACAGTGCCATGGGCTTTAAACTTCTTGATGACACTGCGCACGGTAGACACAGGAACATTCAGGTCTTTGGAGATGGACTTGTAGCCTTGAGATTGCTCATGCTTCCTCACAATTTGGTTTCTCAAGTCCTCAGACAGTTCTTTGGTCTTCTTTCTTTTCTCCATGCTCAATGTGGTACACACAAGGACACAGGACAGAGGTTGAGTCAACTTTAATCCATGTCAACTGGCTGCAAGTGTGATTTAGTTATTGCCAACACCTGTTAGGTGCCACAGGTAAGTTACAGGTGCTGTTAATTACACAAATTAGAGAAGCATCACATGATTTTTCGAACAGTGCCAATACTTTTGTCCACCCTCTTTTTTTATGTTTAGTGTGGAATTATATCCAATTTGGCTTTAGGACAATTTTTTTTGTGTTTTTTCATTTAAGACAAATTAAATGAAGATAATAATACCAAAGAATTTGTGTTTGCAATCATTTTCAGGAAGAAACTGAGTATTATCTGACAGAATTGCAGGGGTGTCAATATTTTTGGCCACAACTGTACATCACTAGAATCAGGGTCTCTGTCCCTACATCATGCTGCTCTCATTACATAGCAAAAATCTGATGACACATTCCCTCTAAGGGTATATTCACAAGTGGCAGAATTCTGTGAATGAATAGGGTAACTTCCACAGCGACTTAGATTTCTGTAAGCATTATTTTGGTAAATGGCACAGTGGAAGAGATGACTGCGAGTAATCTACTGCGTGTACCTATACAGTCAGGGTGCCCCTCATCAGCGGTCTCATACATGCCGTAATGTCACTGTTCCTTATCTCTTTCATCAGGCCTAAGGTTAGTGAAGACGCCTGACATCTACACAGTGCTTGAAAGTGATTCTGGGAGACCCCAATGTCCACCCTCTTAGAAGGGTCTCTCAATGTCATTGTCAGTCAGAGCATTTACCCACTGAGCCACATGCAGAGCTTTACCTAAGTATCAAACCTAGTTTTCATATGGATGCTAGATGTGGTTACCAAGGCAACTGCCGACCATAACACAAGCAAATGAAGAAAGTGGGAAAAAATAAAATCCTGTCACTTTTCAGCTCGTGTGACCTGCTGGGTCCTTGGGTGACCGTCACTTTCTTTAATGCACGGCTGTCTATCGGTGTACGAGTGATAACGAGCGTGCGGGTAAATCCTGACAGGCCTGAGTCTATCCGTCTGCCACTTCTGGTGTGTAGACAGGCGGCACTGTGCGCACGCAGACGCTCTCCCTCTTTCTCCCTCTCCCTCGCTGACTGGCAGTAGTCATCCTAATGTAGTTTAATGGCTTCACAAAGAAAGCCGGTGAGCAGAACCGTGGAGTAGCTGGCTGTGGTCAGACCATGACCTAGCTCGCCATGAACTTGGAAGGTCTTGAAATGATAGCCGTACTGATCGTCATCGTCCTTTTCGTGAAATTATTGGAACAGTTTGGGCTTATTGAAGCAGGCATAGAAGGTAAGGGACACGTCTCCGCTGGAACTTTCTCGCTCCGCTGTGCTGAGATGCTGAGCCTCTATTGCCACTTGGGGAAGTTTTCTGCAGTTTGTCTGTGTTGTTTGCTCATATAGCAGAGTTCAGGTTGTCAGATGCAGTAGAGCGGAGTTTGTCGGATGCCCTTACTCACTATGCAGGACATTTTATCTTGGAGAGGTGCCACCTTATACTATGTCGCATCCAACCCTGATGGAAATATATATATGTAATGTGTGTGTATATATATATATGTGTATATATATAATGTGTGTGTGTATATATATATATATATATATATATATATGGTATATATATTTTCTTGCACGATGTGTGTGTGTGTGTGTATATATATATATATATATATTTATAAAATAATACGACATGTATATATGTATGAGTGGGATCTATATGTCTGTTTATATATTTTGTATTTATATATTATTGTGTATGTGTATATATATATATACTGCTCAAAAAAATAAAGGGAACACATCTTAGATATCACTGAATGTCAAATTCCAGTTGCAAATCTTTATTCATTACACATGTAATGCAATGAGAGCAGTGAAACATAAAAATGATTATTGTAAATTTAAGATGAATATCCCATGAAGTGTGACAGACGTGGAGTTACATCGTGTTGTTTAAGTGTTCACTTTCTTTTTTGAGTAGCGTATATACATACACATACTAGATATACACTTTATATTTCTATATCTACATTCTCGCAATCTGTCTGTCTATCTATATCACTTTTATTTCTATAATTCTTTAATTTTATAGATTTATAGTATGGTTTTTCTTTCTCTCTCTAATATTATTGTTATAAGGAATACTTATTAATATTTAACTTTTTTTACTTTTTGTTTAATTTCTACACCCTCGAATCTGTTTATTTGCTACAAGACCTTGATTCTATATGATCGGACCAGGATCATCCCGATAATCAGTGCATTCCTATAGACTGTACTGATGTTTAGTTACATGCGCTAAACTATGAACGCAGCGCCTCCAGTAGTATAGCTAGATGGGGTTTATATACAGAGTCTGATGACATCACACTTGGATATGAAGTATCTTCTGTAATAAAAGGTGCAGACAAGTTGTTTCCATGCTTTACATACCATGTATCATCTATTTGCCCGTCATCTTGCTAATAGCGATGCCCAGCAGTAGATGGGAGTTTGGCTGATGCAGCAGAAGTGAGTTTGTCATTAGTGTCATTATTGCTGGGTTGGTTGTGGCTTTGCAGAATGACTTCTCTCAACTCGGAGAGTTATCACATCCCAGATTAATCCAGCTCTGCTACATCAGCTCGATTTAGAATTTGCCTTTTTTTTGTCCTGTAACTGCGTTTTGATGATACAGTTTCAAGATTAGAAAATTCTCATTTCGAGACTTATTTTTTATAAATGCCAGGGGCACAAGAGACGGCGTAATCTCAGAGTGAGATAAAAGCCGTCTATTCCTTCATTAGTTGGCTGGGTTCACTGTGTGATCACGTAACATTTTATCGGTCGTGTCGCTTCATTATTGCTGCTCTTTGAACAATACCAGTGAACGTTGTTTAATCACATCTCCGAGTGTAAAGGTGCACGTGCCGCAATGTTTTCATGGCACTGATAATTGCTTGGGATATATTGTTATTTTACACTTTAGGTGGCAGGAAATATTTACATTCTAGCTTTTTTTGCTTCTTTTTTTTTTCTTTATCGCATTGATTTCTTTGTAAGCATGCAAAGTTTTTTGTGAGCTTATACTTGTAAGTTATTGTTGATCCCTCTTGGATGCTTTAAAATGTTCTTAAGGTACGAGTAAAGGGATTTTCATCCCCAAAAAATAAATACACTGTCTTTCAGCATAAAGTGACTGTTCAAACCTACTGCATCTCCACCCCCCAATCTACTGATAGATGCTCTATTCTGAGTCCTTGAGCTTCACCTTAGATCTACCTATTTGCAGATCCAGGAGTTTCACTTTCAGTCTAGCTGTATGCAGGTCCAGGAGCTTCACTTTCAGTCTAGCTGTATGCAGGTCCAGGAGCTTCACTTTCAGCCTAGCTGTATGCAGGTCCAGGAGCTTCACTTTCAGTCTAGCTGTATGCAGGTCCAGGAGCTTCATTTTCAGTCTAGCTGTATGCAGGTCCAGGAGCTTCACTTTCAGTCTAGCTGTATGCAGGTCCAGGAGCTTCACTTTCAGTCTAGCTGTATGCAGGTCCAGGAGCTTCACTTTCAGTCTAGCTGTATGCAGGTCCAGAAGCTTCACTTTCAGTCTAGCTGTATGCAGGTCCAGGAGCTTCATTTTCAGTCTAGCTGTATGCAGGTCCAGGAGCTTCACTTTCAGCCTATATGTATGCAGGTCCAGAAGCTTCACTTTCAGTCTAGCTGTATGCAGGTCCAGGAGCTTCATTTTCAGTCTAGCTGTATGCAGGTCCAGGAGCTTCACTTTCAGTCTAGCTGTATGCAGGTCCAGGAGCTTCACTTTCAGTCTAGCTGTATGCAGGTCCAGGAGCTTCACTTTCAGTCTAGCTGTATGCAGGTCCAGGAGCTTCACTTTCAGTCTAGCTGTATGCAGGTCCAGGAGAATAATTTTCAGCCTAGATGTATGCAGGTCCAGGAGCTTCACTTTCAGTCTAGCTGTATGCAGGTCCAGGAGCTTCACTTTCAGTCTAGCTGTATGCAGGTCCAGGAGCTTCACTTTCAGTCTAGCTGTATGCAGGTCCAGGAGCTTCACTTTCAGTCTAGCTGTATGCAGGTCCAGGAGCTTCACTTTCAGTCTAGCTGTATGCAGGTCCAGGAGAATAATTTTCAGCCTAGATGTATGCAGGTCCAGGAGCTTCACTTTCAGTCTAGCTGTATGCAGGTCCAGGAGCTTCACTTTCAGTCTAGCTGTATGCAGGTCCAGGAGAATAATTTTCAGCCTAGATGAATGCAGGTCCAGGAGCTTCACTTTCAGTCTAGCTGTATGCAGGTCCAGGAGCTTCACTTTCAGTCTAGCTGTATGCAGGTCCAGGATATTCACTTTCAGCCTAGCTGTATGCAGGTCCAGGAGCTTCACTTTCAGTCTAGCTGTATGCAGGTCCAGGAGATTCACTTTCAGTCTAGCTGTATGCAGATCCAGCAGCTTCACTTTCAGTCTAGCTGTATGCAGGTCCCGGATATTCACTTTCAGCCTAGCTGTATGCAGGTCCAGGAGCTTCACTTTCAGTCTAGCTGTATGCAGGTCCAGGAGCTTCATTTTCAGTCTAGCTGTATGCAGGTCCAGGAGCTTCACTTTCAGTCTAGCTGTATGCAGGTCCAGGAGCTTCACTTTCAGTCTAGCTGTATGCAGGTCCAGGAGCTTCACTTTCAGTCTAGCTGTATGCAGGTCCAGGAGCTTCATTTTCAGTCTAGCTGTATGCAGGTCCAGGAGCTTCATTTTCAGTCTAGCTGTATGCAGGTCCAGGAGCTTCACTTTCAGTCTAGCTGTATGCAGGTCCAGGAGCTTCACTTTCAGTCTAGCTGTATGCAGGTCCAGGAGCTTCACTTTCAGTCTAGCTGTATGCAGGTCCAGGAGCTTCATTTTCAGTCTAGCTGTATGCAGGTCCAGGAGCTTCACTTTCAGTCTAGCTGTATGCAGGTCCAGGAGCTTCACTTTCAGTCTAGCTGTATGCAGGTCCAGGAGCTTCATTTTCAGTCTAGCTGTATGCAGGTCCAGAAGCTTCACTTTCAGTCTAGCTGTATGCAGGTCCAGGAGCTTCATTTTCAGTCTAGCTGTATGCAGGTCCAGGAGCTTCACTTTCAGCCTATATGTATGCAGGTCCAGAAGCTTCACTTTCAGTCTAGCTATATGCAGGTCCAGGAGCTTCATTTTCAGTCTAGCTGTATGCAGGTCCAGGAGCTTCACTTTCAGTCTAGCTGTATGCAGGTCCAGGAGCTTCACTTTCAGTCTAGCTGTATGCAGGTCCAGGAGCTTCACTTTCAGTCTAGCTGTATGCAGGTCCAGGAGCTTCACTTTCAGTCTAGCTGTATGCAGGTCCAGGAGAATAATTTTCAGCCTAGATGTATGCAGGTCCAGGAGCTTCACTTTCAGTCTAGCTGTATGCAGGTCCAGGAGCTTCACTTTCAGTCTAGCTGTATGCAGGTCCAGGAGCTTCACTTTCAGTCTAGCTGTATGCAGGTCCAGGAGCTTCACTTTCAGTCTAGCTGTATGCAGGTCCAGGAGCTTCACTTTCAGTCTAGCTGTATGCAGGTCCAGGAGAATAATTTTCAGCCTAGATGTATGCAGGTCCAGGAGCTTCACTTTCAGTCTAGCTGTATGCAGGTCCAGGAGCTTCACTTTCAGTCTAGCTGTATGCAGGTCCAGGAGAATAATTTTCAGCCTAGATGAATGCAGGTCCAGGAGCTTCACTTTCAGTCTAGCTGTATGCAGGTCCAGGAGCTTCACTTTCAGTCTAGCTGTATGCAGGTCCAGGATATTCACTTTCAGCCTAGCTGTATGCAGGTCCAGGAGCTTCACTTTCAGTCTAGCTGTATGCAGGTCCAGGAGATTCACTTTCAGTCTAGCTGTATGCAGATCCAGCAGCTTCACTTTCAGTCTTGCTGTATGCAGGTCCCGGATATTCACTTTCAGCCTAGCTGTATGCAGGTCCAGGAGCTTCACTTTCAGTCTAGCTGTATGCAGGTCCAGGAGCTTCATTTTCAGTCTAGCTGTATGCAGGTCCCGGAGATTCACTTTCAGTCTAGCTGTAAGCAGGCCAAGGAGATTCACTTTCAGTCTAGCTGTATGCAGTTCCAGGAGCTTCACTTTCAGTCTAACTGTATGCAGGTCCCGGAGATTCACTTTCAGTCTAGCTGTATGCAGGTCCCGGAGATTCACTTTCAGTCTAGCTGAATGCAGGTCCAGGAGATTCACTTTCAGTCTAGCTGACTGCAATATACTGTACATAATTTGAAAAAGGAATGCAATGCCCAGGGAGACAGTTTGTCACATGCATGCTCTTGATTTGTAAAGAGCGATGATGTCATTGCTTTTGCAAATTCTATAAATTGGAGATGAAGAGGTGTCCTTACTATATGGGAGGCAGTACTATTTCAGGAAAATCAACACCCAATGGCCTAGTCCATTCCTGACACATTTGAATAGTGTAAATGCAGAATAAAACTTTGTTTTGTAAGTAAAAAACACCCAAGAATGGCTAAGAGGAAAACATTGGACTATTCTGAAGTGGCCTTCTATGAGCTCTGACCTAAATCCTATTGAGCAACTTTGGAAAGAGCTGAGACTGGAGCAGTTTGCTCTTGAGGAGTGGGCCAAAATACCTGTCGAGAGGTGCAGAAGTCTCTGACAGTTACAGGAATCGTTTGATTGCAGTGATTGCCTCAAAAGGTTGTGTAACAAAATTTTAAGTTAAGAGTAATATAATTTCTGTCCAGGCCTATTTCACGAGTTTTATTTTTTTTGTAATTCTGTGGAAGCATGGTTGAAAAGCAATGTCTGACTTTCATTAGTTCATTTTCATAGATTTTGCATTTATTACTTTTGTCAGATTCAAGTTATTTCAGTGACCATTGTGGGTTTTGCTGTCATTAAACAAGGGGTATCAACAATTTTGACCATGTGTGTATATATAGAGATCTCAAAGCCAAAAGAAAGGGGTAATTAGAATGCAGAAATAGTTGGAATAGCATCATTGTAAGGCTGTTTAGGGGGTCTTGGGCAGCTGACAGGTTACCTTTAAGCAGTCAAGCCAGCATCTTTGACATGCTCCTCTGCTCACATGCTGACACAAAAACACTGTCCTGTGTAATGCACAGAAATGGAAGTGAAGCTGCCTGGATCTGAGATGGAGCATCTGGCAGGGGATAGGAGCACCAGCAGTAATGGAGTCATTATAGAAAGTTAAATAACTTAGTATTTAAAGATTAGTTCTCAATAGTTTTTGGATGTTTAATTGAGGTCATCTTTCCATCCCTGGGGGCCTTGGACTGTCTATGTATCTCATAATGGTTGGCTAATAGAGCTGGTGCAAATCAATTTGAAAAACCCAGTCGATTGGAGCCTTGAGAACCGTTTCTTCCCTGACTGCATCTCCAGCTTCTGGCGTGTCGTTATAATTGCAGCATGAAGAGCACGTGGTTCAGACAATATCTAATTAGAAAGTGGAGACGGGGATGTAGTCAGGTAAGAGGCAGTTCTGAGGACTCCTATCCAGAATCCACAGATTACTGACGTAACAAATAGACGAGGTCCAGTGGCTAGATTCGCACCAACTCTATGGCTAATAGTTTGAATCCCCCCCCCCCGTGTAATACCATATTTCCCCAACAATGTCCGATAGAGAGTAAATGTATAGCCAGAAACTGCTTCTCCGATGACAGCTGATTGTGGACTGTCATCACCTGAAAAAGTAGATAATGAAATGAGAGAAACTTTTCGGCCCATCTGTGACGCAGATGAGCATACGGAGCCGCACGTGGAGCCAGTCGTGTATGCAATCTGCGGATGTCACAGATCTGATTTATAATGTCATCTGAATCCATCCTTAAAGGAAACCTGTCACAAGAAAACTTTAATAACCTTCACATATGGGGTTTATCTGCAGGTTAATAGCGTTACTAATCTGTCTGGCGCCTGCTTGTTGCAGAATGCTGCAGGGAGAAAATGCTCTCAATTCTCCCCGGCAGTGTTTGGTTTAAGTCACGGGGGCAGCGCCGATGCGAGTTCACTCACTGCTGTGAGAATACAGAGTGGCAGCTCTAACTGCCCCCTGGGCCTGACTGACACTCGCTCTGCAGTGGGGCCGGCTGTCAGTCAGGACCAGGGGTGCGGTTACAGCCGCTGTGGTGTGAGTGAACCGATGCCGCCGCCCCCTCCCCTGTGACTTAAACCGAATACTGCTAGGGAGAATTAAGTTAATTTTCTCTCCACGTTAGGCTACATGCAGGCGTCGGGCAGGTTAGTAATACTATTAACCTGTAGATTAACCCCTTATCTACAGGTTAATAGCATTTTTCTGGTGATAGGTTCCCTTTAAAGGGGTTGCACCAAAACAGAAATTAGCAACTATCCATAGGACAGTTGATAACTTATTGATTGATGGGTGTCCCATTGCCAGGATAACACTGATAAATAAATGAGGCCTAAGCAGTGCCCCATTTAAATGTAGCGATGATCCATCATGTGAGTTAATGCAGCTAAGTTTATTCTCCCTCTAAGCCCACTCTTTTTATGAAAAGTAGAAGAACATCAGAAAGTTGCAAATGATTGTACCAATATGGGATGCACCTTAATTTGCGTTTTTTCCTCCACCAGAAAAACTGTCGAACACCCATTCGTAAATTACTCTCATAGCCTTAATTAGACATTTTGTTAGACTGATTCACACAAAACACTATCTCCCAAAATACAATGCAGCATTATTAAAGCAGAGTGAAGCTAATGAAGAGGTATTCACTTGATCCAGCAGTAAACAGCAGAATTGTGAGTGTGGCTCTGGAGCAGCCCGATGTAAGTATATCAAAGGGTTTGTGAAGTTGCCCAAATGTTCTGATACAGTGAAAGTGTGATTTGGTCAGACGAGCTTCCCTGCTGGTCTGTAGGAGCTTGGTGCTAAGTTCAGACACTACGGGAGGTGCTAATGCATAAGCTGAGCATAGTAATTCAATAAAGAAAATGGATGAACACTTAATGAAGAACTAAGAATTCATTGGACATCCGCAACTGCCGTCCTACGTGATTATATCAGAGCTGCATCGGGGACGTTCCATTAGATTACTGGATTTTCTGAGTGCCGCACCGTCCACCATGCTCAGCAAGAGTCCAGCAAGAAAGATGAAGGCAAAAGGTACAAACTGTCCTGAAAATGTAACTTATAGGCTGAGACGCCATGATATTTTCATTTATTAAAACAGAACAAAATTTCGTCATTACTGGGACTTGTGTAGAAATCACATGTACAAGGGATGCAGTGACGGACAGGAGGCAGAGCAAGGGTTAACAAGTTTAATAACAGGGGAATACTCCATGCAGGGAAGTAAAGGGTTAAACAGTATAAATGGAAAAGGATGTTGGGAGGTAAAGGGTTAAACAGGAGATTCAACAGTTTAGATGGCAAAGGATATCGTAAGTAGAAGAACGACGGTTCAGATAACAGCAGTTCTTGCGAAGCAGTTATGTCAGGAGTTCCATCAACTGTAACTCCTGCTGAGAACTCAATGGCGCCGGCAACTGCTGGTGCGGTGTCTTTTCCAGAAAAGTCCTGTGGGCATCAATGCCCCGTCTTCTGATGGCAGTGGTCGTTCTCTGGTACTTTCCACTGGGCCTAGTCCATAAACTTCAGAGGCTGACAGAGGTACGGGTCACAGTCCTGTAAGAGCCCAATGTGGCTCTGAAACTATATTCACTTTTGAAGTCAGGTCACAAGTGTCTGGGCAAATAGTCACTGGCAACGTCAGGGGCAAGTGTATGTGGTCACTCTTATGTGACACGTGTACTGTACTCACGGACATGGAGCATACGGCACCTTGTTCTCTGGTCGCTACGGGGTGCGCTGCACTTTCTTCTTTATGCTGCGTGCTGCCTGTTCTTGCCAAGACTCAAGCGCCGACAACCACTGATGCGCAGCTCCTCTCTGGTGGTCACCGGCACCCTGCACTTTCTCTCTGTAGTCACCGACACATTGCACCTTGCCGGTGCTCTGTGAGTGCAGGGGAAGTAGAGCGCGCCGCTCACTGCTCTGCGCGCTGCTCTGTGTTCGTGCCAAACTGCCCTCCTGCGCGCTTTTCCTTTTTATGCCTTTTTTCCACTCACTCCCTACCCTCCTGGGACAGCAGGAAGGTCCGACTCACTAGCACTTCCCCCAGGCAATAGGGGAATGTCTGGCTCACTCAGGCTACCCCCCGGGAACAGGAGATGCAGTCTTTTCAGTTCCGGACCCGGCATGCAGGTACCCTCTGTCTGGTCGTCCCCCTTACACTTGAACAAAGTCTAAAGGTGTTTTCCAATATTTTTTTTTTTAATTTATAGGGTTCCAGACATAAAAGTAATGACAGAGCTATAACCGTCCTTGCAAGTCCAGTGCTGCCTCTCTGCCACTGCTCCAGTCTTTGTTGACAGGCTGCAGTGATACCATCATCACTACAGTGCAACAAGTCACTGGGCTCAACAGTCGTGTGACAATTACGACAGTGATTAGTCTCGAGGTGTTGTAGTCATGATGTCACCGCTGCAGCCTGTCACCAAAAATTGGAAGTGGTGAAGAGGCAACGCTGGACTTGCTGTTGGTCTGTTTTTTTAAACATATTCAAGCCTGGAGAATAACAAAAAAAAATCCTTTTATCTTATAAAAAAAAGTTATACAGGCTCCCAAAAATCTGGATTGTTGGGTCTTTTAAAAGGCTGGTCTGACGCTTATCCCTGGGCATCCAATCATCACTAAAATTCATTGTCAGTCCAAAGGGGGACGAGTACGACCCGAAGTACATTGATTCTATGAAAGCAGACTTTTATTTCCAGTCACTGGAATTTTCCTACTTTGTTTCCTTTTCCTCATTAGGATTTTAAGGTTTATTTTCCAGTTGATAATTAGGGCCAAGTAATAAGCACCAATTCATCCGTTCACATTTACATCCTTTTGAAACTTGAAAAAAAAAAATCAGGATAAATGTAGAAACGCGGCGGCCACAATACCTTTTCCAATGAATAATAGTCAGTGAGTTCACCTTGAGTTTCTTGCTCATAACTCCACTGACGGCAGATAACGATCATTTTAATGATTTCGCTTTTGCACATTCTACAAGAAGGGAAGCATTTGCTTTTCCCCTCTGTTATGTTTTGAACATTGCTGCACAGTAAAACTGTTTTTGATATTCATGAGATGCAACAGGTGAAAAAATATATTATCTCTGGCTGCTCCTTCCCTCTTCAATAAAGGGAACTGTGTTTCGCATGATCAAGTCTAGCTTCACGTTGGATTGTACCTTTACAGACCTCATATGATCGTATGACATACATAAACCAGGTAATGCCTAATTATTTTCCATCATTCAGCCATGCATGTGCTTGTTTTCATTTGCTTTAAGCTAATCTGTCACCAGATTTACCAGCATAAACTGCTTAGATTATTAAATAGATCTTTTAGACCTGATGAGGTTGGTCTACTTACTTTGAAAATCCATGTTAGTAGGACTTTATAAACCTCTTTCAAAGTTTACCCCATTTATCATGAATGACACCTCCTCAGTGCCCCTCTTCCCTGCTGCTGAGATCTTACACTAGCCAGGATAAGCTGCTGCTGCCAGTCAGGCTGGATACACATGAGCTCTACTGCTGACGCTGACATACTCTGAGCCTGCAGGACAGCGTGAATTTCTTTGGAACTTGATTGGGGCTGCTTATCCGCAATCCAAACTATCCTACTTTACAACCTTTCATCAGTTTTTCTCTGTCGTCCACATCCAGGAAGATTAGCTACAGTGTCATGGGTTGTAAACTATTTGATTATGTTGCGCACCATGGACAAAGGAACATCAAGATTTCTGGACATCTTATGATTGTTTATATTTTTCAACAATTTTGGTTCTCAAGTCCTCAGACAGTTCTCTTCTCCTCTTTCTGTTCTCTGTGCTTAGTGTGGCACAAACAGACACACAATGAAAAGATTGAGTCAACTTCTCCCCTTTTTATCTGGTTTCAGATGTGATTTTCATATTGCCCATGCCTGTTACTTGCCACAGGTGAGTTTGAATAAGCATCACATGTGTGAAAGATAGTTATTTACCCTCTAATTTTGGAAAAGTGCCAACAATTTTGTCTGGCCCATTTTGGGGTTTTTGTGTGAAAATATGTGCAATTTGCCTTTTTCTGTCTGTTTTTTAGTGTTCCAATACACACAAAGAAAATAAGCATGTGCATAACAACATGTGTAATTGCAATAATTCTTTGGGAGAAATACTTCATTTTCTGGAACAATTTCAAGGGTGAAAAAACTTTCAGCCATGACTGTATATTCAATAAAATAGGGAAAAAACGTATTGATTGCTGGATCTCTAACCTGTGGGGAACTCACCAACACCAAGAACGTGGTTCTGCTGAACAGTATCTGAAAGTAGCAGATGTCGAACATGTCACCGACACAGAGTCGCTGCCCCATGGGACAGCCAGATATTGCCGAGAAATGTATTCCAGCACTCTCACAGATAATGAATAGAGCTGACTCAGGCGCTATACAGACTAGGCTCTGGAGAGCCCTGATTTTGGTATTGGTTGAGGCATTCATTGATAAATTTTCCCCTATCCTAAAGAGGGCTGAACTAATCTACTTAGTGCGACCCCTTTAAAGGGAATCTGTCGGCAGGTTTGTGCTATGTAATATGACAGCAGCATGATGTGGGGACAGAGACTCTGATCCCAGCGATGTATCACTTAGTTTACTGGGTGCAGTATTTATGATAGAATCAGTTTTCTCTCTTTTGTAGAATGATCAGAGCTCAGTGGTTGAGAGGTGTATATCTCTCGCCTACACCACAGCTTTTCTGTGTTCCTTGTATAGTGACAGAAAGCTGCTAATTAGTGCTGGGGACCTGGTTAGACACGGGGGCATGAGAGCTGTTGTCCTCTAATGATAATCTCCAGCTGATAAAACACTGATTGTATTGAAACAGCAAAACACAGTCTTATAAATGTCACATCACTATAATCAGGCTCTCTGCTCCTACATTATGGCGCTGACAGATTACATAGCCAAAACCTGGTGACTGATTTCCTTTATGTCCATTTTTTCTACAAATATTCTATATTTTTAAGCTTATTCTCCAAGTAGCTATCTACGTTTATTGTGCGCAAAATATTTTTAGGTCTGACCTGCAGAACATCGAAGTGATATGTGATACTGTAGGTCCCGCCTCTACATTTGATTTCTATGCATCGTATGTCATGTAATTGGAATTCTGTACAATGATTGTGTTAGGGACGGCGGAACGCACTAAATATAAAATAACGTAAAGTGTGTTCGCTGCCCAGGGTCCACTGGGCAGAAGGTGTAAACACTGCTGCTAGATAATGGCGGACATACAATATGGCGGTATGACGCACGCGGGTTGAACGTCACCCAGGTGCGCTGAGCGATCTCTGTTAATTCACAGAGACGCCTATGTGTTAAACACAAAAGGCTGAGCCTGTTAACGCCACAGGTCTCAGAGAAGTGCACGCACGGTATCTGGTCACAGTAGCTGAACCCTAGGCAGAGGGTCAGCGTCCGTCTAGACCTAACGTGCGTGCGGCGTCGCTACTGCGGACGCCAAGGGGAGCTGCAGACTGCAGTGCGGCAACAGACACTGCTGCTAGTCGACAATGCCCGGTAGCAGGTGCACTGTCGGACGCTAGCACTGTTGATGATGCTGCTGTGGCTTGTGGCTTGCCACTGGCTGGCGCTGACTCTAAGCCTAAGTCCCTGTACACACTCATAATATCAGAGGGAGGGGATCTTAATGAGTCATTCGCAGGTTCATGCATCCATCATCATTCACACAGTAGGCAACTAGAGACTATACTAGCGCATGGCCAAGCGGCCATACGAACCTTTTATAGCCGGGACTTTCTGGAAGCTTCCAAATCCCTGAGATGGACCAATCAGATCACGAGAAGGACCTGGGATGTGACTCCCGATCTCCAATGGGAGATCATCTTGTGAGCATGCCCAGTAGAGCAACTGGAGGACTTGGGCTCAGGAGTGGCTCGTTGCTGAGCAGCCTGCGCTGCTATTGCTGGCCCAGAGGTGGCAGCAACAGTGAGACCTACAGAGCTGGTCTGAGCAGAGCATCTGAGATGCCGGGATTGCTGTGCAGGCTCCTGAGCAGTCGGTGGAGAATGGGAGACCGCTGAATGCAAGGCTCTGGATTCCTGCTGTGCAGCTGCAGGAATGTGATGCCTAGCAGACTGTATTCTGTACGGGTATGCACGTTTTACTTTATTTTTGAAGGTTTAAACAGAAAAACTGTCCATTATAAGACGTCACTCTAGGAAGCACAAGGTGGAACCAAAACTTTTACTTTTCGACAGTTGATGATTTATGTGTTTATTCATCCTACGACTGTCCCGCTGATTGACATTCTGAAATCACTGAACCTATATTGAGTTATGCTTATGAAAACATGTAAGAAGGCTTTTGTCAATCTCTTCTTGTATCATTCTTCAGAAATTTTTAGTGGAAATGGATGAATAAATGGACAACTGGACATCAAGTAGTCATTTATTAATCCACATTTAGAACATTTCCAGAGGGGTAGAACAAAGCAGAGTGCTAAGAAAAGATGCCGAAAACTTGTTATTTAAATATTTACTCTTTAACTTTTCGAAAAGATTCAATACTTATGGTTGAAAATGGTATCTGATCTCCAGGAGGAGCTGATCAGATTGATGTATTGTACATTTTTTGGAAATAGTTTCAATAAATCTTGCAATTTACACATTGGAATCCCTAGTGTTTATATGATGTATGTGAGTCCAGTGGTCGGTCCTATTTAATGATTGACAGCCTTCTCTGCATGTGACTGTGCTTGCACAGACAGCAGCCAATCACTGAATCGCACCACCCATTGGTGTCATGATCCAGGACGGGATTTCGCTTTGACCCGTCCTGGTTAGACTATGGGTTAATTGTGCTGCCTCTTTCTGGCAGAAGGAGGCTATTTAGTGCTCACTGGACCTGGGTCCGGTGTCAGTTATACTCCTGCCCTCGGCTGAGTTAAGTGACCTCTTGTATACAGTACGTGTGCCTTGTGCCTGATATCTTGCTTGCTTGTTCGGTTGTGATCTGGTTCTGTCCCTGTTACGAGTTCTGCCTGACCCTCTTGTACTGCGCTACCTCTCGTGTATGACTCTCTGCTTGTGACCCGACTTCTCTCTGCTTGTCCCCTTGGTACCACGTCGCCCTCTTGTGTATGACCTTTGGCTTTGTCTGACTACCCGTCTGTTTGTCCCTCCTGTACCTCGTTTGCCCGTACTGCTGTGACCTCTGTTTTGCCTGACTCTGAGTTGTTGTATGGTGTCCTGTCCTATCTGAAAACAGGACGCTAAGCCCCGCCCCCTTGCAGTCACATGACCATAGGTCCTGTGCCAGATTATTCATTTTCAGTGTCCGCAGGTCCCGTGCCTCTTTACCTTCCAGCGCTGACTGGACCCTGACACTATTAGCCTGAAGCACGCATGGTCACCTCTGCTGCCCACTCCACAGGTATCTTTTAGCACTGCTTCTGTACTCAGGACATGCGCACTGGCTCTATGAGCAAGTGTAGTGCGGTGTCTCGGACAATTGGATTTTTAGGTCAAGTATATAGACCCTGGTAATTTCAATTAATAAATTACAAGTCATTTTGATTTTGTTCAGTAAAAGTATTTATAATCCTGCTCAACTTCTCCATCTTTGCACCATGCTGTCCACAGATCGGACTGTATGTAAAACGTGACAGGTTCCCTTTAAGATCAGCTTTGAGGCAGAAGGACATGGTGAGATATTACAAAAGTATCTGGCAAGGCTAAAGGCTTATGTGGAAAACAGGTATATAGAATTGATTGTGGGAAGTTTTAAGCTTATTGTATTGGGCTGGGAGATGTACTAAAAAGTAAAACACTAAGTAAATCTGCCACTAAAAGAGACTTGGGGATATTGGTGGACAGTACACCTAACTTTACTGACCAATGCCAGGCAGCTGCTTTCGATACAAGAAAATAATGGGATGCCTCAAAAGGCATAGATGATGGTATGGCATTTTTCCGCCTTAAAATAGTGTCACATTTATCTTTCACTTTGTTTCCATTTTATGTTACCTTTATCTTTTTAATTATTGTAATAAATACCATTGTGATAAAATTAAAATCTCAGTTGTAGACTTCTTAAATACATTTTATAGAAGTTTTGGAAAAAAAGTTCGTCAGTGGCCTGGACCTATAAAAGATAACAAACTAAGTGATACTCGTTTACCAGCACCCAGCTGGATCCAGAATCTGTGCTGATATAGAAGAAGGTATTGTCACTGTTTCACCATGTTACGCCCGTGCTCACCGCCTCTCCCGTGCTCACCTCCTCACCCGCGCTCACCGCCACCCGGCCCGGGTCTGCCACTGCTCCCATGCTCCCTCTGGTCTCCCTGCGTCCTGCCCTCGTCTCCCGCAGGGCGCCTACATGGATGCATCGGGGCGCTCCTCCTCTGCTGGCGGCCGCATGCTCCCTCTAATCGCACACGCGCTTTGGCCCGACCATGCGTGCACCCGCTGGCCTTATCCCCCTGAATGACCTGACCTGGCAGCGCTGCCTGTCCAATAGAGGACAGGCACTGAGTATTTCAGGCCATCCTCCCTTAGGGGAGGCACCTGATTATTAAGTTTACTTCCATTCTCAGGTCTCCCTTTCTTCTGCATGTCCTACTTCTGTGTAGCTAGGCTATTAACCCTTCTATTTTCTTGCTTCTTTCAGAGTTCATTCCTGTCCTGTGTCTCTCCTGGTGCCTTCACTCTATACCATCCCCGCTGTCCTCTGCCCGTATACCATCTCCGTTGTCCTCAGCCCATATACCATCTCCGCTGTCCTCTGTCCGTTGACCATCTCCACTCTCCTCAGTCCTTATACCTCTCCAGTTCCTTCCTGCTCAGTTCAACTCTGTCCTCTCTACCCAGCCTCCTCTTCGTGTTTGTTTAGGTTCCTGAGCCGACCCCTGGTTCTGGCATCCATGGTGCTAGAGGTCCCTGAGCTTGTTCCCTAACGATCCCTGTATAGGGGTTGGTCAAATCTGGTGCACTCGCTCGGGGAAATTTCGGTATCACTGTCCAGTGGGTCCACTCATGGTATCCGCTGCCTCTGGCATAACACACCACAAGCAGCATTGCATGTGATTTGGCTACAGCGGTCATTAGTTTTGAATGCTTTTCTCATAACATGCTGTTTGAGTCACATGTCAGCTGCAATCACAAGCTACAGTTGTCCTGCGGGAGGTGGAATGGTGACATCTCCTCTTCCGGTGTCAGTGCAAGACACTCAATGGATCCAGGAGGCTGCTGGTAGGTGAGTATCAACTCATTTGCCAGCACTATTCCAGCGATGTTGGCACTAGGTCTCTCGGGGCTCACGTGACATTATGTCATGCAATCCCTGCAGCCAATTAGCAGACACTTCACTCTCCCCTTATTCAGACAAATCAGTCATCCACAGGAAGTCGGAGAAGCAGTAGCTCTCTTACTTTCTCTGTATGTCTGATTTGGCCAATGCAGTGAAGAGTGAAGCCAGCACTGAAAGGCCACAGGTCTTGTTTGGCATAATGTCACGCGAGCCCTTGGAGAGCCAATGTCGTCTCTGCTGAGAACGGTGCCCTCAGTGTAGGTGAGTATAGGTGTTATTTTTCTTGGGAGAAACAGTGATTGAGAAGGAGATGTTCGAGTGGTTAACATCCTCTTTAGAGTATACAATTGCTTATTTGTTAATATTGGGGCATATTTATCAAGCTAAATGCACCATAACTCTGCTGTAATGCGAAACAAAAACTGTCTTTTATGACTTGCACCAGGTGTTTTAGACACTTTCTTCAATGAGGAGGATTAGTCCCTAGACTACACAGTCCTAAAGATAGATTTGTCAAACGGCATAAACGATTTTTATAAATCTGGCGCATTATAAGACCGTTTTGGTAAATTTGTCCAGGATCTTTAGTTAGATTTTTCACAAAGTTGCTTATATGAGGGTTAAAAATTGACTATTGCATTTAACCTCTTAAATATCACTCACATTCGCTCATGTATATGTTTCTGTAATATGCTGATTTTCATGTACTTCCCAATTTTGTTGTGGGAATAGGCGAACATTGATGTGGGGCTGGTGAGAAACTTCGGGTGTCACGCTCTAGTTGTTCCCAGGCTGCAGGAGATAAGATGATAGTTTATTGGTTGCAAGACTGTGCTTGATGCAGTTGCGTAGGAAGCTGCATATCCTCAATAGCGTGAGGCTCGTAGGTTGGGCGCATGTAGCAGTTAAGGTATGCCACCCCAAACTATGTCACATTGGGGAGATTGCCTCTGTGACAGTCCTGGGTAAGAGAAACTTGGGTCTGCCTGCAAGGAGTAGAGGAAAAAAATCTGCCCTGTTGAAGAAGCTGCTGCTGTAGTGAGTCAGAGTCGTGGAAAGTCTAAATCGCAACCTGAGGAGCTAAAATGTCGAGACCCAGAAGAGATTGTACTGCAATTAGAAAGTCTGCCCCTGCTGGAGACAAGGACCTGAGGTGTAAGTGATGCGTGACTGATATAAGTTACAACTGGACATATGTCAAAGTGTGGACTTGAGGCCATGTTCACACGTTCAGTATTTGATCAGTATTTTACATCAGTATTTGTAAGCCAAAACCAGGAGTGGGTGATAAATGTAGAAGTGGTGACTTGTTTCTATTATACTTTTCCTCTGATTGCTCCACTCCTGGTTTTGGCTTACAGATACTGATGGAAAATTGTTGTGAACTCATTTTCTGGTTTACCTCTGGCTTCTGGTGAGGGTGGTGGAGCTGGATGTGTTGACAGAGGGGTCGTGAGTTCTCCATCCGGGCTCCCTCTAGTGGTAACAATAGGTAATGAAGCTGATCTAAATGGCAGAGACCTGCCACCTGAGGAGGAGGACTGTGAGTGGACATCAGGAGTCTCTGACTGGATTTAAGACAGCCGACTCGCTAATTTTGTGCTGGTGATTTTTTCCTGCCATGAGGTTCTGGTTTCCAGTTCTGTTCCTGCCTTCTCAAGCTAAGTGTGCTCTGCTATTTTTTCACATGAGATTTGGTCTGGTTTACTCAGTTTTTGTGGTCAGCCAGCCCCTGCTGGGGCTGTGCTGAATTTCATTCTTATTTCTCTGTTTATGCCAGTTTGCTTTTTGTCCCTGATCAGATTGGTCTGTTTTTGCTCTGTCTTCAGACTATACCAGAGTGCTGATATAGGGAATTGAAGTCTAGTGACTTCAGGGTTTTTGTTATCAGAAAGTGTTGGACATTTTTTGTCAGGGTTTTGTGCATGATTGCAGACAGAATCTTTCCTTTCCTGTCCTTTCTAGTTAGTGTGGGCCCCATCGTTTGCTCAGCCTATTTTTCTTTCTGTGTTTGTGTTTTCATCTTGTCTCACCGACAATACATGTTTGGGGGCTGTCTATTGCTTTGGGGTCTGCTCTGGGGCAGTTTAGATTTCCCCTTTTCTTACTTTAGGTTTATTTAGTTCTCTGGCTGTGACGAGGTGACGAGGCGTCTAAGATCATCATAGGTACACTCCACGGCTACTGCTAGTTGTGTGGATTGGATCAGGGGTCTGCAATCCGCTTAGTTACCAACCTCTCTGGTTTTCTGTGGCTTAGCTTGTTTTTGTTTTTCCTCCTCGGTGACTCATTCATAACAGAAAATACTGACCAAATGCTGAACGTGTGAACATGGCCGAAGAGTGAAGATGTCCTTTTGACAGAGTGAGGCCATAGAAGCCCTGTGCACGTCTAACCAGAGACTGTCCTGCAGAAAGACTGTAAATTAGGTTTTGCAACATTCAGGTGATTGTGCCTGAAAAAAGGACTAACATTATCTATTGTTTGGAATGTTTTGTGAAGTCCTTACACTTCAGGAATGGGATGAAGGCTACTTGTGCAAAACTGCTCCAGTCTCTTCAGAAACGTCACCATCCGGCACACACTTTACTTGCTTAATATTTTGCAGTTTAAATTGAATTATAACAGTAAAGATGTAAATTGTACATACCCTTGAGATGAGGTATGTGTAAATGGTCTATTTTATACACATGCAGAATAAAAATGTAGTAGGAATTACTTTTCCCGTTACACTGATTTTTCTGTATAGACAAAACTTCAAATAGAAACTGTCCGTATAAGAAAAGGAATATTTTATGTTTTGCTTGGAAATAAAACATCTCGCTGCTTCACTGCCCTGTGGGACTTCACAGTGCGGCATGCAGCATAGGATGTGCCAGCCTGAAAGCTACATTCACACTTGATGCCGGACTGTATGACATCTCCATTACCTTGCAGGCACAGAAATATAGGATATGTTTAATGTAAAAAGAGAGTTAGCCATCAAACTTCATCACACCTGGGAACGTCAAGTGATGAAAAGATTACTGCATCGTCTTCCTCTTAAAAGTGGCCTCTTGTCTACAATTGGGGACAATTTTTCAAGTTTTTATTGTGACGGAAAAATATCCAATCATTAAAATCAGGGGCGGACGTATCCTTGGTGCAACCTGTGTGGCCGTACAGGGACCCAGTAGGTAAGGGGGCCCATTTATATCTCCAAAACAGGTGGAATTGTGCATTATATTGAGCTCTTGGGCTGCAAACGGCTCATATACTTTTTTTTATCTGTGTCTGCCATTGATTAAAATGTAATATAAAAGTACGTAAATACTTAGGTTATAATTTTCTATCAGGTTCCACCTTTCCCAGACCCAATTCTTTTATCCCAAGGGAGGAAAAAGTTCATTAGGCAATAACATCACTCCAACTACTCTTACATTCCTTTTTAACCTTTTAAAAGTATATTTCCAATTTCCAAAGTGTTGGCATAATGCTAGGATAATCATTGAAGGTCGGATCTCTTGGAACCCCAGTGATCGTGCGTATGAAGGGGCTCTCAGCACAGCGTCTTTGTAGCTGCTTTTCCCTGCGGTATTCCCGGCCGCCCACTGTGCTGGGACCGGCAACACAACTCTGCTTAAGTGAAAGGGTTTAGAATGCTGGCATCCAACTGTGCAGAGAAAACGTAGGAGATATAGCACTAAACTCGCCCCTCTATTCTCTGGGATGACAATTTCATGCCAATGTTCTCCCATCTCGCCCTGAGTTATATTATATACGCTTGTGCTATGTGCACAAATTTTTCAACATTTTAGTGGAGCATGCGACTTTATGTTCTAAAAAGGTGAAAAATATAATGGACAATAATGAAGAAAATGTTTTATTTTACTCAAAAATGATGAATCTTAGCACAAAAAAGACACAAATGATGAATTGGACCCGATTTCTACTCATTGTCCGACATGGGGGGCATAGTCGCACTGGAAAGAGATGGTGCACCAAAAAATCTACCAAAATATTGCTGCAAATTTCTGCTACAAAGTAAGCCAAGCTAATAAGTGTCGTAAACTTGACAATCTGAACTACTGTGACAAATCTGGCCCATTTTAGGACCATGTAGGAGAAGTTTATACTGTCTAAAGTCACACAGTATTGATAACTCTTCCCCATTATTTTTTCTAATCTATATTATTTTCTGATTGTTAGGTCTAACTTCTAATTTTGGTAAATGGCTAAAGACAATTTATCACCAGATTTTTTTTTACACCTAATCTGAGAGTTGCGTGTAGATAGAGGCTCTGATTCCTGAAATGTGTCAATCACTGAGTTGTTTGCTGTAGTTGTCATAAATCACTATTTTTACATGCCGTCATGTATTCCTCCATGTTTATGAGCTCTACATAACTCTCCCCCCATCACTGATTGTCTGCTTTCTGTGTGCAGTGTGCACTGTACATAGACAGAAAGCTGCCAATCAATGGTGTGGGAAGGGATATACAGAGCTCAGCATTTAGAGAATGGCTAGATCTGCGGGAGATAAAACTGTGAGTGTATTAGAAGTGCAGGAAGCAGTGCAGTAAGTGACACATCACTGGAATCAGTGTCTGTATCCCTACATCATGCTTCCCTGCTAAAATCTGGCCACAGATTCCCTTTAAGAGATCCACCAGCTTTCAACTGCATTTAGAGATTGGACATAACATTTCATAGACTACAGAACCATTAATATCTAAGATTGTGGTGATAAAGAGCTGTGTATTGATATCTACGTGTTCATATATAGAAGTGTGAACATAACCCATTAAGTTTTTGTACTTCTGAAAAACCTAGCCCCCTGTTTGAAAACTTTACAAAATAATTAAAATGTAAGTGTAGGATGAATTGGATTACCATTTAGAAAGTTTCGGCTAAACATAGAAACTGTAAAGTATGCAAATTGAAAATAGCTGTACAAGCATAATGCTGATGCAAATAGCTTTTCTATAACGTAATCAACCATTTAACTGCTTCATTATCATAAAGGAATCGCAGCACTGCTTATTCGTTATGTGAGTGTATCTGAAAAGTGTGGTTTCTCAAAGAACCAAAAATAAAAAAAGTGATAAACCCAAAAAATAAATAAATAAATGACGCTTGCTAAGATGGCAGAAGAGCTCAGTTGTGGGTCTTCAGTTGTGTTCTGCCCTTCTTGGAGTTGCAGGATTTGCAGTGTGTGGACTTACTATGAGCCCATGCATCACTCAGGTTCTCTCTGCCATTGGGGATCAACGCTGGGGTGCTGCTTTGCTTCAACAATCTGTGCAGGTGTCAGCACTCAGATCCCTCACTCTAATAAGTGAAACATTTTCTGTAACGTTAAAGGGAACCTGTCAGCAGTTTTGGCTGCTATAAGCTGCCGGCACCGCCTTTCAAGACTCATCTACAGCATTCTGTAATGCTGTAAAAAAGCCCCCGATCCAACCTGAAAGATAAGAAAAATGAGTTTTATTATTCTCACCCGCGGGGAGTTCCGGTCTGATGGGTGCTGCAGGTCCGGGTCTGGCGCTTCCCATCTTCTTATGTTGACACTCTTCTGTTGCCTCACCGCTCCCTGGAATTGCGCTCCTGCACAGGTGCACTTATCTCCCCTGCTGAGGGCAAAACAAAGTACTGCAGTGCGCAGGCGCTGGGCCTCTCTGACCTTTCCCGGCGCCTGCGCACTGCAGTACTTTGTTTTGCCCTCAGCAGGGGAGACAAGTGCACCTGTGCAGGAGCACAATTCTGGGGAGCGATGAGGCAACAGGAGGGCGACAAAGCAAGAAGATGGGAGGCGCCAGACCCGGACCTGCGACACCCATCGGATTGGACCCCCCTGGTTGAGTGTATTAAAACTTATTTTTCTTATCTTTCAGGTCAGACTTATCTACAGCATTATACCATCATGAGGTCAGAAGTGGACGGTTTTTGTTTTTGCACAACATTCAAATTGGTGAAAGTTCCTCTTTATAGGATAACCACTCTGATCACTATAAAGTTATGTAGCGTTAGAGAAGTCAAAGGTCCATCAAGTTCGCCCTTTTTCCACCAGTTATACATTTTCTATTTCTAGATTATTTACAATCCACAATGCCATTTGTTGTGAGAAAAGCATCCAGTATAGTGTCTGCCATTACTACCTCTTTTGGTTGGCATTCCACAGTCTGACCTCTCTAACTATAAAGAACCTTTTCCTGTTTAGCTGCTGGAATCACATTTCCTCCAAACAAAATGAATGTTCGCTGGTCATTTGAAGGAATAAGACATGCGCCAGTCCGTTGTATTGACCACACATATATTTGTGCATATAAATGAGATGTCCTCTAACACCTCTCGTCACAGTAGAGGCCTTCCAGCCGTTGTAATAATCTAGTTGTCTGCCTTTGAACTGATGCTAACTTCTGAATATGATCTTTAAAATGTGAAGCCCAAAACTGAAACCTGTATTCCAGATGTGGCCTCATCAGTGATTTATATAAGGGTAATGTCATAGAAAATATTAAAAATCCTTGAGGTCCCTCATGTTCCCCCTTCCTTTTTTCTTTCATCCATCATGTGTCTTGAGGAGACAGTGTTGGGTGACTTTATGGAAAATGGCAGTGACACAGCTATGTGAAGCAGGTGACTGCAAAGGAAATCTATTGTCCCCACAGAGAGACAGGGAAAAGCCTTGTTAGGGCCTGAAGTGGATCAAAGAAGAAATTACACCCTTTTCAAATCGCCACGGTGACAGAGCAGACAGTATGGCTCCGGGAGAAAATATGGAATATTGGATTTTCTATACATCCAATATGAGACATACTTTGTTGGCACCGTAATAACTAGGCCAAAAATACACATATTTTCTCAGAATTATAACCACTACTAGAAATCCCTAAATCCATAGGGGCCATATAACCACCTGTAGTTAGGCCATGTTTGGTCTCCAAGCATAGTTAAAATCCCGATAGAAAAGATGACATCAGTCTCAACCTTCTGTGGTCGCACGAAGAGGAGTTATTATATAAATTGGGATTTCCTAAAATTATGAAGCCCACAACCTTGTAAGGTCTTCATAGAGGGGTGTGTGGGTGGGACTCAGGGTCTGATAAATCAATCCAAATAATCATAAGTGTTCGTACACAGAGTTACATGTCATGTATGTAGAGACCCAATTTTTTGACAGACCAATCGAAGCGCTCTCCTTCAGCCAAACTGAACCGTCTCTGCTATCGGTGTAGTAAGTCTCCTGTTAATCCCTTTTATTTTATGTAACTGTTTACGCTGTATTGCTTTGTCCCACTTGTAAATTTTTTTGTATATTTTTCACAAACACTGCCTCCCTTTGGATTAAATATAAAATGTAATAGTTCTGTTCCTTCTGTTCTGTAAACTACGCCTCAAAGTGATCGCTACCGTTTAATGGTGCCTAATCAATCAAAACAGATTAATGGTGGCAGTGAGTAGTCTGGGGGCATCTGAGAGTTGACTGTGACCATATCGGGGTGTGTACACATATTCCATGTGTTGGAATCCAAAGGTGTATATGCCATACCTTCACGCAGGACCGGACTGGCCATCTGGCAATTCTGGCAAATGCCAGAAGGGCTTGTCTGGTTGTGGGCTGCCTTGTCTGCAACATTGTTAACAGAATCTGTGTTCTCAAGACATCCACACTGTTAAGAGTTGTGACGTAACACAAAGTTGCTGACTCAGTCACTTACCCCACCAGGCCAATGGTATCATTAGAAATATTGGTCTTTGTAGTAAATCTTGCTTTCCTCTATCCAGGGTAATATTAGTAATATATCCCATCTGGTGCTTGAGGACGGGGACAGCATGGGCATGTGTGATTTCAAATGCTAGGGCTGAATTTCAGCCCCAGTCGTATCTGCCTTCATGGTTAATTTTCTGATAGCCGGTCTAGTGGTGCGAACAGACTGCAGCCTTCTCCATTGAAGGTCGGCCAATTGTGTAATTGTCCGGACAATAGGGAGCAGCAGAGTGCTGTTTGCTCCAGTGATCAAAGAGGGTGGTATTCATGACCTTCTCGGCCTGTGATATCAGGGATTTGTGGGATTAAGAAAGTCCTGACAAATATCGGATCTCTAACAGGTTATATTACACTGGCGATCCCAGGAACGTATCTCTTGTTTTAGACACCCTAAAATCTTGTTTGCTTTTGCAGCTGCTGCTTGATGTCCAGTCCAGATGTGTAGCTTACTTAATACTCTCCTCCTGTTTGGAGTCCCTAGTAAATTTCTTTTAATGCATATGCAGCAATAGGATTACTCCGTCCCATGTGCATTACTCTACATTTATCTACATTATATCTCATTTGCCAAGTGTTTGCTCGTTCAGTTATCTTATCCAGATCGTTTTGTAATATTGTAATGTCAAGGTCAGTTTTTATAATCCTACATAGATTGGTGTTGTCAGCAAAGACTGACACTTTACTCTCAATCCCATCAACAAAGTCATTAGGATGGAGAATTTTCCTGCATAACAATCATAGTTTTCTTGAAAGATGCAAACTTTTTCCTCTACCACTGCTTGAAGAAAGTGTCTTCTAACAACAGGAATTAGGTTTGGCAATTGATTTTGAGTCCATCTTCAACCCAACTAGCTCATCTTTATTAATCCAAACCTTGCTGGCATCTGTGTGGAAGTAGAGGTCTGTGCTCATTTCTGATCCAGCAACAAGCCCATCCATCTGGTCTGTCAAAAGTCATTCTAATCTCATCAGTCCATAAAAACTTTGAAAAATCAGTCTTCAGTCATTTCTTGGCCCAGTCTGTATGTTCCACCTTATGTGTTGTTATGCTCCTAGGTGGTGCAGGTGGTTTGTGGACCTCTTGTACCACAGACCGGGCTTACACTGAAAGGGCGTGACTAAGCAGCAATCTTGGTGTTCGTTGGAGCCTCTAGTGGTGAAGTCAGACTTGTGAGGCAGGTAGCTACCAGATACCACTCCAGGGTGACGTCCGGCCATAGCTGCTGACCCCAAAGAGCAGGAACGCTACTTCTGCTTCACGGACTGAGCAGGATCACCTATCGGGACAAGTTCACACAGGACAGCCATGGGAATAGGTTCTTCCTGTAAGGCAGGGAGGCCCAGGGATAAGTTCACAGTTCTGGACAGGACATCCTCTTGGGGCAAGTTCAGAATGGACAGCCTCTCGGGACAAGTTCACACAGGGACAGCCACATGGACTGGTTTTCTATGTGCAGGCAGGGCAGCCACAGGATAAGTTCACAGTTCTGGCCTGGATATTCATCCCCTAGGGTGGCAGTCAAGTACTGCCGATGTGGCCATGGGGTACGGACACTGCCGAGTGCGTGCACATGCGCCCTTAGCACAGAGGAGGAAAAATGCAGGGACTGAAGCATGCCAGTGATCGTGCTGTGGGCCAAGGTGGTGAGTGAGCCGGCGTCCTCCGCATGGTGACAGAACGGGACACCATGCAGGGATGCCGAGCACAGTGCTACATGTGTTTCTTTAGTGGTTGTCGGTTTCAGCCTTCTTACCTCAGCTGTGTCTCTGAGCATTTAACAACTTTGTGACTCTGTTGACTATTTGCAAGAAAACTTTTGATGATTTCGGTAATCATGTTCCAGTATCTTAACAATTTCAATAGTGCTGCATCCCTCTGTAAGACAATTTTTTACTTTACAGAATGAGTTAAATCTCCTTTTTGGGCCATTTTGGCAGAGGTAAACAAGACGCCTAATAAATTATTACACAAATATACATCACCTAATCTACTTTATCCAATAAGCCTAAAAATGGTGATATGGTCAAAATACACACTGTCTAATAATTGTGCACGCAGTGTATATAGTATAGGCGATCAGATGATCACAGGTTCAAGTATCCCAAGGTAACTAACAAATACATTAAAATGTAAAAAAAAAAGTTTTAAAAAATATTAAAAAATTAGCTTTATTTACAATGCAGAAAAAGAAAGGTATTAAAAAATAAGTGAAATGAAAAATTACACACGTGGTATCACCACATCCGTAGTAGTCCGATCTATCAAATTATAAATTAATTTAATGGAATCAATCGTCAGAGAGCGAGGGCTGTGGCTGGCCAGTTACCGTACTTGCTGTTAATTACTTATACGTCAGCGCTAATTGGGCACAGGTCTCATGTGTCATAACAACCTCACATGAGCCCCGCCACTGCTGGAACGGTGTCGGCACGGGAGGGGAGTATAACTTTTTTTATTTTACCAGGGCCAAACATGGGGAATGGGAAGGGGTGGTAGGCGTAGTGGACAACTCTGTTGAATAAAGTTGGGCTTGTACTCAGAGAGCTGCTTTGGTTTATACCAATACATTACACACTTGTCAAAATGGGCAGAAGAGACTTTGGCATCAAATTGGGAAAACACAAAGTATTTTATTTATGAGGAACTGAAATGCCAGACAGCTAGATTGGATAGAAAGCGGCATGAAACAGAAGTACACAGAGATGATCAAAACAGCCCGAGCCCAGATGTCATTGTGACAGCGTATGGGGTAGGACACAACATCACTTTCTAAACAGATGTTTCTGATGAACGTATTGGATTAGATCAAACTGAAATCAGGAAGAAATGTGAGTGAGCTGCCTTCATCTGTTCAGGTAGGAATGATTGAGGAGACAAGGAAGAAAGGACTGGCATAGCAAAGTCACAGTGTTTGATGCCCGGACAGGATGAGCCTTGTTGACCATAATGGGGCCACTTCTCATAATAGGCAGTATCTGTCACCTTTCCTATTCCCAATAAAATGATAAACCTGAAATATCCTTTTTTTTACAGTTCTGTGTCATATAGTTCTTCTGTTATTCATCCTGGAATTACGTAAATAATTTTAGCTATTAACATTTTCTTGACAATCAGAGTCTAATCAAAATATCCTGTTTGATTTTTTCGCAGTCAAGAAAATTGGATGTCTGAATGAGCCCTAAACGAGCTGTTATTTTTTTTACTACTGGTCACCACTCTTTTTCCCCTAGACGTGTGTTGGGGTCATTTTAACATTACTATGACTGTGTTTTCTTTAAAGAACTTGAAAAGAGTTGAATACAGGCCAATTGAGGCTTGATAGTATTATGCCCATCTTTTCCAGGTAATTGGAGAATTTTGAGTACTTTTGATTTGCAGCAAAATTAATTTGTTACAAATCTCATTTCCTAGCAAAATTTTTCAAAGCTGGCAAGTTCAAATTTCAAAAGATTTGCTCATTTCTAGTTCAAGAGCTTTATACATGCGACACGCAGAGAAGAATACTTGACTTTTTTAGTATTTACAATAATAGGTTCACATTGTTTTTTCAGAGACGTTACGTCAATTTCATTGATGCTCTTTTACTACAATCCATTTAACAATCAATTTTAAGTGAATTGGGCACTAACACATCTTAGCAAATTGAACATTCTTCCCCACACGAAACAAAATTACTGTACGTCTGCTACATTATGCAGCCTGCCTACACAAAGTAGTTTAGATGAATCGGTGAACCAACAGAGGAAAAAACACCGTGACATGGTGCATCAAAATATCGAAGCATCAGGTGATTTTCCTCATAAGCAAAAAAAACTAAAGGAGACGCTACATTATCCTGCTATCTTTGCTTGCCAGAGCACTAAACACTGTTATGGCTGCTACATAGATTTTAAAGGTATTGTCCACCTTTAGGGATTTTTTTTATTAACATACCATAATTGGAATGTAGGCTAAAAGTAATTTATTTGCAATTTGATTTCATTAAAAGTTTTGCACCATTTGCCTTCAATCGTCTCTGTACTGTACTCTGCACTGTACAGTCTATTGCTGGTTGCAGAATGAGTTAACTGAGATTCGGTCAGTCAACCTGCTATGATGGTCTGCCAAGGAGTGTGAAACCCAATTGTTAGCCCTCATAGCAAGTGAGCATTTCTTCTACATAGAGCAGGGCTGTAGCCCTGATCTATCTATCACAAGCGATTGGATGATCGCAGTTTCTAGTGTAGGAGGGGAGGCCTCCGCCGAGTACCCGGGCCGGAACCGAGGGGACCATCCTCTAGGTTCCTGGGGTATCTGTTTCCAGGGAGCAGAGCTAGGGGATGGACCGCTGAGACTGACAGGGCAGTTGGGGGAGGAGTCCTATAAAAGGGGCAGAGAGGGCCCAACTGAGTGAGTCAGCATAACGGGAGAGAAGGAGAAGGAGACTTGGTGAGGGCCAGGGAGCGAGAACCACAAACAGCTACCAGGGAGGAGGACAACGACATGAGGGAGACTCTTGTTGGACCGCAGGGAGACGGCGCCGAGCTTACCGACAAAAGAAGACTGCTGCCTCACTCTAGCTCTCGGCTGCGGCCTACTCGCAGCCATCCGCGGCCGACGCTGCCTCACTCCAGCTCACGGCTGCGGCCTCCTCGCTGCTGCCTGCAGCCACCACTGCTTCACTCCCGACCACGACGGTGACTCCTCCTTTGCCACCCGCAGCTGCCACCAACCCACTCCAGTCCACGGTAGAGACTGGGCCTCTGCCCGCCGCAGATCCTCCAGTGGTCAACCGCCACTTATCACCGCCGCTGCCAGTCCCTGTCAGGGAGTTGCGACCTCCACTCTCCCACTCCCAGGCGGTATCCCGCTGCCTCCGCTGGGGACATCCCACCAAAGAACTCTCCACGGGCCTGTTGTGCCCCTGCTCCTCCTGGGCGTCGGAACTCCCGAATACTACGCCAGATCTTCAGTGGCTGGGCCCAGTGGCTGCGACGCCTACACACCGTGAAACAGAATGCCGAGAGACATCAGGACGGATAAGTGATACATAGTGACTAAGGACCCGTAGTCGGCCATTGAGCGGCCCTATAGTGACCGGCCTTTGCCGAATTAGTCGTGTTCTCCCAATCTTTGTTTATGTGTATTGGCTCCCTGCGAGGACAACTACTGTTATTCTGTTGGTTGCGTAACAATAGCCCTAACGGCATTTATCTATAAAAGTTAACGTTCAAAGTCATATCTGTCTCGCGTCTTGTCACTGCACCCTGTGTACCTGCTTTTACCACACTAGTCTCCTATAAAGAGTATTGAAGCCAGTAAAAAGTAAAATAAAAAGTTTTTTAAAATATAAAAAAATAAAAAAAATCTAGAAGTTCAAATTACTCCCTATTTGTCCCATTCAAAATAAAACAATGGAAAAAAAATATATATTGCATATACTCGAGTATAAACCGACATTTTCAGCCCATTTTTTTAGGCTGAAAGTGCCCCCTATCGGTTTATACTAGAGTCATTGTCCCGTGGGTCGGCGTGGGAGGGGAAGCGCGGCTGTCAGATCATACTCACCCCCTCCTTCTCAGATGGTCTCGGCACTGCAGCTCTTCCTGTGTTCAACGGTCACGTGCTACCGCTCATTAAAGTAATGAGTATGCGTATATTCATTACTTTAATGAGCGCTACCACGTGACCTCTGAACACTGGAAGGAGCTGTCGGTGCCGGAGATTATCTGAGAAGCAGGGACTGCAGAGAACGCGCCAGGAGGTGAGTATGATGGGGAGGACAGGGGGAGCTGTTGTGAATTCGCTTTCTTGTCTCCCTCTGGTTATTACTGAAGGTAGTGGAGCTGGTCAGATTGACAGAGTGGTTGCGAGTTCTCTTTCTGAGCTCCCTCTGGTGGTTACTGGAAGTAATGGAGCTGATCTGATTAACAGAGGTTTGCCACCTGATAATGAGGACGACGATTGAAGATCTGGGGTTTCAGATTGGAATTTAAGACAGCCGACTCACTCTATCCCTGCTGGTGATTTTCTTCTTGTCTCCTGAGGTCTGATGTTTCCAGGTCAGTCCCTGCATGTTCAGCTAAGTGTTCATTTGCTATTCTGTTTGCATTTGATCTGGTTTTGTTTATTTCAGTTTTGTGTGGGTCAGCCAGCTCCAGCTGGGGCTCTGCTGAATCACCGTCCATATGTTACTGCTGGTGCCAGTTTGTTTTTATCCCTTATTAGATTGGTCTCTTTTTGCTCTGCTTTCAGAATATACCAGAGTGCTGATATAGTGGGCGAAGTCGTGCGACTTCAGTGTTTTTTTGTATCAGACGTGTTGGACTTTCTGCAGGGTTTTTTGCGTGATTGCAGACAGCGTCTTTCCTTTCCTGTCCTGTCTAGTCAGTGTGGGCCCCATCATTTGCTCAGTCTATTTTTCTACCTGCGTTTGTGTTTTCATCTTGTCTCACCGACAGTACATGTTTGGGGCCTATCTATTCCTTTGGGGTCTGATCTGGGGCAGTTTAGATTTCCCCTTTCTTGCTTTAGGCTTAGTTAGCTCTCCAGCTGTGCCGAGGCGTCTAGGATCATCGTAGGTACGCTCCACGGCTACTGCTAGTTGTGTGGATAGGATCAGGGGTCTGCAATCCGCTTAGATACCAACCTCTCTGATTTTCTGTGGCTTAGCTTGGGCTTGCTCTCCTCCTCGATGACCCAATCATAAGAGGGAGCCATGCGATATTCACCTGTCTCCGTTCCACTGCCACGTGCCTCTCTGTCTTCCACGTCCTCTGGCTGTGACATTCAGGTCAGAGGGCGCGATGACGTGGTTAGTGTGCGAATTCTGCCTGAACAGTCACTGCCGAGACCTGGAAGACAGAGTGGCGCGCAGCGGTGGAACCGGGACAGGTGAATATTGCAGGTGCCGGGGGCCTGAGCCAGCAGTGACACCGGCACCTGGCCTTCATAGCGCGCCGGTGTCCCTGCCTGCTCAGGACACCGGCACCTGGCCCTCAGCAACGAGAGGTGAGTATGTCATTTTTTTTAATTGCAGCAGCAGCCTATGGGTCATATATATCTATGGAGCATCTTATGGGGCCATCAACCTTTATGGAGCAGCATATGGGGCATATTATTCTATGGAGCATCTTATGAGGCCATCAACCTTTATGGAGCAGCATATGGAGCATATTATTCTATGGAGCATCTTATCGGGCATTTATTAACCTTTGTGCAGCATTATATGGGACATATTTTTTGTATGGAGCATCCTATGGGGCCCATCATGAACTTTATGGAGCATCTTATGGGGCAACCACTAACCTTTGTGCAACATTATATGGGGCATATTTTTGTATGGAGCATCTTATGGGGCCCATCATGAACTTTATGGAGCACCTTATGGGGCCCACCATGAACTTTATGGAGCATCTTATGGAGCCCATCATTAACCTTTGTGCAGCATTATATGGGGCATATTCTATGGAGCACATTATGGGGCCATTATTAACCTTTGTGCAGCATTATATGAGGTGTATTTTGTATGAAGCATCTTATGGGGCCCATCAGGAACTGTATGGAGCATTATATGGGGCTCCTGATTCAATATGGATATTCAAAAACATTTAACCTACTGATGTCTCAATTCATTTTACTTTTATTGGCATCTATTTTTATTTTTGAAATTTACCTGTAGCTGCTGCATTTTCCACCCTAGGCTTATACGCGAGTCAATAAGTTTTCCCAGGTATTTTTTTGCAAAATTAGGGGCCTTAGCTTATACTCGGGTCGGCTTATACTCTAGTATAAACAATATACAGTCACTGCACACGCTGATTGTACTTAATGTGAAGTAAATTTATTGCTTGACAGTGAGGAAGTGACATCAAACAACGTTTCGGCCACATCGGCCTTTATCACAAAGTCGCTGTAATAAAATACAAACATAAAAATATATATCAAAAATTGTACACTTTATACAAAATATATACACATAGTATCCAGAGAGCATAGAATATAAGCACTAGAATTATTTGGGAGGATGTGGAGACATCAAACACGTGAGAATGAGAGATAACGCGGTAGATAAGAAACATGAAGGAGCGTGGTCATACCCTTTTCAATTGGATGTAGGGTCTGTTTTCACCAAATCGATAGTGTCACTGCTAGGCATAAATGAGTTGATAGCATATTCTGTAAGTAGGGATAGATGAACATATCGTTAGGGTAACATAAATAAAGAAAAAAAGAAAAAAATATAAATAAGAAAAAGAAAAAAAGAAAAGAAAAATAAAAATAAAAATAAAAAATAGAAAATAAAAAATAAAAAATAAATAATAAATAAAAAATAAAAATTGAAAATAGATCAAGTATTGAACTTGGTGTCTGGAAGACGGATGGATAAAACAGATTTAACCAGCATAAGTGGCGTAGCTAGTTATATACAAAAAAGACCGTGAGGGACTATAAAGATATGCCCAAGTATCTAGCTATCCAGACAAAAGCTATATTCTATTTAGGGAAAGCAAAAAAATATACCAGAGTGGCCGCTAAATCCTGTTCCTTGAAGAGGTGGTGGACTGGTGAATATGCCACAGCTAAATGAAGAAAAAAGGGGGTACATTAGGGATGTGACAGGATTGGTGGTCCTGGATTGGGACCATACACAAGTTGGTGATACAGCGGTGGTCCTGGGTAGGGACCATATTCAGGTTGGTGGTACAGCAGTGGTCCCAATGGGACAGTACTTACAATTATTGGTGGCTCAGTGGAGTATGAAGTCTGCACAGTGGTGCCAGAGCAGTGAGTGAACGCTGAATCGCAGGCTGTACTTTATATCCTGTCTGGTCCGGTCATGTGACCGGAAGTGACGTCAGACGCCGGCGCGTGCGCATTGGAGCACGGCCGTAGTGTCTCACAGTGATCCCCACCAAAAAGATGGCGCTGGCTGTCCACACATGCGCAGTAGAGCGCAGTCAGAGAAAACCTAATGAAGCCACGCAGAGTACTGTCCCATTGGGACCACTGCTGTACCACCAACCTGAATATGGTCCCTACCCAGGACCACCGCTGTATCACCAACTTGTGTATGGTCCCAATCCAGGACCACCAATCCTGTCACATCCCTAATGTACCCCCTTTTTTCTTCATTTAGCTGTGGCATATTCACCAGTCCACCACCTCTTCAAGGAACAGGATTTAGCGGCCACTCTGGTATATTTTTTTGTTTTCCCTAAATAGAATATAGCTTTTGTCTGGATAGCTAGATACTTGGGCATATCTTTATAGTCCCTCACGGTCTTTTTTGTATATAACTAGCTACGCCACTTATGCTGGTTAAATCTGTTTTATCCATCCGTCTTCCAGACACCAAGTTCAATACTTGATCTATTTTCAATTTTTATTTTTTATTTTTTATTATTTATTATTTATTTTTTATTTTTTATTTTCTATTTTTTATTTTTATTTTTATTTTATTTTTCTTTTCTTTTTTTCTTTTTCTTATTTTTATTTATATTTTTTTCTTTTTTTCTTTATTTATGTTACCCTAACGATATGTTCATCTATCCCTACTTACAGAATATGCTATCAACTCATTTATGCCTAGCAGTGACACTATCGATTTGGTGAAAACAGACCCTACATCCAATTGAAAAGGGTATGACCACGCTCCTTCATGTTTCTTATCTACCGCGTTATCTCTCATTCTCACGTGTTTGATGTCTCCACATCCTCCCAAATAATTCTAGTGCTTATATTCCATGCTCTCTGGATACTATGTGTATATATTTTGTATAAAGTGTACAATTTTTGATATATATTTTTATGTATGTATTTTATTACAGCGACTTTGTGATAAAGGCCGATGTGGCCGAAACGTCGTTTGATGTCGCTTCCTCACTGTCAAGCAATAAATTTACTTCACATTAAGTACAATCAGCGTGTGCAGTGACTGTATATTATTTATGCAATTCTGGGACTATCCGCTCCTTTTCACTGGCACCGCGAACTCAAACTCTCTGGTCGAGTGCTAACCATCTACATTATCTATACTCTAGTATATACTGTATATACATATTTGGTATCTCCGCATTCAGACTCGCCCGATCTATCAAAATATTAAAAAAATTAATCCAGTCAGTAAATGGTGTAACGAGAAAAAAATCAAAATGCCAGAATTTTTGTCACCACAATATTACATTAAAGGGGAATAACGGGCGATCAAAAGATCGTATCTACACCAAAATAGTGTAAATCAAAACAACAGATTGGTGAACAAAAAATAAGCCCTGATCCAGCCCCAGATTCTGAAAAATGGAGACGCTATAGGTCTCTGGAAAACGGCGACATTTTTTTTTACAAACTTTGGATTTTTTTCACCACTTAAATTAAAAAGAACCTATACATGTTTGGTATAAAATTAAATCTGTCTTCAAAGACTTTGATAAGCTGCAACATTTTTGTACGCCTTGAGGTTACCCCCAAATTTTGTGACTTTTGCCATTTTTACAGCACTTTTTCCTAGCTCATCCAGAATGGGCAGAATGGGTGCATGGCACCACAACTCTTCTAATTCTTGACGAGCTGTTATGTACCTTATGCCAGAAATCTTACTCCAGCCCCAGACTTGTGGCAGGGTGCATTGAGGTGAATACCAATTCTCAGAAGTGTCTTTTAATGAATCAAGAGCGTCTGACTCCAACGCACTCCTTCATCAAGAGTGGTGTTTATCAGGGCTATTAACTCTGGTGCTCTACATCAGTGGTCCCCAACCTTTTTTGCACCAGGGACCGGTTTCAAGCAAGACCATTCTTCCATGGCCCGGCAGGGCGGGGATGGAGGTGTGGCAGGGGCGGGGATTTGGTCATAAGGGGGCAGGGCTATGGACACGGTTGTAGTGTAGCAGTGCATACTTATAATTAAATAACATTTATAATGTGACTCAACTCACCATAGGTTTTGAATAAGTGCTCCATCACCCCCTTCTCCCCATCATTGCCTTCACCCCATCACTCCCTTCTCCCCATCATTGCCTTCACCCCATCACTGCTGTCTCCCCATCATTGCCTTCACCCCATCACTCCCCTCTCCCCATCATTGCCTTCACCCCATCACTGCCTTCTCTCCATCACTGCCTTCACCCCATCACTGCTGTCTCCCCATCATTGCCTTCACCCCATCACTCCCCTCTCCCCATCATTGCCTTCACCCCATCACTCCCTTCTCCCCATGATTGCCTTCACCCCATCACTCCCTTCTCCCCATCATTGCCTTCACCCCATCACTGCCTTCTCTCCATCATTGCCTTCACCCCATCACTGCCTTCTCTCCATCATTGCCTTCACCCCATCACTCCCTTCTCCCCATCATTGCCTTCACCCCATCACTCCCCTCTCCCCATCACTGCCTTCTCTCCATCATTGCCTTCACCCCATCACTCCCCTCTCCCCATCATTGCCTTCACCCCATCACTCCCCTTTCCCCATCATTGCCTTCACCCCATCACTGCCTTCTCTCCATCATTGCCTTCACCCCATCACTCCCTTCTCCCCATCATTGCCTTCACCCCATCACTCCCCTCTCCCCATCATTGCCTTCACCCCATCACTCCCCTCTCCCCATCATTGCCTTCACCCCATCACTGCCATCTATTCATCATTGCCTTCACCCCATCACTGCCATCTCTCCATCATTGCCTTCACCCCATCACTCCCCTCTCCCCATCATTGCCTTCACCCCATCACTGCCATCTCTTCATCATTGCCTTCTCCCCATCACTGCCATCTCTCCATCATTGCCTTCATCCCATCACTCCCCTCTCCCCATCATTACCTTCACCCCATCACTCCCTTCTCCCCATCATTGCCTTCAGCCCATGACTCCCCTCTCCCCATCATTGCCTTCACCCCATCACTGCCGTCTCTCCATCACTCCCCTCATGGCCTTCTCCTCATGTCCCCATCTCCTCCAGGGCCAGGCTACACAAACACAGACCAACACACACATACATGTACACACACAGACAGACATACATACACACACAGACAGACATACACACAGACACCACCTCTCTCCTCTCACCTGCCCGCCGCCCGCGCTTCCTCGCTCTGACACAGCAGCTCTCCTCTCTGTGTCAGTCAGAGACAGGAAGCGCGGGCGGTGGGCAGGAAGCTGGACGGGTCCTTGCAGCTCCGCTCCTGCTATTACCTCCTGCAGGCAGCGGAGCTGCTTGGATCGCTCCCTGCCGCCGCTAAGAACTGCTGCGCGCCGCCCCAGCCCCCGCTACGCCACTGACCGCCCCTGGCTCCCCTTGTGTCCGCGGACCGGCAAGGGCACTGCAGCGGCCCGATGCTGGGCCGCGGACCGGCGGTTGGGGACCCCTGCTCTACATGACAGAGCAGCCAATGTTATCTGTGCATGGCGGAGAGCATGGTCCATGGAGCCTGGAGAAGAAGCGGGGGGGCATTATGTATCAGATATCAGGTTCACTTTTAAGTCCTGGGCTATCCTTTTAATGCTGGGCTTTAACCCCTTAGTGACTGTAAGGGTCGGCCAGGACTATAGTCGTGGCCAGAGACCCTAAAGCATCAGTGTCATAGCCTTCCCTCACAGAGAATTGCATGTCACTCTTCAGCACACCTCCGTCTCCAGATTTGGGTCCCCTTAGGCACTCCCCAAGCGGCGATGGCCCTTCTCTGAGGCAGCTTCCAGTAATTGAGACACAGTCCATGGTAACTTTCGCCCCAGACTTGAAATCATCGGCCACCCGGTTTGGCTGCCTCTGGAAAAGCATCCGGCCCATCTGTACCACTCCCTGCAAAGCTTCAGCATCCTTCTGTTCCTCACTCCAACTGACTCCAGCCCTAAAGGCGCCCGCAAAGGCTATGAGTCGCCATATCGTCTCTCTACTGTACTGGCCCACTGTATTGATGTCCAGTGAACGTGGATAACGTAGGCTGTCTCTGCTTAACGTTGCATGGCTGCAGAGCCATCCTGGGCCTATAGCCCATATGGACATTTCGGGCGCCCTGACTCTTGACCCTATCCCCACTAACTGTTCTGTATACTAGAGTGCCCAACCAAGAGTTCTATGCTTTCCCTATATTATAAATGACAAACATGAAATGCAGTAAACATTATCACAACTATGTGCAAGTAAACGCAATAATACAGTAAAACGTAAAGACAAAACCATGGTAATACCCAGAAGGGGTAGCAGTACTATTTCACATGTGCGGTAATACATGTAAACATGTACAAGTACCAGTTAGCAAAGGATAATAAATACAAGAAACATTTTTACCTAACCCCTTTACGTGACCACCATTACATCATTTTAGTTACCTGCGCTATGAGACTAGCATCCCCTGACAGATTACAAACGATCAGCTGTACACTAATGACAACTTGCTGCATTATTCATGATAAGTTTTGGCACTAATCCCCAGGTGATAAAACATCTAGTGTAAGTAAACAACAGCACACAGCGTGATAATTAACACATCCTTAAATTTTGTGTTTTAACCCCTTCCTCATGCTGTCCTCCTATTACACAGGAAAAACCTGCTGACCAATTTTCTTTAATGTATTATTTATTTTAGATCTAGAAGTTATATGAAATAAGTCCAATAAGGATCTGCTGCTTAGACATTCACAGAGGAGTTTCATGAAATATGTATGCAAAGTAGATTGTATGCTAATAAGTCCTGACTTTTTTTGCAAGTCTAGTATCTATATTAGAAAGTGGCGATTATTAGCAGAAATCGGTGCTGAGTCTATGAAAATGCTGAGTCTTACTAGGGAAATGTGATGAACAATCTCTTTTTCTTCCGTATACAATATGGATGGGCAATACTGATACTGAACTGTTTAGAGGCTAAAATAAAGACTTTAGAACAATTTTACTCCAATGTGTAATCTGGTGCTAAATAGCTGTCAGAAAGTGAAATCATTAATTACAGCGTGTAAACAATCTATTTTCATCAGGACATAAGCTTTGGGAGATGTCGCCAAATAGTATACATGTATAGGGACAGTGTGATTGTTAACGTGTGACTGGACACACCATCTCAAGCAGGGCGAATCTCTCTGACACACGTGACCCTGGATACACCGCCTCCAGTAGGGCGAATTTAAATAATATAACGTGCAGCCGAATACACCGCATCCAGCAGGCGAATTTCAGTATTACGCGTGAATCTGGATACGCCGCCTCCAGCAGGGCGAATGTAAATAATAAAGGGAAACACCAGGGAAACCGATACAATGGAGGGCCCTGCAAAATAGGGAACGGGGACGTGGAGACCTCCTGTACTCCCCTGAGTCAGTGTCTCTACACTCCTAACGGTCCCTATGCAGGTTCCGCACCTGGCGATGAGCAGGATACCTAAAAACCCTAGTTCACCCTGCACCTATCCCTTTCTAGTGAAATGGATGGTGCAGAAACTAATCCCACCACTGCACTGAAACACACAAAAGGAAAGGTACAAACAGGGGTAACACTACTTAGTTTTGCTCTGTTGCTATTGCTCCCAGCAACAGAGTCCAACTCCAGAGTGCAGCTTTCCTCCTGAATAGCTGCTACTACACCAAGCTTTGTCAGTGCTGCAAGGAACACCTCTTTGTGGTTCCTTCCACACCTGGACTCTGACTGAGCTGCAAGGAACTCTCTCTAGCTTCTTGCTCCACCAGACTTGGTTGGAAATGACCAATATCACCAACAGTGATTGCAACCACCTGACACTCTTTTATAGGTAAGAGCCAGCAATCACACCTGCTTTATAATCACGTGCACTAAACTAAAGTAACCAGAGTGCAATGACCCTAACGGCCACCGGGCACAAATCTAGAACTGAAACCACACAGTGCAATGACCCTAATAGCCACCGGGGGCAAAACTAACCATAAGCACACAGCTTAAGGAAAAAAAAAAGGTTGCTAGTGCTTTAATCTGTCATAATCCAGCATGGATCATGACAGACAGTGGGGACGTATAGCAGGTGACAGCTGAGACTTATAGCATGTGACAGCAGGGACGTATAGAAGGTGACAGCTGGCATATGGCTGCATACAGCATAGATCACACAGACAAAACATGCCAGATAGCCATCATAAAAAATATTATTCTTCCTCCCCTGATCAATGCATAAGCATTGAGTTCAACCAAACATTCATATTAATCTTCATAGGGAAGAAAGGGGTCAGCGACTGCCATACAGCTGTGATGCCAATTATCTCAAAAGGAAACAGAAAAATTAGAAGGAAAAATCAAGTCTGGAAAATATAATTACCCTAAGGCCGGGGTCACACTTGCTAGAAACTCGGACGAGTCTCGCACCTCAATACCCGGCACTGCCGCCGGCACTCGGACCGGAGCGCTCAGCTGCATAGAAATACATGCAGCCGCATACATACTTCCTGAGTGCTGGGTATTGAGGTGAGAGACTCGCTAGTTTCTCGCAAGTGTGACCCCGGCCTAAAAACTCCCACACACAATAGTTATTCTGCAGTACAAGTGAATTAATACATTCAAGAGTAATTGAATTCTACTCTAATTTGCCAAAGATTTGCATTTGCCAAAATGCAGTTTTCTTTGGTAATTTGCTTCCGCACAGATTACTCAAAAAGTCCACCGTTTTTCTGAGCCTAAATGTCCAGCAAAATGTAAAAAAAATGAACTTATTTAGCCCCTGTGTCCCTCATCAGCACCTCTGCGGGCCTTGTCACATCTTCTGATCTCCACTGCTGATCCCCATCCTGCTGTGATGACATCCCATTAATAAGTCACCGGTCAGGTGAAGAACTTCACCCAGCTGTCCCTACTGAGACTAGTGATCAGCTGCAGTCATATGAATGATGGAAAGGACGTCACTTACAAACTGGCACGGACAATCATATCTGAAGTAGAGTTGAGCGACTTTTGTTTTTTTATGGTCGAGTTTCGTTTCGTGAAACCCGACCTTTCCAAAAGTCGGGTCGAGCAAGATCGGCCGATTATAGGGAAAAGTCGGGGTCGTCCCGAAACACGAAACCCAATGTAAGTCAATGGGGAATAAAAGTCGGCAGTGAGAGGAGGACAGCAAACACACCTACAGTGCTCATTTGAATGCCAAAAGCATCAATTCTTCTTACTTAAGCTGGTCAACCTTAATTAACTTCATAATACAAGTTACGCACTGAAAAATGGGGGTTATTTGGCTAAAGTTTGTGGGGGGATAGGGCTGGCTCCAGGTTTTCATGTGCCCTGGGCGAAAGAGCGCCCCTTTAACACATAATACCACAACTCATCATGCTCCGATACGGCAGAGAAATAGCGGTATAGTACAATGAAAAATACTTCACTTTTTACGTCTCATGACGAGGCCCATCTATTTCTCCATACAGAATCATTGGTCCCATATAATGTTTGAAACAGTATATGATGAGCTCCACATAATGCTACAGTATATGATTGTCCCCATGGATGAAGCTCCACTGTCTTATGGGCCCAAATAATGCTCCAAACATAATGGGCCCCATTTCTAATGCTCTAGTGTATAATGGGCCCTGTAAATGCTGCTCCAGTGTCTGATGTCCACCTTTGGAATGTTCCAGTGTATGGTGGGCCCCATCTATCATTCTCCAGAGTATAGTGCTCCCCAAAAATTGCTGTCCCAACATTGAAAACAATGAAATAAGTCTCCTCGCTAGGGAATCCCTGTACTAGTCTGGACTCCTCGTCGTCCCCATCTTCCATCTCACTGCACAGTATTTCAACCTTGCAAGTGCTGTGATCCTGAGCAAGCAGGGGGGGCCCACTCATTGGCGACGGCACTGGCACAGGGCCCCTGATAGTACGGTGGTGCGTCTGATGGCGGGTGGGCCGAACCTGCACTTTAACTGGCATTACCTTCTTCCTAGGGAGTGTGATGTCATGCTTGGGAGCAACGAACGATCTCTCTAGCAGGTTAACTGATTGGGCGGCGTTATTCCCACGAGTCATGACCCTCCAAACAGCGTTCATGAAGGCAAAGTGTTTGTTTTACGTGGGCAGTATGGTTGCAAAGCTGAACCTTAAAGGAATGTCCAGAAGGGCACCACCAGGAGTGGAGCCTACGGCGTAATTTGACTCAACACGGGCAACCTCAACCATGCCAGCTACAGAACAGATGCACACATTGCAAGCTTAATTCCGTTAACGAACGAGACTCCGTCATGCCCCGCGGTCCGAGTCCGGCTTACTAGAGGGACACGTGAGGCTCTGGCACATGAGATTGGCCAATAACTGGTGTGTCATGCCCTTACATGTCTGTGGCTGCATGTGCGCTACACTGAAAAGGCCAGCGTTTGTCGCTTACAGGTGCAGATAACCCGCTGAACAACGTTAGTGATGGGGATCACTGATTACAATTATTACTCGCGAACGATGATTTCCCAGTAAGTGCATGTCAACCGCAGTTCCGGAATTAGGCCTAACCGTCATTCCTGAAAAAAATGAAAAACTTACGTGTGCAAACCACAGGTGCTGTAGCTTGCTTAACAGCTCGCCAGCCGTTCTCACGCCCAGTATGGGTTACACGTGATTGCACAAAGGTGAGAAAGGGTACCGTATCCCCAGATAACATGTATGGATAGCGTACACATTCAAAAGATATGTCTATACATCAGGAGACAGGCTCAGACGGTGTAAGGCCCAGTATGGCTTGCAAGTGATTGCAAGTAGGTGAGAAAGGGTACCGTATCCCCGGATAACATGTATGGATAGCGTACACATTCAAAAGATATGTCTATACATCAGGAGGCAGGCTCAGACGGTGTAAGGCCCAGTATGGCTTGCAAGTGATTGCACAAAGGTGAGAAAGGGTACCGTATCCCCGGATAACATGTATGGATAGCGTACACATTCAAAAGATATGTCTATACATCAGGAGGCAGGCTCAGACGGTGTAAGGCCCAGTATGGCTTGCAAGTGATTGCACAAAGGTGAGAAAGGGTACCGTATCCCCGGATAACATGTATGGATAGTGTACACATTCAAAAGATATGTCTATACATCAGGAGGCAGGCTCAGACGGTGTTAGGCCCAGTATGGCTTGCACGTGATTGCACAAAGGTGAGAAAGGGTACCGTATCCCCGGATAACATGTATGGATAGCGTACACATTCAAAAGATATGTCTATACATCAGGAGGCAGGCTCAGATGGTGAAAGGCCCAGTATGGCTTGCAAGTGATTGCACAAAGGTGAGAAAGGGTACCGTATCCCCGGATAACATGTATGGATAGCGTACACATTCAAAATATATGTCTATACATCAGGAGGCAGGCTCAGACGGTGTAAGGCCCAGTATGGCTTGCAAGTGATTGCACAAAGGTGGGAAAGGGTACCGTATCCCCGGATAACATGTATGGATAGAGTACACATTCAAAAGATATGTCTATACATCAGGAGGCAGGCTCAGACGGTGTAAGGCCCAGTATGGCTTGCAAGTGATTGCACAAATGTGAGAAAGGGTACCGTATCCCCGGATAACATGTATGGATAGCGTACACATTCAAAAGATATGTCTATACATCAGGAGGCAGGCTCAGACGGTGTTAGGCCCAGTATGGCTTGCAAGTGATTGCACAAAGGTGAGAAAGGGTACCGTATCCCCGGATAACATGTATGGATAGCGTACACATTCAAAAGATATGTCTATACATCAGGAGGCAGGCTCAGACGGTGTCAGGCACAGTATGGATTTGACGGCCCAGACTACACAGCGGAGGAGCAGGGAGAGGTAAAGATTGCAAATGCTGGGGCCCTGCCCAAGCAAGGGGGGCCCACTCGTGGGCGTCGATACTGGCACTGGGCCCCTCATAGTACGGCGGTGTGTCTGACGGCGGGTGTGCACCACCACCGTCAGAGACACTTGATTGCGCTATGAGGGACCCTGTGCCAGTGCCCGCGCCCAAGAGTCGGCCTACCCACCTGTCCAGGGCAACGGCACTCGCACGGTGTCGTGCGCTAGGTGGTGACCCCGGCCATGGGGGGGGAGGCAGCACAGTTGGGGAGTTTTAGAAAGTGGCATATGTTGATGTTGGACATTCAGCTGATGCAAAAGGCGAAATAGGTCAAGTCCCAGGAAGAGGTGGACCAAAGCAAGCCATTTTTCTGTCACCCTATGTGTCATCAGGGGAAGGTGGGACAAAATCCTTGGAAACCCATGCATGGTTCATTTTAATGAAGGTTAGATCATCCACATTTTGGGTTGACAGACGGGTCCTTTTTTCTGTCAGGATTGATCCAGCTGCACTGAAGACTCTTTCCGATAGCACACTTGCAGCTGGGCAAGCGAGCTCCTGTAAGGCATATTGTGCCAATTCAGGCCAGGTGTCCAGTTTAGCAGCCCAATAGTCAAAGGGGAATGACCTGTGTGGGAGAACATCGATATGGGAGGAAAAGTAGTTTGTAACCATAGTTGACAACTGCTGTCTCCTGTCACTTTCCATCGATGCTGTATTACCAGTTGTGTGAGCGGTACTTGAAAAATCAGTCCACAACATTGTCATGAAACCCCTGTCTCCAATGCCACTTCTGCTGTGTGCACCATGAACACCTCTGTCAAGCTGCCCCCGGCCCGTACGGCTCGTGTGAGAACCATCACCGCTGCTGTGTGCTGGGAATGCCTCAAGCAACCGATTTACCAGAGTTGCTTGTTTATTAGCCAATATTAGGTCAAGGTTCTCCTGTGGCATGATGTTTTGTAATTTGCCTTTATAGCGTGGATCCAGGATGCTGGCCAACCAGTAGTCGTCATCGTTCATCATTTTGGCAATGCGGGGGTCCCTTTTTAGGATCCGCAAGTCATAATCAGACATGTGGGCCAATGTTCCCGGTGTCAATGATGCATTGCGAGTGCTGGTTGGAGGAGCACTTTCTGGCAAATCCACTTCTTTCCAGTCACGCACAAACCCTGTACCAGACCTTGCCACGCCAACATTTTCACTTGCCCCACGAGATGCATCCTCCTCCCCTAAGTAATCATCCCCATCATCATCCTCCTCCTCCTCTTCTTCCTCCAACTCGTCCAGGAGAGGTCCCTGAGCAGACAATGGCTGAATGTCATCAAGGATTCCCTCCACCTATTCCTCCTCGTCAACATTGGCTGCAGACGCCTGCTCCTTAAGGTGCGTCAAAGTTTGCATGAGCAGACGCATAAGTGGGATGCTCATGCTTAGGATGGCGTCGTCTGCGCTTACCAGCCGTGTGCATTCCTCAAAACACTGAAGGACTTTACAGAGGTCTTTCAGCTTCGACCACTGCACACCTGTCAACTCCATGTCTGCTCTCAAAGTGCCTGGCCGTGTATCCTCCCACAAATGCATTATGGCCTGCCTCTGCTCGCACAGCCGCTCCACCATGTGCAGGGTGGAGTTCCACCTTGTTGCAATGTCGATAATGAGGCGGTGGTTGGGAAGGTGGAGCAATCACTGCAGCTTCTGCATACGAACGGAGTGTACAGGCGACCGGCGGATGTGCGCGCACAGTCTTCGCACCTTCTGGAGCATGGCTGTTAACTTCGGATAATTTTTGAGGAAGCACTGCACCACCAGGTTCAAGGTGTGAGCCAAGCAAGGTATGTGGCTGAGTTTTGAAAGGGCTATGGCTGCCACAAAATTACGGCCGTTATCACTAACTATCTTGCCTGCCTCAAGATGTACACTGCCCAGCCATGACTCAGTTTGTCGCTTCAAGTACTCGGCCAGCACCTCGGCGGTGTGTCTGTCGCCCAAACACATCATCTGCAACACAGCCTGCTGACGCTTTCCACTAGCTGCTCGATAGGGGGACACCTCGTGTGCAACAGTGGCAGCTGCAGATGGAGTGCTCATACGACTGCGCTCTGTGGACGAGCTTTCGCTTCTGGAGGAGGAGGAGGAGGGTGGAACGCCTACAGCCAACTGTTTCCTATACCGTGGGCTAGGCAGCACTGTCCCACCACCGCTGTCCCCTGTGGACCCTGCATCCACCACATTAACCCAGTGCGCAGTGATGGACACATAACGGCCCTGGCCATGCCGACTGGACCATGCATCAGTTGTGAGGTGCACCTTTCCACTCACTGACTGCTTGAGTGCATGGACAATGCGGTCTTTCACATGATGGTGGAGGGCTGGGATGGCTTTGCGAGAGAAGAAGTGGCGACTGGGTAGGTCATAGCGTGGTACTGCATAGGCCATGAGTTCGCGGAAAGCTGCGCTTTCCACCAACCGATAGGGCATCATCTCAAACGAGATTAGTTTGGCAATGTGGGCGTTCAAACCCAGTGTACGCGGATGAGAGACTGAGTACTTTCTTGACCTACTCATAGTGTCTGGGAGGGTGAGCTGGACTTGAGAGCTGCATATGGTGGAAGTAGCGGTGGACAGGGCGGACTGAGAGAGGGTTGATGATGGTGATGGAGTTGGTGTTCTTTCTGATGGCCTAGATTCAGTATTTCGTTGATATAACAGTGGGATTCCCTGACTGCTGTGGCCTTGCAACGACACCTCAACATTTGCTGCTGTGCTTACCGGTGGGCTTACAGTGGGGGAAACAATGTAGCGTTGCTGACTACCTTCTTTGTGATCAGTTGCACATGTGGCACTTGAGGTTTGGTGTTGTGTCCACGCTTGCAAGTGCATGCTGGTTAAATGTCTAAGCATGCAACTGGTATTCAAATTTTTCAGATTTTTCCCTCGGCTAAAGGTCTTTGCGCACTTCTTACAGATAACCTTGGCCTGATCATGAGGATTTTGTTCAAAAAAGTGCCACACTGCACTCTTCCTACTTTGGCAGACATTTTGCGGCCTAGCACGCTGTGATGTTTTGACCCTCTGGACAAGCTGTCCAGCAACTCTTTTGGTTTTTGGAACCTGTCTTTGGAGTGCTCCGGGCCTGCCAGATAACAGCTGTTGCGATGTTGATGTCTGCTGTGGATGCTCCTCATCTGAGCTATTGGAAGCAGCACCCTCTTCCCCCAATGGATGCCAATCTGGGTCAACAACTGGGTCATCCATCACCTCCTCTTCAATGTCATGTGCACCTTCCTCTGTGTCACCGTGTATGGTGGTATAGTGTGCGGGAAGGGGCACCTGAGTCTCATCAGGGTCAGAATCTGGCTCTGTACACTGCGAGGACAATGTAGTGCTCTGAGTGAATGTACCAGCAGAATCATCTATCAGCGGCTGTGCATCAGTGCACTCCATGTCAGATTCATCTTGGCCTGGGTAATTCACCATTTCACTTGATAATCCAGGCATGGTATGTGAAAACAGCTCCATGGAGTAATCAGTAGTATGGCCTGCGTCATCCTTCAATCTTGGTTGTGGTGAAGGACACAAGGAAAGGTGTGGTTCATGAACATGAGCCTCCAATGACGACTCAGTGCTTTTACTTTTTACAATTTCAGAAGAGGAGGCGATAGAGCTGGAGGCTGAGTCAGCAATGTAAGACAAAACTTTTTCCTGATGCTCTGGCGTTAAAAGCGGTTTGCCAACTCCTAGAAAACTAAGCCTTCGAAGCCTTATGGAGCCAGACGATGACGCAGGCTCAACACCTCCTGCATTCGGTCCTATTTTGCTTTTGCCACTACCATCACATCCACCACCAACACCATCATTACCAGCTGCCAACCCCCGCCCAATTCCACGGCCTCTTCCACCAGCCTTCCTCATTTTTGGTAGAAATGTAGACAAAATCCTACAAACTATATAGTAATGTAAAACAAGGTACAAGGTGTCTATAGGACAGGGGAGATTTAGATTTTCTGCAGACACTTGTGGACACTGGACACTTGGATTGTGTGAGGCCCACTGAATATCACAGCGCTATGTCACAGGCTCGATGGCACAGGTGTGAAAAAAGTGACTACAGGATAAGGGAGATTTTGAATTTCTGCAGACACTTGTGGACACTGGACACTTGGATTGTGTGAGGCCCACTGAATATCACAGCGCTATGTCACAGGCTCGATGGCACAGGTGTGAAAAAAGTGACTACAGGATAAGGGAGATTTTAAATTTCTGCAGACACTTGTGGACACTGGACACTTGGATTGTGTGAGGCCCACTGAATATCACAGCGCTATGTCACAGGCTCGATGGCACAGGTGTGAAAAAAGTGACTACAGGATAAGGGAGATTTTGAATTTCTGCAGACACTGGACACTTTTGGATTGTGTGAGGCCCAATGAATATCAGAGCGCTATGTCACAGGCTCGATGCAGCAGGTGTGAAAAAAGTGACTACAGGATATGGGAGATTTTGAATTTCTGCAGACACTTGTGGACACTGGACACTTTTGGATTGTGTGAGGCCCACTGAATATCAGAGCGCTATGTCACAGGCTCGATGGCACAGGTGTGAAAAAAGTGAATTGTAGAATTGGGCAGAATAGGAATCTCCCTAGAGTGTAGGTCTGTAAGAACGGAACAAGTCCTCCACTTATCCTTCCACAGTGACACACAGATAGCTTCACTGTGGCTGTGATAACAGCCGTTACACGGTACTGTGCGAGGAGCGTACACCGCTGTATGGTGTGAATAAATGCACGCTCAGTACCTTAGCAGGACAAAAAAAAAATTGGGATTGCTTTTAAAAAAGCAGTTTGCAGAGCAGTGGGGAAACAGCAATGCAGCTGTCAGGAAGCCTTAGAAGGCAGCCTAACAACCAACACCGCTGATCCACCACAATATAGCCTCCCCTTGCACTGCACACACAGTAACTGGTGTGTTGCACAGGCAAAATCGCTAGCAGCAGAAGCAGTTTTTTTGTCTTCTTCCCTGCCTAACGCTCTCCCTACAGAATCAGCAACCTCTCCCTATGCTAAGATCGGCAGAAGTAAGATGGTGGTCGGCGTGCACGCCCTTTTATAACCCCTGTGACGCCCACCAAAGCAAGCCAATCACTTGCATGCCCTTCTGAAAGATGGTGGCGACCCCTGCCTATGTCATCACGTTGCCCACAGTGTCTGTGGATCCTGATTGGCTGAAAAAGAGCGCTAAACAAACTTTTGAAACGCGACTTTGGCGCGTAAGTCGCCGACCTCGTGGCCGACCTCATCCTAGGGTCGGGTTTCGTTTCATGAAACCCGACTTTGCCAAAAGTCGGCGACTTTTGAAATTGTTCGACCCGTTTCGCTCAACTCTAATCTGAAGCAGTGGACTGGTATTCAATGGGCAAATGTTGACTATTTCATTTTTAGAACTTTTTCTAACTCGAAAAATTCACTTAATAAAGGCTAGAGAAGAGTCTTTCAGTCCCCATTGGACTGGTGTACATTGTCATACCTTTTTCTTATTGTGTAGAATAGTGTAAACTATTATGCTATAATACACAGAGCCATGCAAAAAAAAGTGTCTATTGTATGGAGCTAATTGATGACAAATGATTCTGCATCGGCATCCAGTGGCAAATGTTGAAGGTAAATGACAGGAAATTAATTACACAGGAATGCAAAATTTTGGTTTATGAGTTTTTTTTTAAATTTAATGACTGATTCTTATGTTTTCTTATGCCCTGTTTCAAAACACATCTTCTACTTTTAACTATCATGTATGGATTTTGCACAAAACGCGTGTGAAATTACGTACAAGCGAGATGGAGTCAGTGTTTGTGAACAAACTGTGTGCGACAGAATTTTTCAAAATTTTTACTGAGTTCAGCAATCGAAAGTATATAAAATTGGCCTCTTACTTTTAAAAGCAATTTTACTCTTGCAGACCTTTGTTATTATTTAGATGTCAGTGTTGGTCATTCATATGCTCTCCTTTTTTCCCATGGGCATCGCATGAGCACATTATAATCTATACATCAAAAAAGGAGCATGAATCGCACCTCCAAAAATTCACATGTTGATCTAATGCCGCTAGGCAAATATAGATTACTGAACATGAGGTTCTTAGTTTAAGATTCTGATCAGACTGTACGAAGTCACTGCCATGTCATGGTGAACTGCTCAGTGGGTCCCAATCGCCTTAAAGGAGCGGCATTGTTCGCCCACCACTGTTGCAGTGACAATGCACCAGCAGGTCAGAATGCCTGGTGCCTCAAAGCGTGACGTGGCTTCATACAGTCTGATCAGAATGTTAAACTAAAAACCTCATGTTCAGTAATATATATTTTTGCCTAGTGGCATTACATCAGCGTAAGAATTTTTGGAGATGCGGTTCATGCTCTTTTTTTCGGTGTATTGCTTGTTCTTTCCCATTTGATGGACCAACTCTCCTCCCATTTGGCACAGTTGATTTTAAATTAGCAGGTCACAGCAAAGAAAGGGGTCCTGCCTATTTTTGCTCTTACTTCAAAGCTTGAGGAAAGTGAGTGTCAATGCTCCTTGCATTTGGAGTTGGTGCTGTCTGGTGCCCATTGTTGCTGTGGTTTTGTACTGGTGGGGTGGCTCTGTCTGGAGTCACGGGGACTCAGTTTTGCAGCATGGGCACTGTGAGGCACCAGTCCGTCCGCCCTGCTGGTGTATTGTCGCTGCGATGATAGTCGCAGCACGTTGCAGCTCCTTTACCCCCTGTCATGTGACGTACTATCCCGTCCATGTACCCTGGGACTTAATTCCCAGGGACGGGATAGTACATCACAGCGTTCAGCGGCGCCCACGTGGTGAGCGCCGCTGATCGCGGCCGGGTGTCAGCTCATTATCACAGCTGACACCCGGCACAATGTGTCAGGGGCGGTCACGGACCACCCCCGACACGTTAACCCCATGCAGACCGCGATCAAACACGATCGCGGTGTACCAGGGGTTAAAGGGAAGCATCGACAGGGAGGGGGCTCCCTCCGTGCTTCCCTTAGCCCCCCACAGCAGCGCAATGTGCAGCGCTGCTGCGGGGGCTCCATCCCTGCAGGTCCCCGGATCCAAGATGGCGACGGGGACCTTCGGGGGCCTGCAGGGAGCTGGCTTCCTCATGCCTGCAAAGCGCAGGTAAGGAGGAAGCCTTGTGCAGTGCCTGTGACAGATCGCTGATCTGTCACAGTGATCTGTGATGTGACAGATCAGCGATCTGTCAAAGGACAGTGATGTCCCACCTGGGACAATGTAATAAAGTAAAAAAAAAAAAAAAAAAGTGTCAAAATAATTTTAAAAAAATCGCTAAATAAATGTAAAAAAAAAATATTCCCTAAAATGTATTTTTTGGAAATTAAAAAAAAACAATAAAAGTACACATATTTGGTATTGCCGCGTTCGTAGCGACCCGCCCCATAAAACTGTCCCATAAGTTAACCCCTTTGGCGAACCCCTTAAAAAATAAAACTAAAAAACGAAGCAAAAAATAATGATTTATTATCATACCGCCGAACAAAAAGTGCAATAACGCACGATCAAAAAGACGCATATAAATATCCATGGTACCGCTGAAAACGTCATCTTGTCCCGCAAAAAACGAGCCATGATACTGCATCATCAGCAAAAAAATAAGAGTTATAGCTCGCAGAATATAGCGATGTAAAAATAATTTTTTATATAAAATTGCTTTCATTGCATAAGATCTAAATGAGGTATCGCTGTAACCGTACTGACCTGAAGAATAAAAGCACTTTATCAATTTTACCGCAGGTGGAACGGTGTAAACGCACCCCGCAAAAGAAATTCATGAAAAGCTGGTTTTTGTTCATTCTGCGTCCCAAAAATCGGAATAAAAAGCGATCAAAAGATGTCACGTGCCCGAAAATGATACTAATAAAAACGCCAACTCGTCTCGCAAAAAATAAGACCTCATGTGACTCGGTGGGTCAAAATATGGAAAAATTATAGCTCTCTATATGTGGTGATGCAAAAACTTTTTACAATAAAAAGCATCTTTTAGCGTGCGACAGCTGCCAAACATAAAAACCTCCATAAATAGTAAATCAAACCCCCCGTTATCACCCCCTTAGTTAGGGAAAAATAATAAAATTAAAAGAAAATGTATTTATTTCCATTTTCCCATTAGGGCTAGGGTTAGGGCTAGAGTTAGGGCTTGGTCTAGAGTTAGGGCTGAGATTAGGGTTAGGGGTGTGTTGGGGTTAGGGTTGGAGTTATAATTGGGGTGCTTCCACTGTTTGGGCACATCAGGTGGTCTCAAAACGCAACATGGCATCTGATCTCAATTCCAGCCAATTCTGCGTTGAAAAAGTAAAATGGTGCTCCTTCCCTTCCAAGCTCTGCCATGTGCCCAAACAGTGTTTTACCCCCACATGTAGGATATCAGCGTACTCAGGACAAATTGCAAAACAACTTTTGGGGTCCGATTTCTCCTGTTACCCTTAGGAAAATACAAAATTGGGGGCAAAAATATCATTTTTGTGGAAAAAAATGATTTTTTTATTTTCACGCCCGGGCGTTATAAACTTCTGTGAAGCACTTGGGGGTTCAAAGTGCTCACCACACATCTAGTTACGTTCCTTAGGGGGTCTAGTTTCCAAAATGGTGTCAATTGTGGGGGGTTTCCACTGTTTAGGTACATTAGGGGCAACATGACACCCGCAAAGCATTCCATCAAAGTCTGCATTCCAAAACGTCACTACTTCCCTTCCGAGCCCCGACGTGTGCCCATACAGTAGTTTTCTCCCACATATGGGGTATCATCATACTCAGGACAAATTGGACAACAACTTTTGGGGTCCAATTTCTCTTGTTGGGAAAATAAAAAAAATGGGGACTAAATGATCATGTTTGTTGAAAAAATGCGATTTTTTTTTTTTATTTTCACGCCCGGTCGTTATAAACTTCTGTGAAGCACTTGGGGGTTCAAAGTGCTCACCACACATCTAGATAAGTTCCTTAGGGGGTCTAGTTTCCAAAATGGGGTCACTTGTGGGGGGTTTCTACTGTTTAGGTACATCAGGGGCTCTCCAAAAGCAACATGACACCCGCAGACCATTCCATCAAAGTCTGCATTCCAAAACGTCACTATTTCCCTTCCAAGCCCTGACGTGTGCCCATACAGTAGTTTTCTCCCAAATATGGGGTATGAGCGTACACAGGACAAATTGGACAACAACTTTTGGGGTCCAATTTCTCCTGGTACCCTTGGGAAAATAAAAAAATTGGTGACTAAATGATCATGTTTGTGGAAAAAATAAGATTTTTTTTATTTTCACGCCCGGGCGTTATAAACTTCTGTGAAGCACTGGGGGGTTCAAAGTGCTCACCACACATCTAGATAAGTTCCTTGAAGGGTCTAGTTTCCAAAATAGTGTCATTTGTGGGGGGTTTTCACTGTTTTGGTACATCAGGGGCTTTCCAAACGTGACATGGTGTCCGATCTCAATTCCAGCCAAAAACGTCAAATGGCGCTGCTTCCCTTCTGAGCTCTGCCATGCGCCCAAATAGTCGTTTACACCCACATATGGGGTATCAGCGTACTCAGGACAAATTGCACAATAACTTTTAGGGTCCTGTTACCCTTGAGAAAATAAAAATTAGGGGGGTGGAAAGATCATTTTTGTGGATAAAATATGATTTTTTAATTGTACAGCTGTACGTTATAAACTTCCGTGAAGCCCTTGTGGGTTCAAAGTTCTCACCACATATCTAGATAAGTTCCTTGGGGGGTCTAGTTTCCAAAATGGGGTCACTTGTGGGGGGTTTTCACTGTTTAGGTACATCAGGAGCTCTCCAAACGTGACATGGCGTCTGATCTGAATTCCAGCCAATTTTGCATTGAAAAAGTCAAACGGCGCTCCTACCCTTCTGAGCTCTGCCATGTGCTGAAACAGTGGTTCCCCCCACATATCAGGTATTAGCATACTCAGGACAAACTGCACAATAGCGTTTGCAGTCCAATGTCTCCTGTTACCCTTGGTAAAATAAAAAAAATTGAACCAGAAGTATTTTTTTTTGTGAAAAAAAGTTAAATGTTCATTTTTTTTTAAATATTCAAAAAATTCCTGTGAAGCATCTGAAGGGTTAATAAACTTCTTGAATGTGGTTTTGAGCACCTTAAGGGGTGCAGTTTTTTGAATGGTGTCACTTTTGGGTATTTTCTATCATATAGACCCCTGAAAGTGGCTTCAAATGTGAAGTGGTCCGTAAAAATAAAATGGTGTTGCAAAAATGAGAAATCGCTGGTCAACTTTTAACCCTTATAACTTCCTAACAAAAAAATTTTGGTTCCAAAATTGTGCTGATGTAAAGTAAACATGTGGGAAATGTTACTTAGTAAGTTTTTGTGTGCCGTATCTCTGTGATTTGAGGGCATAAAAATTCAAATTTGGAAAATTGCAAAATTTTGAAAATTTTCGCCAAATTTCCATTTTTTTCACAAATAAACGCAAGTTATATGAATGACATGTTACCACTAGCATGAAGTACAATATGTCACGAGAAAACTTTGTCAGAATCACCGGGATCCATGGAAGCGTTTCAGAGTTCATAAAGGGACAGTGGTCAGAATTGTAAAAATTGTCCCGGTCATGAACGTGCAAGCCACCCTTGGGGGTTAAGGGGTTAAGGCAACAGGGACCCATCACGAGGTTTGCCATGACGTGGCAGTGGGTTAAACTAAGAACTTCATGTTCAGTAATATATATTTTTCAGATCAATGAATGAATTTTTGGAGGTGCAATTCATGCGCCTTTGTTTTTGGTGTATTGCACATTATAGCCTATGAGGCTATTCATATGACCCTTCTTTTCTGTGGACTATAATTTCTGGATTTTTTTGGGTCACATAAAATAGTTTTTGGTCAACTCAGAATATAAGGTTAAACAAATGAATAATCATATATCAAACGACACAAACTAATTAATAGAAAAACAATTGTAGCTATATACTGTAATAAAGTAAAGTATGTGACCCTTTACTGATACTACTCTGAGTTACTGACCTCAGACTGCTGTAAATAGCATTCCATGGTCAACTGATGCATCAATGGGGCAAATTCTGGGAATATGAATGTTTTGTGGCTTTGAAAGATATTATTAAAACACATCTGCAGCTAAAGGAAGCATTCCCAATAATAACACTAGGAATAAGATTTCTTCTTAAAGGGTTTGTCCATTACTGGAAATATACATGCTTTTAGACTGTGGGCACGTAAAAACCAATCGCAGTCATGTCAAGTATTGGCATGTCTGTGATTGGCAGCACGTGACGCGGTTTGTATAAAGGCCGGATCACAAATGCCATCTCCATTATGCTCTCATTAGTGTAAGGACAGAATACTGAAGTGAGGATATATTTTGGCTGCGCACTCTGCCAAAAAAAAGCTGCGTGTACTCTGCAACCCATATCTGTGATAATACAGTGCTACTATTGTGTTAAAAACTGCTGTGTGTACTCTGCACCCATCTCTGTGGGAGTACTGTTCTTTAACAGAAATCTGTCACCTTATTTATGGCCAATGAGATACGGCCACTGCCATCAGGGGCTTAAGGAAGACGTATTGAGGAAGACGTCTGACCAGTAAAATTACTGTTGGTTTACGGGCCTAAGGCGGCCACAGTGACTGATCTGTCAGGAGCGTCAATCAGCGAAAAGGGATGGTACGTATATATACGTCCCTGGTGAAGAGAACGGTGTGTTAAAGTGTATTGTAACCGGAGGGCCTTGAAGAGAATTGCGGTGTGCTGAGAGGCCGTCAGGTGGACGGCGAGAGAATAAAGCTTGGACTTGTTGCACCCGAAACCTACCTCCAAATTGTCTTTGTTACGTCTCTGCGTGGTAAAAGAGGGACCACCCCCCAGTCCGGCCCACGAACCCTACACTTGGCGTAGTCGGCAGGATCAATGCAGCTAATACGCTATCTTCTGCGGCAGGCCTGCCTCTGAGGAATGGAAACGTACTTGGACTGCACTGTGTGGATTATAAACACCTGTGGATTACAAATTGGGAGCGCTGTGGCGCATCTGCGTTGCCAGCAGAGGATCCGGGGCAGTACCAGGTCCGGAGCAAGATGGAAGTGCTACTTCAGCGCAGAGGAGAGATCCAGGTGTTTGCCGTTGTCCCCAATGGACTGGGGCCCACTCCTACGTATCCCTGGGGACAGCAATATGTACCAGGAGGCCGACTCCCCCACATACTGGACCCTGACAGGTGGGTGGAAAGGCCTGCTGACGCCCCACCCCACAGAAGGAGTGGCATAGAGGGCTGCGGCTGTCTGGCGCCATTCAACTGCTGCCCATCGTACGATATGCGGCGCTGTGGATGTCGGGGCATCGGGCGCCTGGAGTGGCGGTGGCGCCGGGAGGTCGAGTCACGTCAGAAAACGTCTTCCTTAGAGTCACGGGCAGGAAGCTAGATGCTGAGCGGAGAAGTGGAGCCTTTGTGGAGCCAGCGGGAGCAGCCACTGAAGATACCAGCAGGGAACCTGCCCACGGAGCTCCTGAGCCTGGAGGCTAGCCCCGTCTGACGGCGGGGTGAAGAGCGGAGACTGCGGAAGGAGCCGCATGATAACATGACGGAGGCCACGGTGCCGGGGAAGGTGCGAGTTCCCCTGGTCCCATCAGTGGCTCCGCAAGCAGCCCCCACCATTCAGCCACAGCCCGCGGCATCCTGTGTCCCAATCAGGGAAGGCCCTACGGTCTACGCGGAGCTGAGCGGGGCCTCCGCCCCTAATCCCAAGCCACCCCGCCCGGCGACGCCACACTCGGTGTCGCCGGTGCGGAACCTGTCGCCAGAAGACGCTGTTGCGTCCCCCCTGCCAGAAGTGACATCTTCCCCGAAGCCGGCCGTTACTTCTGCTATACCGGCTCCGGCTGATGCCCCGGATTCCGCCCACCCTGCAGCCGCGGCTATGCCGACGTTGGAGCCGGCTGCGGCCCATGTGTCGGTTCCTGTGGCCCGTTTGGCGAGGAATACAGCTGTCCCTGCTCGCCACCCGGTCCCAGTGGCTGCTGGGCCGCAGACATCATCAGCCGCCTCTGCTCCGCCAGCACCCTCGGTTAAGTCCCGCCCATCGGACTCTGGGGCCCATGCCGGATCCTCCGTTTGGGTCGCGGAGGTTATAAAGAAAAAGAAAGCCCGGGAGCAGGAGGTGTGGAACTTGCTTCATACCAAAGGAGAGGCTGGCATGGCAGCCACACGATCTATGGGACGGCTCGTGTATACGAATATACCCAGGGGGTATGGGTTCATACGCGATCTGGCTACCGGCCAAAAGGTTTATCTTAAAGTAGCCTCTATTCGTCACAGCCGGGCTCTGCACGAGGGGGACTTGGTGTCGTACTACAAAGAGTACTGTCCCCGTGGCTACTACGCGGTAGCTGTGATTGCTGAGCCCGAAGGTCACAAGCCCCCGTAGAAAGAACTCACAGGACACTCCTTACATCCCGGGAGCTCCACGGCTGTGGGGCCCCTCGCTGCCGGCCACTAGGAGGTGGCTTGAACATTCGAATTTTCGTTGCACCGTTGTGCAAATCACAAGGACAGTTTGCGTCCAAGTTAATGAAAAAAAAAGTTTAATATAAAAATTGAAGTTTTTGTGTGTTAAGCCTGACAAAAGCGGGGATGTAAGGAGAGAGGAAGTGTCCATGTTAAAGGAAGGGGGAGGAGAAAATCTGTTATATTTATGTTTATTATATGTTGGTTTTAGCAAACAATAGAAAAGATGTAAGAAAATGGGGTACTTGTGATATTGTAAAGTTGTTTTGATGTATAATATGCACAAGAAAATGCAACAGGTCCGGGTAAGAGAGGGTCTCAGCGATCAAAGGGAAGTGTGAGATCCAAAGGGGTCTATGTGTTGAGAAGGCCTGGGAGACCGAGACGCCGACCATGACGAGTAACCAAAAGAAAGGCAAAGAGATGGAAGACGTGAGAAAGACAGTCGTCCCAGGTCAGGTCCCTGACACCACGGACACCACTGAAGGAAGAAGGCTGACTCCGACAATGACCTGGTAGGTGTAAGGCCTCAATCATGGCGTACCGGATAGTGGAAGGTGACAGAAGGGGAGAGTAGGGGAAGGTACATGCCGGAAAGAGAATCCAGGTGTACCTAGCCCAATTTGAAAGACGTTGTCATGTCGCATGCGCGCTGGTGAGTAGCAGTAGGCTGCTCGGAGCATGGTGCTCCCGGTTTGATTCGCCCCCCGCGGGTAGTGGGTTTGGCTCAACAGCTGATCCGACAACAGAAGGTAGGGTAAGCTTCAGAACGATGAAGGCAGGGATTATGATTGTCTAGGACGACAATAGACAAAGGAAGAGGACTGTAGGGAAGGTGACCTGACTGATGGACGTACTTGTCAGAAGTGAGAAAGGAAGGTTTGCACAGTTAAGACAGGTGTCAGTTAGTACAGTGGGGAAACAGCTAGGAAAGTGTAGTGGACGTGCAGTACCTTGGGTTGACCATTAGAGGGCAGGGTGTTGTGAACTCATTTTCTGGTTTACCTCTTGCTTCTGGTGAGGGTGGTGGAGCTGGCTGTGTTGACAGAGGAGTCGTGAGTTCTCCATCCGGGCTCCCTCTGGTGGTGACAGCAGGTAATGAAGCTGATCTAAATGGCAGAGACCTGCCACCTGAGGAGGAGGACTGGGAGTGGACATCAGGAGTCTCTGACTGGATTTAAGACCACCCCCCAGTCCGGCCCACAAACCCTACAACAGTACAAGACAAACTATCATAAAATCACAAAGAAATCATCACAAGGGTATTGTGACACATATCAAGGAAGAAATTGTCCTCCTGCACAAACAAAGGATTTGTATCAAAATAGTGTAAATTTCCTTTAAGAGTGCACTTATATACATGTATAACTGTGTCACTGTGTATTGAGAACCCGAAAATAGTATATCATTAACGAAAAAGGTGTCTTGCACAATAAACAATCTAGAAAAATACAACCAAAAGGAACAATCTCACCCGATTGCTTTCATAGGTTGGACCAGATCGGGTCCCAATGTAGATGAGGATCCTGGTTGTCCATAGAGGAAGGGGGGGGTTAAATTCTTTGCCACACATTACCCAACCACAGAGGATTTAATGGGATCCACATTAGAAAAGCCCCAGATTGCTCCAGACACATTTCATTTTACAAATCATCAGGGTAGAGTGACGGGTACATGCTCATCCTATGTTATTATTGTTATTATTATTATTATTATTATTATTATTATTATTAATTTATATAGAACCATTGATTCCATGGTGCTGTACATGAGAAGGGGTTACATACAAATTACAGAGATCACTTACAGTAAACAAACTAACAATCACAGACTGATCCAGAGGGGAGAGGACCCTGTCCTTGTGGGCTTACATGCTACAGGATGGTGGGGAAGGAGACAGTAGGTTGTGGGGTTGCGGCTGCTCCAGTGTTCGTGAGGTGGTAGCTCCGGTAGTGGTGAGGAGGCAGCGGGGTCATTGCAGACAGTAAGCTTTCTTGAAGAGGTGGGTTTTCAGGTTTTGTCTGAAGGATCCAAATGTGAATGATAATCGGATGGGTTGAGGCATAGAATTCCAGAGGATGGAGGATATTTGGGAGACGTCTTGGAGGCGATTAGTTGAGGAGCGAATAAGTGTGGAGGAGAGAAGGAGGTCTTAGGAGGACCGGAGATTACGTGAGGGAAGATATCGGGAGATTAGTTCAGAGATATATGGAGGAGACAGGTTATGGATGGCTTTGTAGGTCAGTATTAGTAATCTGAACTACATTCCCAGACATGTCCTTGCCTGATCCGTCCTAATTGTTTACTCTGCGGCTTCTGCAACTGCTCTACCAAGTGAGCTATACATTTAGGCTGTGTGCACACGCTGCGGATTTTGCTGCGGTTCCGCAGCGGTTTTGGCCGCTGCGAACCCGCAGCAGTTTCTGCTACGGTGTACAGTACCATGATTCCCTATGGGAATCAAAAACCACAATGCAGACGGTGCGGAATTTTCCGCACGGATTATCTGCGGTTTTCAATCCGCAGAAAGAATTGACATGTCAATTCTTTCTGCGGATTCTCCTGCGGTTTGCCATCTCCTCCATTTGAGGAGATGATAAACCGCAGGGCAAAACCGCAGAGCAATCCGCAGGTAAAACCGCAGGTCTTTTGACCTGCGGTTTCACCTGCGGATTTTACAAAATCCGCGCGGATGAATCCGCACCTAATCCGCAGCGTGTGCACACAGCCTTATTCGTTGCCCATGGTGTTTCATAGTGCTAGACTGTGGCTGCCTATGCTGCCTCATCTTAACTCTCTATAATGCTGATTCTGCCGCAACAACTGCACAGGTACTCCAGCTACACATCTCCTAGCTTCCCATTAAGTCTCAAAGAGCTAGACAGTACTGCTGATACTGGGAAATATACTCTTGAGGATACACAAACATGAAACAGTTCCCAAAATAGGGCTAATTTTTTTAAAAAAGACTTGGTGATAACAATGCATAGCTTATTCATTTTGAAAATAGTACTCCTGTTTTGTTGTCATAAAAAGGGGCTAATTTTTGGGCATCTCTATTAAAAAAAGATTGTCAGTTGAGTGATCATTCTATGATTAAAAAAAAACTGTTACACTCCCCAAAATAGGAATTATTTTTTACTCCTGATAGAGAAACAATAACTTTTTGGCATTCAAAATAATTGAGCCTGTTTTGTTTCCAGATAAACGGGGATCATTTTTAGATAGCTGGATCAAAAAAGCATTTTTATTTACCTAATCATTTTGTAGTAAAGAAACCTGTTGTGCATACTATAAAAGGGATAATTTTTCCATTCATATTTGAGAAGCCATTACTACTTCACGTTCAAAATTGTAAACCTGAGCTAATTAAAAGAATCATTTTTGCTAAGCTTGTGAAAAAGTGATCATTTCTTTGTTTAGCAAAGTGCTGAGCTCTTGATACTCCCCTCCCCCCAAAAACAGGGATAATTTTTGCCATTAACTGTGTAAAAATGTCATGACTTTTTTATTTGCATGTGCTGGCACAACACAACAGCAATGCAGGCATCTTCCCTAAAAAAAGTATAATTTTAAAACAATATTTAAACAATATAAGCAGCCTACAAAGTCTCAAATTGTAATGTGTGGTTAATTAGGCTGCTTGGTACCACCTGTTACCATCTGTTTTCCCTAGCCAGATAAGTCATGGTCACTTGAACATTAAACAAGCTGTTTTTGCCTTACAGAGCTTAGTGCACTGCAAAGGGAAATCAGCACGTTGCACACGTTTTCAAGGTAATTGGAGGCTTTTTAGTTTTGCAATTGTGGTGTACCTTTCACCAAAAATATAAATCTAGTACCGGTGATGAGATGCTTCGAATTCATTAAGTGGCATGTGTCTCTTATTAAATTTGGCACATCTCATCCTTAAGATTGGAATTGCAAAATGCCAGTCTTAAAGAATTGGTGACATTGCATGTAAAGATATGGCAATTGCTAGTTTTTCATGTCACCTTTTGTGGCTTTTAAACATATTTTCTTCTATTTTCACTACAATATTTCATGCTTTCCAAAGCTTGTAAAATTATCAGCGTTTTCCTTCACTTCCGAGTAAATAGTTTTTAAAAATTGACCATGAAATTGGTAATTTTTACGATCTTAACTCCTCCTTTTGAAAACTCTCAGATTTTATTTATTAAAATTGCCATACTTCTCAATCTGTCTCCAAAACAGAAAAAAAAGTTCCCAACCACACAATTCAAAACCAATTAGGTGTAAATTGAAGGCAGTCGGAGCACCCATCATTTGCCACCATACATTTTATTTTCTAACCTAAAGTTTTACTGCTGTATATCTGCTCGTAGCTTTTTTAATTCATTGCTTTCGACGCACTGTTATAGACAATTTGGCAACAAACTAAGCTGTTTGTCTTCTGTCAAGTCATGGCAATGGTGACCAGAAATTCTTAGAATTAACCATCTGTTAGAAGACACCTCCCAGCTTGGAACTGCCTGTGTGTCACACATATTCACTGCTGTTATGCTTGTGCCATATGCTACAGACCACAGGGCAAATCACATGTTGTTATACCTCTTTTAACAAGTTAGCAACTTCATCTTTCATGAGGCTTAATTAGAAAACGTGATATTTTACAACTCCGGCAAAAGAGTTGAGAAACTGAGAATCTGATACTGAGAAGTGGAATTGTGAAAGAAAGAAGAAAAAGTATAGTGTAATACAGCGCAGAGTCATCATTTATCATTTACAAGGTCAACTACTACAACTGCTCCTCAGGACTGATAGATGTTTCCATATTCATATTGAGGGTAAGATCTATGAATCAAAGGTAAAGTCAAGAGACGGCAGAGCCCGTTTGACAAGCTTTTAGGCTATGTTCCCATGATGAGTATTTAGCAAGGATGCTAATTTGACTTTCTGGACAACTTATCAAAAAATCACGGGCAGACAATATTTTTTACGAGCACATTGCGAAACCAAAATACATAATTTAGATTGTAAGTAAAAATGTTTTTTTTTTTCTTTTTATTGCATTTGTTTTCATGCCTTTTTATTACATTTTGATACTTTCTGGTCTTTGGCTTTGACAAAACTTTAATGATCTAGTATTGTGTGGTTTACAAACATTTTTTCTCCTGCGGATTTATAGCATCAAATGGCAATTCTATGGGGAATACCTGCACATAAAACTCAGTGTACCCGCAAGAGAAACTAACATGTTGCGGATTTGAAACACGCACCGCAGGTCAGTTTCTACTTCATAAAAAAGCACAATACCTATGAGATTTCTACGAGTCCCATCCACTTTGCTGGAATTGTAAGACACTTTATTTTTGGAAATATTTGCAGCTTCAAAACTCATTGTGGGAACTTCAAGAAGCACTCCTCCTCCCATCAATTTTTATTTTTTTAAAACTTTTTTTTTCTTTTTAATAAAATGCTTGAAGAGTGTATATGTCACTTCATCAATGTTGTCATGATCCAGGTTTGATTGTGACAGATTTAGCACATGTAACCTTTTTTTTCCTTTAAGCCTTTGGCTTAAGGTTAGTTTTGCCCCCGGTGGCCGCTGGGGTTATTACACGTAAATTACCAAACAGGTGTGATTACCCTGGCTCCTACCTATAAAGGAGTGTCAGGTGTTCTCAATCACTGTTGGTGATATTGTTCATTCCCAACCAACCTTGGTGGTGAAAGGAGCTATTGAGAGGAGTTCATTGCAGCTCAGCTAGAGCTTTGGAGTAGCAGCTATTCAGATGGAAGCTGTATCCGGGTGCCGTACTCTGTTGCATGCAGCAATAGCAGCAGAGCAAAGCTAAGTTGTGTGTTTTCCCTGTTTTGTCGTATTTTTCTTGTGTGTATTAGTACAGTGGTGGGATTAGTGTCTGCACCGTTCAGTTCACTAGTAAGGGATAGGTGCAGGGCGATCTAGGGATTAAGGTATCCAGCTCGGCGACAGGTGAGGAGCCTGTATAGGGATCGTTAGGAGTGTTTAGGGACACTGCCTCTGGGGAGTGCAGGAGGTCTCCACTTCCCTGTTCCCTAGTGCAGGGCCCACCATTGTAACTGTTTCCCCAGTGTTCCCCTTGTGTGTCCTGGTGTTAGTGCCGTCCTGCGGGTTGCGGCACAGAGGACAAGTCAATCCGTGACATTATCAACAACCATTACCAATTTTTTCTGGTGAGCCATGACCCATATACAGGTCTCTACCCAATTGCTTCAGCCCCTCATTGATGAGCTTAGGGTGCTGCGTGGTGAGGTGGTGCATCAGCTGCAGCAGTTGTTGGGGTTTGGGGCCTTGGTTCAGGTGCAGGCTCAGCAGAACCCAAGATATCCCTCCCTGACAGGTTTGCTGGAGGGAGAGATAAATTCTTGGTTTTTCAGCAAGCCTGCAAGTTATACTCCAGGCTTCGCCCTTGTTCATCAGGGAGCGAGGAACAATGGGTAGGAATCATTATGTCCCTTCTTAAGGGGGATCCCCAATCCTGGGCCTTCTCCCTGCTGGTCGATTCACCATCCTTACGACCTGTGGATGAGTTCTTTGTGACATTGGTGCTAGTGTATGGGGATCCTGATGGCATCTCCCTGGTGGAAAACCGACTCCGTAGGATTAAACAGGGAGCCCGGCTTGCTGAAGAGTACTGCTCAGAGTTCAGGAGGTGGGCCACTGACACGCAGTGGAATGACCCTGCACTTAGGAGTCATTTTGTGCATGGCCTGTCTCCAAAGTTGCAGGATACTCTGGTGCAGTACGCCACCCCCAGGTCACTGGAGGCCGCCATGTCCCTTGCCATTCGGGTGGATAGACGCCTCAGGGAAAGACATACACCTAATGTGCCCCCTATAGTCCTCACTAGAGAGGATTAAGGTAGGGATAGTGATTAAGGTATCCAGCTCAGCGACAGGTGAGGAGCCTGTATAGGGATTGTTAGGAGTGTTTAGGGACACTGCCTCAGGGGAGTGCAGGAGGTCTCCACTTCCCCGTTCCGTAGTGCAGGGCCCACCATTGTAACTGTTTCCCCGATGTTCCCCTTGTGTGTCCTGGTATTAGTGCTGTCCTGCAGTTGCGGCACAGAGGACAAGTCACTCCATGACAACTGTTTTATTAGTGTTTTTATCAATAGAGGACTATTAAACCTGCTACCAGGTAGTCCAGCCACACCCCCACCACTGATTGATAGCTTTCTGTGTACACTGTGCATAGATAGAAAGCTGGCAATCAGTATTGTGGGCTGTGTAATACAGAGCTCAGCATTCATAGAACTGTTACATCAGCAGCAGATAAAACACTGATTTTATCAAAGTAACAGCAAGCAGCTCAATAAGTGACTCATCACGGGAATGAGGTTCTTTTTTGCTGTCTGCTTGGTCTCTGGTCTATTTTATTGGTCGTATATATGAAAACTAGAGGCCTGACAATGGCCTCCTTTTCTGCCATATCCTTTAACCAGATCTTGTCAGGGGCAGGTTAGATAATGATAATGTAGTGTATAGCATACCTTGTACAGTGTATTATCAGTGAGAAGAATGGAAAACAGAAAAAGCATAAAATCAGGTTTAATAATGAAAACAGTTAATTTGTTGAATCAGAACAACCCCTGAAAAAACATTACATTTTTTGTACCGCTGATTTTTGTAACAACCCATACTATAAAACTAAACAATTTTTCATCTTATACGGTTAACACCATTTAGCAAAAATTACCGCTATGCTCTAATTATTCTATCGCTCTATACTTAATAGCATTATTCAAGATAAATATGAGATACTTACAGATTCAGTGATAATATGTGATTGAAATAGTGGGAAAGTATTCTTCCTTAAGTTTTAACTTGGAATAATAGTGTAAAGCAGCCTGCGGCCGCCGTTGCTTGCTTGTTATTTTGTTCCCTGCTGTTGCTTTGTGGCTTTGGAAAAATAAAATCTTAGAAAATAAAATAAAAATCCTGACAGATTTCATGAAGCCAAAAAAAGTTTAAGTACGGCAAATAAGTAACTAATGTAGAAAATATTGTATGATAATATATAATAATTTAGATACATATTTATGTGATTATAGTCTACAAAGGTACATTGCAAAAGTCCCCGTTAAAGTGGCTGGTCCTAATTGTCAGCTATTCTGACCTTTCATGTCCAAATCAAACAGCACTACGTTATTATAAAGCCACTGTACGTTAGCAACATGAGACACACATTAAACATATTAAAAGGAGTGGTCCAACCTGACAACCTGTCCCTCCTCACCCCGACGCACGTTTCACATACAGCTTCTTCCGGAGTGAGGAGGGACACTGAGGTCTTTCCACAGCTTTGCTCCACATTACTGCTCTGGTAATATACCTCTTTTACATTCTCCTATATTACTATATCCTTAACTCTGCTGAGCAATTTCACTTTTTATATGCATGAATATTCTTTTCAAGAGGCCACTGACCTGGACATGGGTTATCCTATTACTTTAGTGCTATTGTTGTTCTCTTCATATCCCTCCTGGTTAGGGAGCTCTGTCTTTGTTATTTCATTACTTGTTTTCCTTCTAATGTTTTTATTATTGATTAATAAAGTATCTTATTTTTCGGTTCGCTTCATCTGGCACCATGTTGTGTTAGGGCCACGTCACACATAGCGATGCACCAGCGATCCCGACAACGATATGGCCTGGTCACAGTAGCGTAGCTACTGGCGGGGCAGAGGGGGCAGTCGCCCCGGGCCCCGTCCCATGAAGGGGCCCCCCAATCCATGATCGCTTCTGTCATAAGGCTGCCTTCCTGAGAATCTGCACACAGGCTAGCAGCGTGGCAGAGTCCTCAGTGCAGCGGTAACATGGAGCTGACCTGATCACTTTCTGACAAGCTGAGGTCAGCTCTGCTCCTTGCTCTGGCTCATGCAGGCTGGGGCTCCCCTGGGTCCTAGAGCTCACCCTTGAGTGTCCTCTGTCACTGCCTGGGCCTGACCTCATCGCATGCTTTTCACCTGCAGCACTGGATGAGAAATTGCCAGGGCCCCTGCAAACTTCATCTGAAGGTGGCCAGAAAGTGTAATGCTAAGTAACTTCAGGTATGTAATGATCACTGTGGGGTGTATGTGATAAGATGGGGGTAGGGTGGGAGCTGAAGGGGTGGTGGAGGGAGGACAGGGCAGGGGGCTTATTATTAGTGTTTACTTACTGTTTTACACTACATGCACTACACCACAGCACATGTGCTGTTTGGGGGGCTGAAACGGAGGTAGGGGGCTTATTAGTCTTACAGCCAGGGGTCTTATACGCCCAGCCTGAGAGTATAACAAGCCCCCATACAGTAACCGCGGCATGAGCTGCATTATATGTAATACTGTTATAGTAAATGACTTCTTATAATAATAAAGTTATTAAACCTCTCCTGACCAGTGATACAGGACGCTCCTGGGTTGTGCAGCGTCTGTCCGCAGCGGCTGTCCCAGCCGGGTATGTTCCCACGATCAGTAAACGCTGTGGGTTGGGCATTGCGTACATCCACAGCGCCCAACTCTTAGCGTCCAGATGTTACAGCATAGTGGATGGGATTTCTAGAAATCCTATGTCCACTATGCGTGCACCGACATCCACAGCTCACCTGCAGAGATGGACATGTGCTACTTCGAAAGCGCTGCCAATTCCTGAACTTCTGCACATACCCAAAAGCTGCGGCGTTTCAGAGAAAAACATACTAATAGCTGCTGGGTAGCTTGCGGCGCTTTGCACTAGTCCTACAGACAGGTCCCTGGCGGCTTCTCCCCAGCTGCTGATGGTGACTGACAAGTCTCTGCTATACGCACACGTAGGACGACACGTTTCAGTCACTGTCAGTGGGCGGGAAGAGGTCGCCAGGGTTCCGTCTGTAGGACTAGTGCACAGCGCCGCAAGCTCCCCAGCAGCTATTAGTATGTTTTCTCTGAAAAGCTGCAGCTTTTGGGTATGTGCACACGTGAATTGCTGCAAGAGATTACAGTACAATGTTTTCCTATGGAAAAAAAATACCCTGTGCACATACTGCAGAAAAATCCACATGGAAACACAGTGGTTTATTTTCCGCAGCATGTGAATTCTTTGTGCGGATTCCGCAGAGTTTTTACACCCATTTCATTATAGGAATCCACAGGTGTAAAAACGCAGGGCAAATCCACAAAGAATCCGTAGTAAATCCACAGGAAATCTGCAGGTAAAACGCGCTGATTTTTACCTGCGAATTCTACCAAAAATAGCAGATTCTGCGCAGAAAATTCCAAACACAAATCCGCAACGTGTGCACATACCCTACAGAGACATTCATACCTGGTGAGAGACTACAGCCGGTGCTGGTCCACGCTGCATACAGTTTGAGCAGCCTGTATCACCTGTCAGGCTCCCTGTAAAGGGGCAGTCCAGGCTTGGGATAAAAGGCTGCAGTCAATCTATGTGACTACAGACTGCCATATGACAACGTGCATTGTGCCTGCTGCCATGAGTCCGATCAGGCACGATCAGGTGGTCATGCAAGCTCATGTGTGCTATTTGCACATGCTGACTAGACACGTTGGGCGTCTTTCAATAAAAAAGAATTGCGAGAAGCCAAAAGAGTGTAGTCAACACATGACTGCAAGTTGTATACCTGCCGTCACACGACCACCTGCTCACATCACCGATACTGGAGCCATTATTACTGTACATGGGGAGACTCAGGGGACTTTATTAAATGTTAATATAAGTAGAACTCAGCACTCAAGAGAGGTATGTAACAAGAATTACATTATAGTCATAATCCATTTTTAGTCCAATGTGAACACAATTTCAGGGGGCCCTCATATGGTGTGGGGGCCATTATACAGTGTGAGGACTACTGTTGGGGCCATTATACAGTTTGGGCGCTAATGAGAGGTCCATCATACAGCTTGGGGGCTAATATGGGAACTACTGTGAGAGCCCCTCATACAGTAGGGGAGTCAATATAAAGTATGGGGACTACTGTAGGGCTATTGTACAATGTGAGAGCTAATATGGGTGTCATTTTACAGTTAAGGGGCCATCATATAGTGTGGAGACGAATGTAGAGGCTAATATAAAGTGTGAGGGCCAATATATAGTATTGGGGCTACTGTGGGAGCCATTAGACAGTGTGGCGCCCATTATATAGTGCGGTGTTACTGTGGGGGCCTTTATCCACTGTGATGACTACTGTGGAGTTCATTATATTGTGTTTGAGAGCAGAGGGCCCATCATATTGTTTATAGGGCAGCTGTGGGCCCCTCATACCGTGTATAGGAGAGCTGTGGATCCACCCTGCTATGTATAGGGAAGCTGTAGGCTCTTCATATTGTGCATAGAGGAGCTGTGGACCCACCATACTGTGTATAGGGAACATGTGGCCCCACAATACTGTATATATGGAAGCTGTGGGCCACCCATACTTTATTTGGGGGAACTGTAGGGGAAAAATACTGTGTATAGTGGATCTGTGAGTCCCTTATACTGTGTATAGGGGAGCTGTACATTTTGGGACTCTGGACAATATTAAATGTGGGCACTTAAGAAATATTATTGTTATAGGGGCACTCAGAGTTTTGTGACTGTCAAAGGTGTCAGTATCAGTAGGATGAGGAGTTTGTGCAGGCAGGGAATAGATGGGAATGATGCTGGAAAAGTGAGAAATCATATATGTCTTTGTTTTAATCTCTGCAGCTGAGACCTGGCTGGAGAAGTTGTCATGATGGTCTGGGCCAGATGGAAAAGACAGGAAAAGTGAATGTTTACATCAGAAAGAACGTCACCTGTAAGTCACTATTTATACCTGTAGTGTAAACTCCTGTATGTTCTGCAGTAGAGATATCTAGCACCATATGGTGGTAATAACAGTGTTTTTTTAAAGAGATTTATTTTCAGTACTACCATGCTCATCAGTAAGTTCCCCTATGCTGACAATTAGGTGTGCGCCACTATAGTTGTAATCAGGGTTACCTGGTTAGAGGCCCACTCAGATGTTTCACCACCCCCTGAGCTAAACCCCTAGCTACGCCTCTGCCTGGTCAGGATCACTGGTGTGTCGCTACATGATCGCTGGTGTGCTGCCAAACAGGCAGATCTCAGCAGCAATCAGGAAATCGACGACGCGGGTAACAAGCGCGCACGTTGCTTAGTTAACCGCTGTGTACGTTAGATACCAGCGCGCTGGTGCAGGGAGCTGGTAACCATGGTAAACAGTGGGTTTCTAAGCGCCACGCGGCACCTCCCTGCACCAGCGCTCTGGTATCTAACGTACACAGCGGGTAACTAAGCAACATGCGCGCTTGTTACCCGCATTTACATTGCAAACCAGCGTCCAGCTCGCTTGTCTCCCGCTTGCCACACGCAGCGATGCGTGCTGGCCAGCGGGAGACCAACGATCAATAAAAGGTCCAGGGCATTCGAGCACGATCAGCGATACCCGGCGGGGGGGGGCGGTCGCTGATACGTGTCACACACAGCGATGTCGCTGGTGAGATCGCTGTTGCGTCACAAAACTTGTGACTCAGCAGCGATCTCGCTGTGTGTGACGGGGGCTTTAGTCTGAAATTGTGTTTATAACACTTTTAGTTGTAAGTTATATCGGATTGAAATGTTCTTTTATCTATGTGTTCTTGACATTATTTTGCAGCACTGATGACTACTACATCCCTCCTGTGATCCAAGTGAGAATTGCTAAAGAGCAGTTGGCTGTACACCGCCCGGCTCCCAGCGCCATTATGTCATAGTGTTAATTAAATGTGACACATTGTTATCCCTTAGCATCATGTTTAAATAAATCTGATCGCTCTTCATATAAAGCCCTAGACAGTCATTAGTCACATTTATCTTCATGTGTTAGGGTGGAATGAGTTGACATTCCATCTGTCCCATAATGCAATCCCTCCCAGATGATGCAAGGCTAAATGCCATATGATTTCTTAAGTGTCTTAAATGTCACCATTGAGTGTCTTTATCCTAAGAAGTTTGTAAAGTAACATATAGTTGTATTTTTATCTGAATTTCATATTAAATGTGTGGGATTACTGATTCAATATATTGTACATTTGGGTATATAGTGTAAGGCAGTGTACCCCAACTCCGGTCATCAAGCGCCACCAACAGGTCATGTCTTCAGGATTTCCTTAGTATTGCACAGGTAATTATATTCTTGTCTGTCCAGGTGATGCATTTATCACCTGGGCCATACTAAGAAAATCCTGAAAGCATGACCTGTTGATGGCCTTGATGACCGGAGTTGGGGAACACTGGTGTAAGTTATAAGGAAAGAAAATCTTTCATCATACATTGAAAGACCAGAGTGGGGAGCAGACTTACATAGAGCATAACCCTTACTAGGTAGGATTTTATGAGAAATTAAGGAATTTTTGGTTGGGTGCAGCAATCCATGGAAGGAAAGAAATTAGGTTAAGTGGGTTATCCAGTGTTATAAGGAAGACAAACCTCTTACCTCTTAGCCACCCAACTTGCCCTACGACTTTCAATACCATGACCCAAGTGAGAAATATATAGTATTTGCCATTGTTGTGGTAGTCAGTGGACACACAGTCTTGGTAGACAGCTATTAAAAGAGTAGCATGTGGACTCATTATTGGTGTGAAGACCGCTCTTGAATTGGCTATGAAGAAATAATGGTGTTCCCACCATTCTGTGCTCATGGGGAACAAAGGTGTGTGTTGGCAGCGGATTATTCAATATTCTCTCCAAGCGTGTGACAACACAGCTTCTTTATTCAGGAACAATATATGATGAGCTTAATAGATCAGGAATAAATCATTTGTGTGTCTCTATCTGTGCAGCATCTACAGCAGGCTGCTTCTCTCATACACAGACACAGGAAATACAGTCACATGCTGTTCTCACATGAGCTTCTGGGAGTTTTTTTTGTTCTAACTTTATAAAGCAGCATACAAATCTAGCAACTAAACAGTCATAGACAGGAATGGAGTTGTTACACCAAACATATTCCAACAGCTCCATCCTCTTCAATGGGGCTGAGTTGTTACACCAGACACAACCCATTCATACAACATTATAAATATCATGCATTCAAATAACTTTCTCTCTCTCAACACTCTCACAACATTGTTGTCTTGCACTTTCTTTTTCCACCAAATGTTTTTAAAAACCTCTTAAGTAAAAAAAAAAGCCAAAAAAACTCCAAATGCAAACAGCAAAATCGATTCCCTATAAAAATGAATTGTTAGGGTACATGCGCACACGACTTCTTTGTCAGGAGGATCCACTCTGTAACCCACCTGATAAAGCTCTGAATGAACGCTAAAAGTAATGAACATATGCACTGCAATGTGAAAACAACCTACTGTTCATGAGTTCAGGTGTCATGGATGTGTCAGAGGCTGCAGACCTTTGCACTGAATCTGTCTGCAGAAGGACTAGATTATTTGCTTTGCAGACTAATGGCCACCTCCCCCCAGATGCTATTGACCACATTTTGACCTGGGTATTTATAACTCCCTTCTTCCTGTTGTGAGGTTCAGGTGTTATTTTCCATTTGTACTTCTCTGTTGAAGCTTGGAGTTGTAGCAGTCTGCTAGCATCCTGTCGGAGTTTGGAGGGCAGGGGCGGACATACCACCAGTTCAACCGGAGCGGTTGCACCGGGGCCCAGAGGAAGGGGGGCCCCTAAAGGATGGCTAATAATGAGGGCAATCTGGCCAGTTTATCCGGCCCCGAGGCTACGGGGGTCCCTCGCCAGGTTGCCCTCTTGTGCGGTGGACAGGGAGGGATCCCTGCAGCTCCGCTGCTTGCAAGAGAATATGGCAATGGAATGGAGCTGCAGTCCTGCTTCATGCCCACGCATCATTCAGCGCTGCCGCTGTCGGAGACAGGAAGGAAGCTGCCGGCAATGCTGCGGATGCATGATACCGTGTGCAGAGGTGAGGTGTGTTGTGTGTGTGTGTGTACGTATTCAGAGAGGTGAATGGTGCTGTGTTTGTAGGTGGGGGAGAGGGAAATGATGGGTGTGATGGAGCAAAAGGCAATGATTAGGTTGATAGAGAGGGCAATGATGGGGGTGATGGGCAGAAGGCAATGATTGGGTTGACAGAGGGGACAATGATAGGGGTGGTGGTGGAGAAAGCAATGATGGGGTGTGGAAAGGGCAATAATGGAGGTTGTGGGGGAGGATGGGGTGATGGGGAGAAGGCGATTATAGTGGCAGTGGAAAGTACAATGATGGAGGTGGTGGAATGGGCAATAATGGGGTGGAGGGGAGAAAGCAATCATGGAGGTGGTGAAGAGGGCAATCATGGGGGTAATGGAGAGGACAATAATGGGATGGGGGGATGACAAGGAGGGGTGTGGGGGAAGGGGGATTTATAATGTATTTAGAAATAGGGGAGGTGGAGGAAGACGTTATTATCGCTTATTATGTCTAACACAGTCCCTTAGTTTAAAGTGTACTCACTTATTATGCATAGCACAGTCCCTTAGTATATAGTGTACTCGCTTGTACTCGCTTATTATGTATAGTGCCATCCCTCAGTATATAGTGTAGTCACTTTTTGGGTATAGCACAGTCCCTTAGTATATAGTTTACTCAGTTATTATGTATAACACCATCCTTTGTTACATAGTTTCCTCTTTTCTTATGTATAACGCCATCCCTTACTACGTACCATCCTCTCACGTTATATATGATGCCGTCCCTTATTGTATAGCTTCATCTGCTGTTATGTATAGTGTTGTCTCTTACAGAGTGTATTCTTTTTATTTTTAACAAGATCAGTCAGATGTCTCTCACACAGCCAAACCAGATCTCATGCCTTGCACTGACGAGGGGAAGTAGCCCAAAACACATTGTCTGCAAATTGAGATTCTGGTTTGGCTTTTTATCCAAAGTCATATGACAAGGCTCATTAAAGGGTCGACATTGACTTTTAGGATTGCTACTTCCAATAGGTGGCACTAGAGTTCTAGTCCTCTTCCTCTCTGAAGAGACAACTTGTTATTTTTGTTATTCAAAGTGCTCTCTTTTATTACATAGTCCCTTCTCTTGTTAGATATAAAATGACTACTGATGGAGGAGTTGGTGACCAGACTACCAGTCCATCAGCTCCTCCTAAAGAAAATAAGCTTTCCCATGCTCCATCAGCCATCCTTGCATTATACAGCTAACAAGACAGGATGGTATGTAATAAAAAACAGGGCTCTATAATCAAATATGTAAGGAAGGGTACAGTACATAACAAGAGAGGACACAGTATAATAAGGGATGGCAATATACATAATAAAGGAGACTATGTAATATATACATGTGTGTGGCTATATATATTTATTGATATATATACCGGGTGAGTCATAAAGGACGGACGTTTTTAAACTAATCATAAAATCGTTAAATATTTATTAAATATAAATGTATTCACAGATTTGGTTACGTATACTAATAGCATTTGACAAATTCAAGTGTGGAAAACAACATCTGCCATGTGGTGGCCATTATCAGTGATGCATTTCCAAAGGCGTTCTTGGAAGTTGGCATCAACACGTTCCAACACAACTCTGTCGATTTGGGCAACTTCCACTCGAATAGCTTCCTTCAGTTCTTGTAATGATCGAGGCTTAAGCTTGTATACACGTGATTTGAGGTGACCCCATAAGTAATAATCGCACATGGACAGGTCTGGGGACCTAGGAGGCCAATTAATATCGCCAAACCTGGAAATGATGCGACCAGGGAAGAGAGGGCGAAGAACATTCATTGTTGCTCCGGCTGTGTGGGCCGTTGCCCCATCTTGTTGAAACCACACACTAGAGATGGGGATATGTTGCCGTCGTAACTCAGGAACAAAGAAGTTATTTATCATGGCGATATAACGTTGTGAGTTCACGGTAACAGTATTGCCATTATCGCCTTCGAAAAAGTACGGACCGATCATGCCATATTTGCCCATAGCGCACCACACCGTTACCTTAGGGCTGTGCAGCAGTACGTGCCGTTCGTGGAGCCCCCGGTGGTCGTTTGTTCATTAGTGTACCTCGTGTACGGAGTGCTTCAACCCAACGTAGGATAGTGTTACGAGCGGGAACAGCTTGATTTCTGTGAATATTGAAATGACGCCGAAACTCACGCTGAACGGCTGTGATACACTCATTATTCTTGACAAAACTGTCGTACGCAAAAACGCGATGTTCTATCGTCCGCGGCACCATAGCTTAAACTGAAACTAAAATAAAAACAATGCTTTCACCTCACAAACATAACCCCGTCTCCCGCACATCTCTACCTCCACCTGGTGGTGAGTTATAGCCACTTCAAATACATCCGTCCTTTATGACTCACCCGGTATATATATATATATATATTTATATTGTGTGTGTATATATATATATACATAAACTGTGTTCCAAATTATTATGCAAAAAGAGTTTAGGAGTGATAAGGTTAGAATTTTTTTGTTTGTCATTTAAACTCATTGATGGTGATGTGTGTCAGGGCTCTTTATATCACTGAAAGCAATTGCAGATACCTGTGCAAATTAGTTTGGCAGGTGTGTCCAAATAAAGGCAAGACTACTTAAGAAGGCTGTTCCACATTATTAAGCAGCCTACATTTTTTGCCAAAATGGAAAAGAAAAAGGATGTGTCGGCTGCTGAGAAGCAACAAATTGTGGAGTATTTAGGTCAAGGCATGACTACAATCAACATTGCCAAGACACTTCATCATGATCATCGCACAATCAAGAAGTATGTAGCTGATTCCCAGCACACACGTGTGCGTGCTGATAAGGAAAAATTGAGGACTCTTTCCAACAGGCAATTGTGTCAGGTTAAAAGAGCAGCTGCAAAAATGCCTTGTCATAGCAGCAGACAAGTTTTTGAAGCTGCTGGTGCCTCCAACGTCCCCCGAACAACAAGATGCAGGGTCCTTCAGAGGTTTGCAGTTGTGCGTAAGCCATCCTGTCGACCACCTCTATCCAGTGCACACAAGCAGAAACGGCTCCAGTGGGCCAAACGATACATCAAGACTGACTTCCAAACTGTTTTGTTCACCGATGAGTGCCGTGCAACGCTCGATGGTCCGGATGGATGGAGTGGAGGATGGCTGGTTGATGGACACCCCATGAAAACACGGCTAAGGCGCCAACAAGGAGGAGGTGGAGTAATGTTTTGGGCTGGAATCATGGGGAGAGAGATTGTCGGCCCCTTTAGGATCCCTGAAGGGGTAAAGATAAACTCCATAATCTATATGGAGTTTCTAAAACAGCACTTCCTGCCATGGTTCAAGAGGAAGAACCGTGCTTTCTGCAGCAAGATCATTTTCATGCATGATAATGCACCGTCTCATGCTGCAAATAACACATCTGCATCTCTGGCTGCTATGGGCATAAAAGAGGACAAACTTATGGTGTGGCCACCATCTTCCCCTGACCTCAACCCCATTGAGAACCTCTGGAGCATCATCAAAAGGAGTGTCTATGATGGCGGGAGAGTATTCTGTCCACATGCAAAACAATTGAAGCACAAACCATCCAAAAACTGACAAATTCAATGGACGAGAGAGTTCAGAAGCTTCTTTCGAACAAGGGGTCATATGTGCAAATGTAACGTCACCTAGAATAAAGTTTTGACTTGAAAACTGTTTGATTTCATTTTGTAATAGGCTGATAATGCTTATAATTTCACAATTGACCATTTTTTTGTTCAAAATAAAAATAAAAAGGTTGAAAACTCTGCTGTGCATAATAATTTGGAACATGTATTTTGAGTGTTTCTTATTTTTAAAAATATACTGTTTTCATAGGCAGTTTGTTCAAAAACATTGCAATTATACTAGAATGTTAGATGACTGGAAAATAACAATGACTGCAATTCATATAGGTAATTTAGAGAAAATATGAGGAAATATTTTTTGCATAATAACTTGGAACACAGTGTATATATATATGTAGCTTTGTCGCCTTAAAAGGAGGGGGACCCAGACATTTCCTGCACAGGGGCCCCAAGCTGTTAGTGTCTACCCCTGTTGAAGGGTGTCTGCATTTCTCTAAGTCTACTCAGGCTAAGTGTCCCCATGGTTTCATTTATCCTTTCTGTCTTTAGTGCTAGTGGGACTGACTAGCTTTGATCCTGTCCTTCCCAATGCAGAGCTTATTGCTAGGATCACACAGAGACTAGGTATCCTGCTCAGTGATAGGTGGGGAACCTATATAGGGATGGTAGGACCTACAGGGTGACATTAGATCAGTCTAGGGGTTTCCATTTCCCACTTCCCTATTGTTTGGTTCCCCTTCCTTTATCCCTTTGTGTTTGCACTTAGTTTCTCCTACACAGATGACCAAAGACTCAATTAAAAAAAAGTGACATGGCCATTCTTCGGGCATCTTCTGCTTGGAATTTGCTCACTAGTTTATTCAATACAAGTTTTAAAAAAGCTAGAGGCTAAAGAGGTCTTAAAAAGTGATTGAAAAGACAATTCAAGACAAAAGATGTTGACATGTCCTGAAATGTCTTCCTCCTGAAAGACTCACTGAGCTCCCACATACCCTAGGAGTTTTCCCAAAGTTTTTCAATAAATTTTTTCAGAGAATTGTGGGGAGGGTCTGCTTATAAAAACTGATTTAAAAAAATATTTAAATGTAGCCTAAAAGGTTTCCTGTTTTGGGCAACAGGTGTTTTTCATTTACTCTGATTTTAAGTCTTATCACCTTTCGGGAGCAGCTTCCTCTACTGGTTTTTCCTGCTGGTCATAGACTTTGTTGGATTCATTCCTCTGCTGTAGTTTGTGTTGGTTGCCATTACTTTCTGTGTGATTCCTTTTCTCCTTAGGGAATTGCTACTCTAGCTATCCTAGGAGTTGCTAAGGATATTCAGGGCAAGCCACCATTGATCGGGGTGCCACTTCATTACCTTATGGTGCCAATCTCTGTGGTCATGCAGGGACAGACCGGGTTCAGGGAAGGGCTTTTCCTAGTCTGTCAGATTCAGGTATTTGTCTTCTTAGGTTTGAACATTACTCATGAGAGTGTGCTTTTTCAGTCATAACAGATTATTTATCATACCCAATAATAAAGATGGTGAAAGAATAGGGACTATTCATAAATCTGAAGCCTGAGCGACTATGTGACTGAATGGTAACTCCGTGGCTGGTGATACTGGCTGCTATAAGTACATATTTCCGGGATCCCACCACAAGAGTGATAAATGGTTTAAGCACAGGATGAACGCACCTACAGAACAATAAGTCATCTGCGCTCAGTTTCCTTTATCTAAAGATCCCATTTAGGTGCTAATTTAAGTGCGTGACTGGACTGAGACTGAAACGTTTGCGGTATGAAGTTTATACAGAATACATATGGTAATTAGTCTGACAAATATTGCACAGAGCCGTGGATAAAATCTTCCAGGCTCAGCGTATTACTGTGTGCAGCTGTCAGAGTTATCACAGGCTCACAAGCGTTTTTTCATATTTAGGAGATTTGATAGACACTATTTAATTCTCACATTTCAGGGATAACAGATGGCTAGCTTTCAGAAAATGGGATGTTGTTTCAATTAAGTATGTTAATTAAGAAGGTGCCTCTATTTCTATCCCGGAACATAGTAATAGAAAAGTAATAGTCGATGTTATTTTTACTTCAGCAGCACAAACCATTTTATATATGGATATACAAAGTATTGCTGTTCAGCACTATCTTTGTAATAAGACTTTGTAGGACCAAGCTGATGTTCAGAGGAAACTAGGACGGTAGACTCTGCAACTTCATACAACACCCAATAGTAAATCGTACACTGAGTGGTAGATTTTTTTCTACAACTGTACCTAATGGGCAACGTATCCGATATATGGAGGCCCCCACCGCCATCGAGAACTTTTCTATGTACAAATCATAGGCTCTTATTGTGATCGGATCAGGGCCTAAAAAAAATACATTTGGTGTTTTCCACCTTCATGATTTTTCTGGTGTACTTCGTTTTACAGTCCTGGTTCATTTCACTCTAGAAATCTTTTGGGTCGCCCTTCCAGGGCCGTGGGGTACTCTGTACTGGGCCCGATGAGCTTCAATGGGAGATGTCACGGCAGCTGGGACCCGGCCCGTGGCCCTGGGTGCCCATTGTAGTAGAGTGGGAAAGTTCAGTGTGCTTATGATTAGAATGAATGAGTCGTGACGCCACCTGTGGTGTTCGGCAATGAAGATGTTGAGCCAACGCTGCAGACAGATCCTCTGGGACAGATGGTGTGGTGCAGCAATGATGTTATAGCCCTCCACAGGCAGGGCTTTAGTCCCAGGGCAGTGAGATGAAGTGACACTTAGATGGTGTAGTGTCGGGCGCAGGGGATGTAGCAGTGCCGGACAGGTTGACGCAAGAATAAGTGGAGGACACCAGGGCATGTAGTTCCAAAGCTTTACTCACAGTCTGTTGTGGCAAGAGAGCCCGCATCCGTGCTGTGGCCTCCAGGTCAGGAGCTCAGCCAACTTCCAGGCAAGATGAAGTACTCGTTTCCCACACTCCGCCAACATATGTGCCTTTCTGAACGTCTCCCTCTTAGTGCCTTTAGTGAAGTACTCCTAGTACTGAGATACACTGGAGTTCCTCCTGTCAGATGTTCCTATGAACTCTACTTGTACAGCAGACAGCTGTAGCCTGCTTCGGGGACTCCTTACTACCTAGTCCCGACTCACTATAGATGCTGTTGTGCCCCCAAGTCTTGTGTGGGAATAAAGTGGTGACAACTTCTATTCCTCCGGTGTCTGCTGCAGGACCATTAGTATCCATACAACCTCGGGGACCGGACCCCGGCCTTGCGCTCAGAACTTGGGAAGGGTTCTCCTCTAACCCTAATCCTTAGTTCTCTTCTTCTCCTCATGTTCTGTACTAATCCTTTCCTTCTTATGGAGAGTCAGGCTTTCTATCAAAGTTCCTTTCCTGTGCCAGCGGACCCAGGTCACTGAGGTCGGCTGCAGCACTTCCTTCATCCATCCCACTCAGGGGATCTCTCACAGACTGACCTCGTCAGACTCCTGTGACAAACTGACTGAATCCTAAACTCTTCCCGCTCTTTTGATGCAACCTAAACTCCACCTGCATCCCAGCACGCTTCGTGTTCCAAGCAGGGAGCCACCATAGTGTGCTTTGCTACAATACTATGTTGTGTGGGATGCAGGTTTTGGAGTGTGGTCAGGTGTCTCCACCTTACCTGAATGGTGGGGCACCACACCTCAGGAGGAGGTGCAGTACCTATGTGGTGACTGAACCCTCAGGGGCGCCACATATTCACTGTATAAAGATCTTAAATACTCATGAGCCCACTAATATATAATACTAGCTGAAGAGCCCGGCGCTGCCCGGGCATAGTAACTAACTACCTTTAGTTATAACAAATTATAATGATTATATAGATATATATAGCTGAGTCTAGAGCCCCACCCACTCCGCATAGCCATATTCACTATAATATCCCACATCATCCCGACAGCCAGAGCTACCGGACTACTACCCCTAATATCCCACATCGTCCCGTCAGCCAGAGCCACCGGACTACTACCCCTAATATCCCACATCATCCTGTCAAAGCCACCGGACTACTACCCCTAATATCCCACATAATCCCGTCAGCCAGAGCTACCGGACAACTACCACTAATATCCCACATCATCCCATCACAGCCGCCGGACTACTACCCCTAATATCCTACGTCGTCCCGTCAGCCAGAGCCACCAGACAACTACCACTAATATCCCACATCATCCCATCACAGCCGCCGGACTACTACCCCTAATATCCCACATCATCCCGTCAGCCAGAGCCACCGGACTCCTACCCCTAATATCCCACATCATCTCATCAGCCAGGGGTCAGAACCAGAGTGCTGAGTGGAATGGTCCTAACTTCCATATCAGGGATCCCTTTAAGAGAGGCCTGGCGTCAGAACCAGAGCGCTGAGTGGATTTGCCATGACTTCCATACCAATGTTCCCTTTAATAGAAGCCTGGAGTGAGAATCAGAGCGCTGAGGGATTTACCCTAACTTCCATACCGAAGATCCCTTTTAGAGAGGCCTGGGGTCAATACCAAAGCGCAGAGTGGATTTGCCCTAACTTCCATACCGGAGATCCCTTTAAGAGAGGCCTGGGGTCAGTACCAAAGCGCAGAGTGGATTTGCCCTCACTTCCATACCAATGATTCCTTTAAGAGGGACCTTGGGTCAGAACCAGAGCGCTGAGTGGATCTGCCATGACTTACATACCATTGATCCCTTTAATAGAACCCTGAGGTCAGAATCAGAGCACTGAGGGATTTACCCTAACTTCCATACCGGAGATCCCTTTAAGAGAGGCCTGGGGTCAGTACCAAAGCGCAGAGTGGATTTGCCCTCACTTCATACCAATGATCCCTTTAAGAGAGGCCTGGGGTCAAACCAAAGTGCTGGATGGATTTGCTCTGACTTCCATACCAATGATCCCTTTAAGAGGGAAGATGTGCATATAGGATGAAGGATGTGTGATGGGGATATGGGCACAGGAGGGGGGATTAATTTCTGCCATGTGTTCTCTGCTCCTTTTTGTGGGACAGACAATGGCTGGGAGCTTATGTTCCCAGGGATGCTAGATTTCTCCCACCATGTCAGTGTCTGCTGAGGTGTTGTCAAGTGTGAAAACTTGCTCATGGCAACCAATCACAGCTCAGCTTCTTTTAACCAGCTCTGGTGAAATGAGAGATGCTTAGAGATTGTTTGCAAGGAAAACTGTTGCTCATAGCAACCAATCACAGCCAAGCTTCTTTTGAACAGCTCTGGTGAAATGAAAGATGCTTTGTGATTGGTTGGTGATACACACATACATGCATTCAGTTTTATATATATAGATATCATTGACTTAAGTGGACTAAAATGCCAAAATATAACTTTTATTAGTAATTAAATGTAAAATTCGTAATTCCACTGTACTATGTACAAGTTTGTCCACCAATATATTCCTGGTGTGTAAGCTTATACAATGACCGATAGTCTGGATGCAGTAATACACAGTGTTAGAGTGTCCAGATGAATAGTGCTAGTCACACAGAGGCTTTGATGGCAATTATTCCTCTCTCACTAAACGTTGACCTAGCCCTTTTCTGTTATCCAAATATACTATAGATAAAGGACTCGCTAATATGGGTGGCTGCATATTAATATTAGTTCAGTCTAAAAGCCGTGTTTTGTATATGGATGTCTTCTTTGTGCCCACATACACATTTGAATTTGATTTGTCGCAATGGTTTTGGCAGTATTACAATCTCTGCGTCTCACCATATTTATATCTATGCGTACCGATGTGCGGGCGCGCAGGTGCTGCTGATACACATATACAAGGGCTTCTTAATAAATTACAATATCATCAAAAAGTTAGTTATTTCAGTTCTTCAATACAAAAAGTGAAACTCATATATTAGATAGATCACTCTGTGTGTAATGACTCTATTTCAAGTGTTTATTTCTGTTAATGTTGATGATTATGGCTTACAGCCAATGACAACCCAAAAGTCATTATCTCAGAAAGTTAGAATACTTTATAACACCAGCTTGAAAAAATGATTTTAAAATCAAAAATGTTGGCCTAATAAAATGAATGTTCAGTAAATGCACTCAATACTTAGTCGGGGCTCCATATGCATCAATTACTGCATCAATGTGGCGTGGCATGAAGGTGATCAGCATGTGGCACTGCTGAGGTGTTATGGAAGCCCAGGTTGCAATGATAGCAGCCTTCAGCTCGTCTGCATTGTTGGGTCTGGTGTCTCTCATCTTCCTATTTACAATCGCCTGACCTTAACCCCATAGAGAATCTATGGGGTGTTGTCAAGAGGAAGATGAGACACCAGACTCAACAATGCAGACGAGCTGAAGGCTCCTATCAAAGCAACCTGGGCTTCCATAACTCCTCAGCAGTGCCACAGGCTGATCGCCTTCATGCCACGCCGCATTGATGCAGTAATTGATGCATAAGGAGCCCTGACCAAGTATTGAGTACATTTACTGAACATTCATTTTAATAGGCCAAAATTTTTGATTTTAAAATAATTTTTTCAAGATAATTTTCTGAGATAATGACTTTTGGGTTTTCATTGGCTGTAAGCCATAATCATCAGCATTAACAGAAATAAACAGTTGAAATAGATCACTCTGTAATGACTCTATATAATATGCGAGTTTCACTTTTTGTATTGAAGAACTGAAATAAATAACTCTTTGATGATAGTCTAATTTTGTGAGATGCAACTGTATATAATATGAGTTTTTCTTTTTGTATTGAAGAATTGAAATAATTTAACTTTTTGATGATATTCTAATTTATTGAGAAGCACCTGTATTTATTCTGCTACTAGCCTTTTCAAAAATAGCTGCTATGTAGGTATAAGCAGGGAATGTATTGGGTTTATGTGATGTTTTGTACCATGACCACATACTCGCATTCTGTGACTTTGTAGCGCAGGTACAGTGGAGAGACTTTGAAGTGACGTCAGTCCTGTGCATACACCATGTCAGCTCTACCTCACGCAGGCATAATAGACATATTCTTTATAACATACACATTTATACCCATCATATCTTGCCCATGCTCTGTGATCACTTTTTGCAGAGGGTCTGCTAGGATGGTTTTGCGCATGCGTTTTGCAGAGGGTCTGCTAGAATTGTTGTGCGCATGCGCAATATGTACTTCCTGACGCCATTTGAAAACATGGATTGCTTGTCTTCATATGGTGACAATTATCTTGTTATTTTTTGTATATATAGAACAAACCTTGGTTAGTTTGTCCACTGTTACCCCTGAGGAAGCCATGCCTTTTGTGGTGATACACGTGGGGTTCCCACTCCAGACAGATATATTGTCCTTGCCTCCACTTATGACTTTTCTCAATGTTCTTATTGCCTCAAGCATTGTGTCCAATAGATACAGCCTATGTGCATCTATTATGTCTTATTCTAGACTTTATCTTGTATTATTAACGCTGTCTTTGGATTCTATTTTGCATTGAGTGTGAGTTTTTTTCCACTGTTTACGCAGGATCTACACTCACTGGCCACTTTATTAGGTACACCATGCTAGTAACGGGTTGGACCCCCTTTTGCCTTCAGAACTGCCTCAATTCTTCGTGGCAGAGATTCAACAAGGTGCTGGAAGCATTCCTCAGAGATTTTGGACCATATTGACATGATGGCATCACACAGTTGGCGCAGATTTGTCGGCTGCACATCCCTGATGCGAATCTCCCGTTCCACCACATCCCAAAGATGCTCTATTGGATTGAGATCTGGTGACTGAGGAGGCCATTTGAGTACAGTGAACTCATTGTCATGTTCAAGAAACCAATCTGAGATGATTCGAGCTTTATGACATGGCGCATTATCCTGCTGAAAGTAGCCATCAGATGTTGGGTACATTGTGGTCATAAAGGGATGGACATGGTCAGCAACAATACTCAGGTAGGCTGTGGCGTTGCAACGATGCTCAATTGGTACCAAGGGGCCCAAAGAGTGCCAAGAAAAAATTCCCCACACCATGACACCACCACCACCAGCCTGAACCGTTGATACAAGGCAGGATGGATCCATGCTTTCATGTTGTTTACGCCAAATTCTGACCCTACCATCTGAATGTCGCAGCAGAAATCGAGACTCATCAGACCAGGCAACGTTTTTCCAATCTTCTACTGTCCAATTTCGATGAGCTTGTGCAAATTGTAGCCTCAGTTTCCTGTTCTTAGCTGAGAGGAGTGGTACCCGGTGTGGTCTTCTGCTGCTGTAGCCCATCTGCCTCAAAGTTCGACGCACTGTGCGTTCAGAGATGCTCTTCTGCCTACCTTGGTTGTAACGGGTGGCAATTTGAGTCACTGTTGCCTTTCTATCAGCTCGAACCAGTCTGCCCATTCTCCTCTGACCTCTGGCATCAACAAGGCATTTCCGGCCACAGAACTGCCGCTCACTGGATTTTTTTTCTTTTTCGGACCATTCTCTGTAAACCCTAGAGATGGTTGTGCGTGAAAATCCCAGTAGATCAGCAGTTTCTGAAATACTCAGACCAGCCCTTCTGGCACCAACAATCATGCCACGTTCAAAGGCACTCAAATCACCTTTCTTCCCCATACTGATGCTCGGTTTGAACTGCAGGAGATTGTCTTGACCATGTCTACATGCCTAAATGCACTGAGTTGCCGCCATGTGATTGGCAGATTAGAAATTAAGTCTTAACACACAGTTGGACAGGTGTACCTAATAAAGTGGCCAGTGAGTATATATATTCTTTGTTTACAATTGCAATATACTGAATGTGTGAACTGTGTCTACAAATTGACATTTGTCATTACTTTACATAGAGACATCTCGGGTTCTATGTTAGCTTATATGCATCAATTATGTGTTATTTTAGACTTTATTTTGTATAATTAACACTGAGTTTAGATTTAATTTGCATTGTGCGCAAGGTGTTTTCAATTCTTTTTCAGTTCTTTAACCAGGTTTTTTTTTTTTTTTTACATTTTTGCAACTGCTATTCATGATATATGTGAACTGTCTACAAATTGACTTTTGTCATTACTTTACATAGAGATGTTATAAGTTCTACATTTTCATTATTGAACAGTATAATTGTTACTTGATTTGTTTCGTGGTGTACCCTGGAGTGGGAATTTTAGGAGGAGTTTTAGTCCTAACATCTGGTGAACAATTTTAGCTTCTTTGCTTTATAACTGTTATGATAAGTACTTGTCATTGTTCTTAAGGTTTCCAATAAAAATCTACATATATATATTTCATAATTTTGGTGATCTTGATGGTTTTGCACACTTCTTCACTTTCATTATATACCTCTTGACCAGACCAGTCACTTTCAGCATTATTAAGTCACATGTTCTTACGTCATCAGGGGACAATGTTGGTGGTAACTAAGCGCCAAGAAGCGTCAGAGAGAAAATCTCCTGAAAAAAATCAAATCATCATAACTTCCCCCCTGATACCTTCAACTTCAGTTTGGTACTTTTAACAAAAAGCCTTCTCATGCAGTAATGTATTATAGAATTATATTCAGATAGACCCAGCAAGTCTCCATCAAGGGTTGTCTTTGGGTTTTTGTCTCTTTTAAGATCCACGATAGCATACCAACATATACCACTATTTTTGCTGTCAAAACATCAGAACCCCAATCCACCTCGATATGCATGGTATAATATGAAATATGTGTGGTGGCATTGTACTAACAACTATATAACACCACATTTGTGTATATTGCATTACAATCTTGTTTATTGATTACGTAGCCCCTCCAAATATTGTCTCCCTGTCTCCTACTCTACCTCCTTTCTCCTTACTTCTTCATTGACTGTTTCAGGCCTTTGGTCTAGATATACTTTTATATGGCTTCCCACTCGTTTAGTCCTCCCACCATATATACATCTGCTTTATTAGGATTATTTAGGATGTAAATGCGAGACCATAATATCAATATGTGATATTAGACATAAGCCAGGATTGTATCTGTTTAATATTCTCATCAGCTTTCTTTACCTGTGATATAGGCCAATCTCAGTAACTTGATCACGTAACTAAAAAAATAGCTTAGTTTGCTTATCCAAAGAAACATATTAATGAAGTACCCTAAAGTTGTCTATGAGCTAAAGAAATGATCAAGGGACTCACAAGGCTTACAATAACTGATGGCACCATTGGAGCTTTTGCAATGGGATCCATTAGCTTTAGTGTGACATCGGCGGCTATGCCCGCCGATACCCCTCCAGCAGCAACACACGCCGCAGCGTCTCCTTACCTACGCACCCCCGTCTAGGCGCGTGCTCGTCCTGCGTTCCTCCTCACTGCAGCTCCTGGTACCCTCTCTCTCTCGCGCGTGCGCCCCCTCCCGCTCTCTCCCTCCAGCGGTGGGCGGCGCTGAGGGGCAGGACAGGGGGACGCACTTCCGGGTGCTAGGATACTTCAGGCGTCCTCGCTGTGTGGAGGACGCCTGATGATCGTGTAGTCTCCTGCACCCTCTGGCCGCTACAGTCCTCTGTAGTTCCCCTTGTCCATGCTCTGTCTCCCTGCCGCGCCCTGTGTTACATGCCTCTGTAGTTCCTCATGTCCATGCTCTGTCTCCCTGCCGTGCCCTGTGTTTCATGCCTCTGTAGTTCCCCCTGTCCATGCTCTGTCTCCCTGCCGTGACCTGTGTTACATGCTGCTGTAGTTCCTCTTGTCCACGCTCTGTCTCACTGCCTTGCCCTGTGTCACATTCCTGTGTCCGTCAGTCCCGGGCCCGTATCTAAGCCAACCTCCTCCCTAGTCCTTATTTGTCCGTGGAGCCATCCCTCATGGTTCCGGCTGTCGCGCTTCCGTCCCCTATGGTCCTGCCCCAAACGATCCCTGTATAGGGGTCGATCTTCACCTGGTGTGCTCGGCCCAGGGGCTCCAGATCCGCGATCCAGAGGGTCCACTCTCCGACGTAGCTCTTACCAAAAACGTCACAGTATCATCAGGCCATGGACCCCGCCGGTGCCGCGGCTGCCACTCAAAAGGAACTGCTGTTCTTAAGGAAGAATCAGACCCGGATTATGTCCTTCATGAAATCCATGGACACCCGGCTTTCTGCCCTGCAAACCGCTGACCCTGGGCACGCCCCTCTCTTAGCTAGTCTCCAGCAGGAGCTCGCGCAGCAGCTCGACGCTCAATCTCACATTCTGGGGTACATGGCGTCCGTGGATGATCGACTGCTTGCTCTACAGTCCTCCGCGGCCGCTTCTACCCAACCCCGGGACGCTGTCCCATCTCCCCCTCCCCGCCTTGGAAAGCCGCCCAGGTATAGTGGGGACCCGAAGTTGTGTAGGGGATTTTTAAACCAGTGCAGACTGCACTTTGAGCTTCTGCCCCAACAATATCCCACGGACCGCGCTAAGGTGGCCTTTATAGTGTCCCATCTAGAGGGAGAGGCGCTGGCTTGGGTGAATCCCTTGTGAGAGAGGGATGACCCGGTGGTCACCAGTATCCGGAGTTTTTTGGAAACATTTCGCAAGGTATTTGATGAACCCGGGCGCCTTGCTTCCACTACGGAGGCCCTCTTTAACCTTCGCCAGGGATCCCTGACGGTAGGGCAATACGCCATCCGTTTCCGGACCCTGTCCTCGGAGCTGGGATGGAATAATGAAGCTCTTGTAGGTGCCTTTTGGAGAGGCCTTTCTAGTAAAATCAAGGATGAGCTGGCCGGGCGTGACTCTCCAACCACCCTGGAAGATCTCATCTCTCTGGCTAATCGTATTGATCTGCGTTTTCAGGAACGCGCCAGAGAGTCAGCCAGGGAGAGAAGGCCCTTTAGGTTATACCAAGCCCCCATTCCGCGCTCTGTTGCACCCTCTAGTAACTCTGCTCCTGAGCCTATGCAGGTGGATCGCGTCAAGCTGTCCGAACAACGGCGCAGGGAGAGGATGACTAATGGACTCTGTTTATATTGCGAAGGGGCCAACCACTTCGTACGCACTTGTCCTGAGAGACCGGGAAATGCATCCGCCTAGGCCAGGTAGGAGAGGGCCTCATAGGTGATCAGACCTCCTCTTTTCCACTTACTCTTTCAGCTCTGCTTATTACAGGTCGGGGGCGTGGCTAACGTGGAGGCGTATGTGGACTCGGTCGCAGCGGGCAACTTCATCCGCCAGGAAGAGGTGGACAAACTCCAGATTCCCGTGGTCGTCCTAAGAAACCCGCGAGCAATCACCTCCGTCGATGGCAAACCTCTGCCCGGACTCATCACCACGGTTACCACCGAAGTTGAGCTACAAATTGGTGCACTTCGCTTCGAGAAGATTGCCTTTTATGTCCTGCCTCAATTATCCCACGCCATTCTCTTAGGGTTACCCTGGCTCAGGCGGCATGAGCCAGTTGTCGACTGGCACTCCGGGGAGATCTTGCGCTGGGGGCACGCCTGCCATGCACGCTGTTTGCGGACCCTTGTTCGTCCCCATTCTCTGCCTAGGCCAACCGATCTCCCGGGCCTTCCTGTTCCATATCACGCGTACGCTGATGTTTTCTGCAAGAAGGAAGCGGATTCCCTGCCACCACATTGGTCCTATGACTGCCCTATCGACCTGATTCCCGGAGCTGTCCCTCCCAGAGGAAGAACGTACCCTCTTTCCCCTGCCGAGACCTCTGCCATGACGGAATACATTCAGGAAAACCTGACCAAGGGGTTTATCCAAAAGTCCTCTTCCCCTGCGGGCGCGGGTTTTTTCTTCGTCCGGAAGAAGGATGGATCACTGCGACCTTGCATAGATTACCGGGGCCTAAACAATATCACCGTTAAAAACCGATATCCCCTTCCGTTGATACCTGAGCTCTTTGACCGTCTGAGAGGAGCTCGGATCTTCACGAAGTTAGATCTGCGGGGAGCTTACAACCTGATCCGGATCCGCGCAGGGGATGAGTGGAAAACGGCCTTCAATACCCGTGACGGGCATTATGAATACTTAGTCATGCTATTTGGTCTTTGCAACGCACCAGCTGTATTTCAAGAATTTATTAACGAGGTGTTCCGGGATCTGCTCTATTCCTGTGTGGTGGTGTATTTAGACGACATTCTCGTTTTCTCGCCCGATCTGTCCTCCCATCGCAAGAGCGTACGCTTGGTCTTGCATCGCCTTGGAGAGAATCGACTCTACGCCAAGATTGAGAAATGCCTTTTTGAGCAGACGTCGTTGCCCTTCTTGGGATATATCGTCACCGATTCCGGTCTGAAGATGGATCCCGAAAAACTCAGTGCGGTACTCAAGTGGCCTCGTCCAGTGGGGATAAAGGCCATCCAGCGGTTCCTTGGGTTCGCAAACTATTACCGTCAATTCGTGCCTTATTTTTCTACGGTTACCAAACCCATCACGGCCTTGACCCGTAAGGGAACGAAATCCAACAGCTGGTCCCCCGAAGCTGAAGACGCCTTCCTGGCTCTGAAACATTCTTTTGCATCTGCACCCATCTTGCATCGGCCAGTGACCAGCAGGCCCTTCGTCCTAGAGGTGGACGCCTCCTCCACCGGAGCTGGGGCGGTCCTGTCCCAGCAGGCCTCATCCGGGCATCTGGTCCCTTGTGTTTTTTTCTCTAAAACCTTTTCGCCTGCGGAGTGCAACTACTCCATTGGAGACCGGGAATTACTTGCCATTAAGATGGCCTTGGCTGAATGGCGATATTTACTCGAGGGGGCTGTACATCCCTTCACCATCCTAACGGCCCACAAGAATCTGGCTTACCTGCAGTCTGCCCAAAGACTCAATGCCCGGCAAGCTAGGTGGGCCCTGTATTTCTCCCGCTTTGACTTTCAACTTCACTTTCGACCTGGTAATAGGAACATCAAGGCCGATGCCCTTTCCAGGTCGTTACAGTCACCAGAGAAGGATGAAAACCCATCCTATATTATCGAGCCTGCTAAGATGATCACAGTGGCTCCTGTGAGTTTTTCCACTCCTCCGCCAGGTAAAACTTTCGTCCCTCAAGGCAGACGTTCGGAGGTGCTGCGCTGGGGGCATTCCTCCAAAGTTGCTGGGCACGTTGGGACTAAGAAGACTCTCTTGCTGCTTTCCCGGTATTACTGGTGGCCCACGCTTCGCCAGGATGTGATGGACTATGTAGCCTCGTGCACAACCTGTGCCCAGAACAAGGTGGCTAGGGCTTTGCCCTCCGGTCTTCTTCACCCATTACCAGTTCCAGAGGCTCCCTGGCAGCAAATCGCTATGGATTTTGTGACTGATTTACCCCGCTCAGCTGGATGTACCACCATCTTAGTCGTAGCAGATCGTTTTTCCAAGATGGCCCATTTTGTTCCCTTACCGGGACTACCGTCCGCCCCGAAGTTGGCCGAGATCTTCATCCACCAGATCTTCAGGCTGCATGGTCTTCCTCAGCGGATTGTGTCAGATCAGGGGGTCCAGTTTACCTCTCGCTTCTGGAGGGCTCTCTGCCGGCTTATGGGTACATCTCTCGACTTTTCCTCTGCATACCATCCTCAAACCAACGGGCAAGTGGAGCGAATTAATCAGGTGTTAACTACCTTCTTACGTCACTTCTCCAACGCCCATCAGGACAATTGGGTCGCGCTCCTACCTTGGGCTGAATTCTCGCACAATAACCATCCCAGCGAATCTACCGCCAAGTCACCATTCTTTGTGGTAACCGGTCAGAATCCAGGTATTCCGCTACCCTTTTCCACGACTACGGGAGTGCCCGCAGCAGATTCACTCGCAATGGAATTCTCGCAGATTTGGAGGGAGACAAGGGAAGTGCTCAAGAGTGCCAATAACCGAATCAAGAAACATGCGGACAAAAAACGAAAAGATGTGCCTCCGTACCATCTGGGTGACAAAGTCTGGCTTTCAACCAGACATATCCGTCTGAGAGTTCCCTCTTACAAGTTGAGCCCTCGGTACATTGGGCCGTTTGAAGTGATCGGACGCATTAATGAAGTGGCTTATAAGCTGAGGTTGCCTACTTCGCTCCGGGTTCACAACGCCTTCCATGTCTCGCTCTTGAAACCCGTAGTCCTGAATCAGTTCCAACCAGTTTCCATCGCCTCTCCTTCACCAGTTGGTTCGGACGACGTCTTTGAGGTCAAAGACATCTTGGCTATGAAAAGAGTCAAGGGAAAGACCCTTTTTCTTATCGATTGGAAGGGTTTTGGCCCTGAGGAAAGGTCCTGGGAGCCTCGAGAGAATATCAATGCCCCCCTGATTCTGAAAAGGTTTTTGGCCAATCTCAGTAGGGGAGGACGTTAGGAGGGGGGTACTGTGACATCGGCGGCTATGCCCGCCGATGCCCCTCCAGCAGCAGCGCACGCCGCAGCGTCTCCTTACCTACGCGCCCCCGTCCAGGCGCGCACTCGTCCTGCGTTCCTCCTCACTGCAGCTCCTGGTACCCGCTCTCTGTCGCGCGCGCCCCCTCCCGCTCTCTCCCTCCAGCGGTGGGTGGCGCTGAGGGGCAGGACAGGGGGACGCACTTCCGGGTGCTAGGATAATTCAGGCGTCCTCGCTGTGTGGAGGACGCCTGATGATCGTGTAGTCTCCTGCACCCTCTGGCCGCTACAGTCCTCTGTAGTTCCCCTTGTCCATGCTCTGTCTCCCTGCCGCGCCCTGTGTTACATGCCTCTGTAGTTCCTCTTGTCCATGCTCTGTCTCCCTGCCATGCCCTGTGTTTCATGCCTCTGTAGTTCCCCCTGTCCATGCTCTGTCTCCCTGCCGTGACCTGTGTTACATGCCGCTGTAGTTCCTCTTGTCCATGCTCTGTCTCACTGCCTTGCCCTGTGTCACATTCCTCTGTCCGTCAGTCCCGAGCCCGTATCTAAGCCAACCTCCTCCCTAGTCCTTATTTGTCTGTGGAGCCGTCCCTCTTGGTTCCGGCTGTCGCGCTTCCGTCCCCTGTGGTCCTGCCCCAAACGATCCCTGTATAGGGGTCGGTCTTCACCTGGTGTGCTCGGCCCAGGGGCTCCGGATCCGCGATCCAGAGGGTCCACTCTCCGACGCAGCTCTTACCAAAAACGTCACATTTAGGTTATGCCACTGGCTTCTAACAATAGTTTGTGATCTGATAATTTCCTTGATGCTTATGAAGATTGATCTAAAATGCTCAACTCAACAAATAAATTTGAATCTCTTCATAGTTGTCTAGATCCAGACTGTCCTGTGTCTTCCTGCCCAGGTTTCTAAGATCAGTTCAGGCCTAGATAAAACAAAAATAACATCAAAGACAAAACTCTGAAAGTCATATTGCTGAGTCCTAGGGAGACCAATATTAACAACCTCATTTATCCTTTACCACCAAGCACTAATATACTAACAACCTATATTGCCTACAATATTTTCTGCAGTCTAAACCTGAGTCAGGTGTGCCTTATAGTCATTGGAAGCTTGAAGTTCAGAGTTCTACCACCTTTGACACCAAGAATAGTACAGAAAAATTAGGGTCACCACTAGAGTTGAGCGAATTTGTTAGAATTCGGTTCCGAATACGACCGGTAGCGAATATTTGTTGAACATAGCCAAATGTCATTGGAGTCAATGGGAGTAGAAATTACCGAATATGTTTGGAATCGATCATTCAGCACGAATAGGGTACCAATATGACACGAGTATGGCAAATTCAGATTTGGCGACCAAATCAGAACAAATTCACTCATCTCTAGTCACCACCACATTATCCATGCAAATCCAATTGTAAATGATGAGTACGCAGAAATCAGCAGGGCATGGAGATGAAGCATCAAGATACACGTCATGGCTGAGTAGAGCTTATCACCACCAAACTCTACTATTCCTGTCATAGCTGATGTAATTTGTGATGGAGTCTACAAATGGGTTCTGAGCATTTTATATTATCTTAGATTCCTAGAAATGGGTATCATGTGCCATGCAGACACTGGCATGTAAAAACTTGGGCACTTCTGGTCAAAATTACTGTTGTGAACAGTTAAGCAAGTTGAAGATGAAAGGATCGCTACAAGGGATAAAGTTAAAGATGACACATTTATTTTGTATTTTAGGCAAAAAAAAATATATATTGTCTCATCTTTTACATTTTAAAAATTGCAAAAAGGAAAATGGTCCTATGCAAAAGTTTTAGCACACTTGGAGATTTGTGTGCTCTTATAACTTTGACCAAGGTTTCCGACCTTAATTAGCCTATTATAGTTATGGCTTGTTCACTGTCATCGTTAGCATAGGCCAGGTAATTAAAATTTCCCAACTTTATGAAAACACAGCCTCCTCTAACCTTGTGCCAAAAACCAGCAGCCATGGTTTCTTCTAAGTATCTGCCTACTAACAGGAATAGTGGAGGTTAAGATAAGGTCTGGAAGACCAAGCAAAATTTCAGTGAGTGCTGTTCATAGGATTGCTCTAGAGGCAAATCAGAACCCCCACATGACTGGAAAAGAACTTTAGAAAGATTTAGCAGACTCAGAAATTGTGTTACATTGTACTGACCAGACACCTGCACAAATATGGCCTTCATAGAAGAGATATCAGATAAAACCTCTCCTACGTCCACACCATAAAATTCAGCATCAAAAGTATGCAAAAGAACATCTAAATAAGCCTGATGCATTTTGTAAACAAGTTCTGTGGACCAATGAGGTTAAAATAGATCTCTTTGGTCCCAATGATCAAAGGTATTTGTGGAGAGAAAAGGGCACAGAATTTCAAGAAAAGAACATCTCACTAGCATTAAGCATGGGGTTGGATCAATCATGCTTTGGGGTTGTGTAGTCAATGGCATGAGGAACATTTCCCAGGTAGAGGGAAAAACAAGGCAGCATGGTGGCTCAGTGGTTAGAATTTCAGCGCTGGGGTTCTGGGTTCAAATCCCACCAAGGACAACATCTGCAAGTAGATTGTATGTTCTCCCTGTGTTTGCATGGGTTTCCTCCGGGTTCTCTGGTTTCCTTCCACACTCCAAAGACATACTGATAGGGAATTTAAATTGTGAGCTCCAATGGGGACAGTGATGGTAATATATGTGAAGCACTTCAGAATATGATAGTGCTATATAAGCAAAGCATAATAAATAATCTACTATATAATTGTCTAATTCTGTCTGTCTGTCTGTAATGGAAATCCCGCCTTGCTGATTGGTCGCGGCAGTTGCTTAGTCGTTGCGGCAACACGGCTGCATTGCTTATTGTACAGGCACATTACAACCGTTAAAGGCATCACTGCTGCGTTGCTCATTACACAAGCAAAGTCCTTTACATATTCTGGAGTACAATACATTAGGTAACAGCAGAACAGTGACTGCAGCTCTGGGTGTAACTTGCGTACAATACATTAGGTAACAGCAGAACAGTGACTGCAGCTCTGGCTGTAACAGGAGTATAATACATTAGGTAAGAGCAGAACGGTGACTGCAGCTCTAGGTATAACTGGACTACAATACATTAGGTAAAAGCAGAACATTGACTGCAGCTCTGGGAGTAACTGGAGTACACTACATTAGATAACAGCAGAACAGTGACAGCAGCTCTGGATGTAACTGGAGTACAATACATTAGGTAACAGCAGAACAGTGACTGCAGATCTGGGTGTAACTGGAGCACAATACATTAGGTAAAAGCAGAACAGTGACTGCAGCTCTGGGAGTAACTGGAGTACACTGCATTAGGTAACAGCAGAACAGTGACTGTAGCTCTGGGTGTACCTGGAGTACAATACATTAGGTAACAGCAGAACAGTGACTGCAGACTAAGGGTAGGACTGTCTCCATTCTTTCTTGCATTTTTGCAACATGTTCTATCACACTTTTGTGGGGGGTAGTTTGGTTCTCCCAGGCCTCTTTGGCAATATCGAGTAAGTCCCGTGGATGTCTGCCGTACAATAGTTCAAAGGGCGAGAACCCCGTAGATGCCTGAGGCACCTCCCACACTGTAAACAACAAATATGGCAACAAGAGATCCCAGTCCTTCCCATCTTTGGAAACTGCCTTTTTTAACATGCTTTTCAGCATCTTATTGAACCTTTCTACCAGACCGTCTGTTTGGGGATCATAGACCAATGTGCGCAACTGTTTAACATTTAGTAAACGGCAGAGTTCCTTCAAAATTTTTGACATAAAGGGGGTCCCCTGGTCTTAAAATCTCTTGAGGAATTCCCACCCGCAAAAACATACCCATGAGTTCCTTTGCTATAAGCTTAGCTGATGTGTGGCACAGTGGAATGGCCTCAGGATATAGGGTAGCATAATCTAGAACTACCAGGATGTGTTGGTGTCCACTTGCTGACTTATTGAGAGGCCCCACCTGATCCATTACCACTCTCTCGAAGGGTACCTCTATAATTGGCAAAGGCACCAAAGGAGTCCGAAAGTGAGGCTGGGGACTGGTTACCTGGCACTCTGGACAGGAAATGCAGTACCGTTTAACTTCTTCATGGACCCCTAGCCAGTAGAACCGCTGCAGAATTCTGTCTAGGGTCTTCTTTTGGCCCAAATGCCCACCATGTACATGCGCATGCGCTAAGTCCATTACCAGCCTACGATATGTCTGAGGTACGAGTAACTGTTCTACCAGTTCCCCACGTATTTTCTCTACTCGGTACAACAAATATTGGTATATCTCAAAGCGTGGCAGCACTGTAGCTGCCCCAGGTTGTTGGGGTTCCCCATTGACAAACAGTACATTTTCTCTGGCTCGGGCCAAAGTAGGGTCTCGGAGTTGCGCCATACCAAAATTGTCACCTGACACATTCAAGTCTGATAACTCGGGTCCCAGCGGCAAGTCTTCCACCTCTCCAGCCAATACTTCTATGGGAGAACTCTTCCCCTCGTCCACCAAAGTGAAGGTTACCCTACCGCCAGCACTTCTTCCTCCGGGCCACCAGGTTCATGCCCAACTTCTGGAGAATGTAACCTGGTTGCCTCTGGTGCCGGCAGTTGCTCCGTGGGTGAGACAACAGATGACCACAGCATAGAAAATACCGCCTCCCCGCTGGCATGCTGATCACCACAAGTGCGGTGGGATAGTATTTTAAGTCCCCATTAAAGATGAGCGACATTGCCTTTTTTCGGGTCGAGTCGGGTTTCATGAAACCCGACTTTCGCAAAAGTCGGGTCGAACGAAATCGGCCGACTATAGGGAAAAGTCGGAGGCCAACTGAAACACGAAACCCAATGCAAGTCAATGGGGAAGCAAAGTCGGCAGGGAGTGGAAGACAGTAAACACACCTACAGTGCCCATTTCAATGCCAAAAGCATCAATTCTTATAACTGAAGCTTGTCAACCTTAATTTACTTCCTAATAATAGTTACGCATTGAAAACTGGGGGTTATTTGCCAAAGTTGTGGGGGGGTTGGGCTGGCTCCAGGTTTTCATGTGCCCTGGGCCAAAGAGTGTCAGTGCGCCCCTTAAACACATACCACAACTCATGATGCTCCGATATGCCACAGAAATCTAGGTATAGTACAATGACACATACTTCACTGCTTACATGACATGACTGATCTATTTTACATTGTACAATAGCTCAAAAACAGGACAGTATATTACTCCATACAGTGTTATGGCCACCACATTGTGCGCCATACAGAATAATGAGCCCCATATATTTGTCCATACCTAATAATTAGTCATACAGTATATGATGAGCTCCACATAATGCTCCATATATAATGGGCCCCATTTGTAATGCTCCAGTGTATAATGGGCCCCTTAGATGCTGCTCCAGTGTCTGATCTGCCCCATTTACATTGCTCCAGTACATGATGGGCCTCATGGATGATGCTCCAGTGTATGATGGGCTCCAATAATGCTCCATATATAATGGGCCGCATTTGTAATGCTCCAGTGTATAATGTGCCCCTTAGATGCTGCTCCAGTGTCTGATCTGCCCCATTTACAATGCTCCAGTACATGATGAGCCTCATGATGATGCTCCAGTGTATCATGGGCCCTAATAATGCTCCATATATAATGGGCCCCATTTGTAATGCTCCAGTGTATAATGGGCCCCTTAGATGCTGCTCCAGTGTCTGATCTGCCCCATTTACATTGCTCCAGTACATGATGGGCCCTATTTTAATTAACCCAGGCATGGTATGTGAAAAGAGCTCCATGGAGTAATCTGAGGTGTATGCTTCCACATCCTTCACTTTTGGTGTGGGTGAAGGACACAAGGAAAGGGGTTGCTCCTGACCAGAAGCCTGCAGTTACGACTCAGTGCTTGCATTTTTTACAACTTCAGAAGAGGAGGCGATAGAGCTGGAGGCTGTTTCAGCAATGGAAGCCACAAACAGTTCCTGATACTCCGGCTTTAAAAGCAGTCTACCTACTCCCAGAAAAGGGAGCCTTACAGGCCTTCCAGAGCTACACCATGACGCTGGCTCAACACCTCCTGCCTTAGCTACTATTGTGTTTTTGGCACTACCAGCAGATGCACCACCACCATCAGTACCAGGTGGCCCTCCATGCCCACATCCGCGTCCTCTTCCACCATACTTCCACCATACTTCCTCATGTTTTGAAAAATGGACCCTAAATACCAGCAGATATATGGTACTGTATCAGGAGCGTACAGCTCTATACAGTCTATGGATAACAGTAAATCTCCATATATATTTCATGAGGCATACACAGAAGCTCACAGGCTCAGTATGGATTACCCAATACAATAATAAGTTGAAAAAGGGTACAGTATCACCAGATACAAGGTATATATAGTATAGTGTAAACATTCTGATTCTCCATATACATTTCAGGAGGCAGACACAAACGCTCTCAGGCCCAGTATGGATTACACAAGAATATGAAAAGCTGTAAATGGGTTATGTAACACAAGCGTACAGCTGTATACAGTGTTGGGGTAATCTTAAAGTTCCAAATATATTGCCAATGTAACAGACAGACGTTTACAGGCTCATTATGGATTACCCCAGAATCTGAATAGCTAAAAAGGTTACTGTATCAGAAGCGTTCTGCTGTATACAGTGTTGGCCAAATTGAAAATATCGGTATATATTTCCTATTTTTAGGGTACAATTGAAATCTCCGTATAAATAGTCCCGTAGTCACTCTCAGACGCTTACACAGTATGGATTTGACCGTAATGCTAAATGTCGAACAAAGGTACTGTATAACAAAATACAAGCTGAATTGAGTATAGTGTAAAAATTTGTTCCTCCGATTCACCCTATATATAGAAGGTGTAACCCACACACGCTCACTCACTATGGATGATGTAGGGAAGGTGGACTGACAGACAAGCAAGCCTGTAGTGAGAAGCAGAGGTGTAGTGCAGTGTAGGTGTGAAACCGCTAAGATAAAGAGAAAGAGTGCAGTGTTTTAGCTTGCCCATTGGAGGGCAGTGGAGAGTGTAGGAGTGGGACTGAATAACTGCCATTGGTCAGAGAAACTTTTAGGTGATGGTGGGCAGAGTTACCAGAACTGGAAGTATAAAAGGCTGAGGGAAGGTTCCAGATGAGTCAGTCAGCGAAGGGAGCACAGTAAAGAGGAAGTTCTGCTGAGGAAATAGACAGTGGAAAGGCTCCAGAGAGGACTGACAGTTGAGGTGGTCATGGGGGGGTGGCCCAGAGGACGGTAGCTGCAGACGAAGACGGCCTGGGGCTATCATACAGACGGTGTGCTCAGACTGGTGCAGCGCTGTGGTGGTTGGGCCTAGGCCAGCCACAGTGGAAGAGCCACAGAGGGTGCCACGATTATAGTTACAAAGGAAGTGAAGGTACCGGGGCCTGTGTACAGAGAAATGTGAAACGGCTGTGGTGAATAGCTGTTGTCGACAGAAGGATGGGCACTAAAAACGGACTACTGCATCCGCTTGTAAGTTGACGTCCATTTCAAATGCTAGCCATTGATCATCTGAAGGTAGAGGCCAGCAGGACAGGCCATAGCTACATCTTAATCATCATTGATTAATACACCAAATTTCTAGTGGCCGTCCCTGTGAAGGATTTAACTGCCCAGACTACACAGCGGTGGAGTAGGGAGAGGTAAGTATTGCAACTTGCAAGTGCTGTGGCCATGACCAAGCAGGGGGGCACAATCGTGGTCGACGGTACTGGCACAGTGCCCCTCATAGTACGCTGGAGTGTCTGACGGCGAGTGGGCCCTCCCACCATCTGAGACACTGTATTGTACTATGAGGGGCCCTGTGCCATTGCCGTCGGCCATCAGTGGGCCCATCCACCTGTTCAGAGCAACGGCACTTGCCCGGGTGTGCCAGGTCTTGACCCCAGCCGTTGGAGGAGGGGTGGGCAGCCCGGTGAGGGAGGTTTAAAAAATGGCATATGTTGATGTGTTGGCTGGACATTCAGCTGCTGCAAAGGGTGTAATTGGGCAAGTCCGAGGAAGAGGAGGAAAAAAATCGAGGCACTTTTCTGGTAACCTATGTGTCATCAGGCGAAGGTGGGACAAAATCCTTTGAAACCCATGCATGGTTCATTTTTATGACGGTTAGATCATCAACATTTTGGGTTGACAGACGGGTCCTTTTTTCTGTCAGGATTGATCCAGCAGCACTGAAGACTCTTTCAGATAGCACACTAGCAGCAGGGCAAGCAAGCTCCTGTAAGGCATATTGTGCCAATTCAGGCCAGGCATCCAGTTTAGATGCCCAATAGTCAAAGGGGAATGACCTGTGAGGGTGAACATCGATATGGGAGGAAAAGTAGTTTGCAACCATAGTTGACAACTGCTTCCTCCTGTCACTTTTAATCGATGCAGTATTAGCAATCGTGTGAGCGGTACTTGAGAAATCATTCCACAACATGGTCATTAAACCCCTGTCTCCAACGCCACTTCTGCTGTGTGCACCACGAACACCTCTTCCATTGTGCCCACTACGGCTCGTGGGAGAACCAGCACCGCTGCTGTGTGCTGGGAAAGCCTCAAACAAACGGTTTACCAGAGTTGCTTGTTTGTTTGCCAATATTATCTCTAGGTTCTCCTGTGGCATGATGTTGTGTAATTTGCCTTTGTAGCATGGATTGAGGATGCTGGCCAGCCAGTAGTCGTCATCCCTCATCATTTTGGCAATGCGGGGGTCCCTTTTTAGGATCCGCAAGGCATAATCGCACATGTGGGCCAATGTTCCAGGTGTCAATGATGCACTGCCCGTGGTGGGTGGAAGAGCAGTTTCTGTCAAATCCACATCCCTATAGTCACACACAAACACTGTACCTGACCTTGGAACGCCAACATTTTCTCTTGCCCCGAGAAACATCCTACTGCCCAAAATAATCATCCCCTACATCCTCCTCCTCCTCTTCCTTTTCTTCCTCCACCTCGTCCAGGACAGTTCCCTGACCAGACAATGGCTGACTGTCATCAAGGCTTCCCTCCTCCTCCTCCTCCGCTGCAGACGCCTGATCCTTAATGTGCGTCAAATTTTGCATGAGCAGACGCATAAGTGGGATGCTCATGCTTTTGATGGCATCGTCTGTGCTTACCAGCCGTGTGCATTCCTCAAAACACTGAAGGACTTTACAGAGGTCTTTCAGCTTTGACCACTGCACACCCGACAATTCCATGTCTTCCCTCAAACTGCCTGCCCGTGTATCCTTCCACAAATGCATTACAGCCTGCCTCTGTTCACACAGTCTCTCAACCATGTGCAGGGTGGAGTTCCACCTTGTTGCAACGTCTATGATTAGGCGGTGCTTGAGGAGGTGGAGCAATCGCTGTAGCTTCTGCATACGACTGGAGTGTACGGCCCAGCGACGGATGTGCGAGCACAGACTTCGCACCTTATAGAGCAGGGATGTTAACTCCGGATAATTATTAAGGAAGCACTGCACCACCAGGTTCAAAGTGTGAGCAAGGCAAGGTATGTGTGTGAGTTTTGCATGGGCTATGGCTGCCACAAAATTACGGCCGTTATCACTGACTACCTTGCCTGCCTCAAGATGTAGACTGCCCAGCCATGACTCTGTTTGTCACTGCAAGTAGTCGGCCAGTACCTCCGCGGTGTGTCTGTTGTCACCCAAAGACATCATCTTTAACACAGCCTGCTGACCCCTACCTCTAGCTGTTCGATAGTGGGACACCTCGTGTGCAACACTGCCAGCTGCGGATGTAGTGCTCGTGCAACTGCGCTCTGTGGACGAACTTTCGCTGATAGACGAGGAGGAGCGAAAACCTACAGCCAACTGTTTCCTATACCGTGGGCTAGGCAGCACTGTTCCACCGCCGCTGTCCCCGGTGGAGCCTGCATCCACCACATTAACCCAGTGCGCAGTGAATGACACGTAACGGCCCTGGCCATGCCTACTGGTCCATGCATCTGTTTTGAGGTGCACCTTTCCACTCACTGACTGTTTTAGTGAATGCACAATGCGGTCTTTCACATGCTGGTGGAGGGCAGGTATGGTTTTTTGAGAAAAGAAGTGCTGACTGGGTAGGTCATAGCGTGGGACAGCGTAGGCCATGAGGTCGCGGAAAGCTTCGCTTTCAACCAAAAGGTAGGGCATCATCTCTAATGAGATTAGTTTGGCAATGTAGGTGTTCAAACACAGTGTACGCAGATGAGAGGATGATTACTTTCTTGTCCTACTCAGAGTGTCTGGTAGGGTGAGCTGGACTGGAGAGCTGCATATGGAGGAAGTAGCGGTGGACCGGATGGAGTGAGAGGGGTTGGTGATGGTATTGGTGGTGATGGCCTACTGTAGATTCAATGTTGTGTTGCAAAACCATTGTGATTCCCTGAGTGCTTTGGCCTTGCGACGACACCTCCACATTTAGTGCTGGTGGTGTGCTTCATGGTGGCGGTGGTCTTACAGTGGGGGTAGCGATGGAGCGTTGTTGGCTACCTTCAATCGGAGCAGATGCACATGTGCTACCTGAGGTTTTGTAGTCCGTCCACGCTTGCAAGTGCATGTTGATTAAATGTCTAATCATGCAACTGGTATTCAAATTTCTGAGTTGTTTACCTCGGCTAAAGGTCCTTCCGCACTTCTTACAGGTAATCTTTGCCTCATCAGTAGGATTTTGGACAAAGAAGTGCCACACTGCACTCTTCCTACTATGGCAAACATTTTCTGGCCTTGCACACTGTGCTAAGTTGACCGTCTGGTCATGCTGTCCTGCAACTCTTTTAGTTTTTGTTCCACGTTTTAGGACAGCTACAGGCCTGCTAGATAACCGCTGCTGCGATGTCAATGCCTGCTGCGGATCCTTCTCCCTATCTGAACTATTGCCAGCACCACCCTCCTCCCCCAATGGATGCCAATCCGGGTCCAGAACTGAGTCATCCATCACCTCCTTTTTTAAAGTCATCTGCACCTTTCTCTGTGTCACCGTGTAAGGTGGTATAGCATGCTGGAAGGGGCACCTGGGTTTCATCAGGGTCAGATTCTGGCTCAATAGACTGCGAGGGCAATGTAGTGCTGTGGGTCAATGTACCAGCAGAATCATCTAGCAGTGGCTGTGCATCAGTGCACTCCATTTAAGATTCATCTTGGACTGGGGAAGTCAGGATTTGACTGGCTAACCCAGGCATGGTTTGTGAAAAGAGCTCCATAGAGTAATCTGAAGTGTGGACTGCCGCATCTTTAACTTTTGGTGGCGGTGAAGGACACAAGGAAAGGGGTTTTTTATGACCAGAACCCTGCACTGACGACTCCGTGCTTGCAGGCTTCGACCGTTCAGAAGAGGAGGCAATAGAGCTGGTGGCTGTTTCGGCAATGTACGCCAAAACCTGTTCCTGATGCTCCGGCTTTAAAAGCGGTTTTCCTACGCCAAGAAAAGGCAACCTTACAGGCCTTCTTGGGCCAGAGAATGACGCAGGCTCAACACCTCCTGCCTTAGCTGCTATTGTGCTTTTGCCAGAACCAGCCGATGCACCACCACCATCAGTACCAGCTGCGCCCCCCTGCCCATGTCCGCGGCCTCTTCCACCATTCTTCCTCATGTTTGGGAAAATGTACCAAAAATACCAGCAGAGAGATGGTACTGTATGAGGAGCGTCCAGCCGTGTAAGGTGTATTAAACAAATTAAATCAACGTATATATTATGTTAGTCACAGACGCTCTCACAGTATGTATTGGACCGTAATCCAACAAGCAGATATACGGAACTGTATCAGAAGTGTACAGCTGTATACAATTTTTGTGCAACTAACAATCTCAGTATATGTATTTACGGAGTGTCACACACACACGCTGACTAGGTATGAAAGTGACTTTAATGCGAACGGCAGATAACAATACTGTTGGAGAATCGGACAGCTCTATACGATGTGTGTATGTAAAATTGTCAAGCTCCGTGTATTTGTATACGGACTGACACACACTGTCTCTGTCTAGTTTTGACCGTTATCAAACAGCAGATCTACGAAACTGTTTGAAAAACGGACAGGACTCTAAGGTGTAGGTCTGGAAAAACGGAATAACTCCTCGGCTTTTTTTTCCAGAGTCACACACAGGTAGCTTCTATTTGTCCGTGCTAGAAGGCGGTACACGGTAGTGTGTGAGGAGTGTACACCGCTAGACGGTGTGTGAAAAAAATGAACGCTCAGTAACTCACTAGGACAAAATAATAACATTTGGAGTGCTTTGAAAAAAGCAGTTTGAACAGTAGTGTGCACACAGCAATGCAGCTAGCAGGTAGCCTTAAAGGCAGCCTAATTACCACCAGCGCTGCTGCACACAACAAAAATCCTCCCCTTTCACTGCACCCTAACTGTACAGTGAAAAGCGCTATCAGCAGAAGCAGTTTTTTCTTTCTTATTCCCTGCCTAACGCTCTCCCTGTTCAGAATCAGCAGCAACACCTCTCTTGTAAGATCGGCAGAAGATGGCGGTCGGCATTCACAGCCTTTTATACCCACTGTGATGCCACACAAAGCCAGCCAATCACTTCAATGCCCTTCTCTAAGATGGTGCTGGCTGCTGGGCATGTCATCGCGTTGCCCACAGTGTGCGTCCTCCATCATTGGGTGAGAAAAGGCATTGAAAGCATCATTTAAAACGTGACTTTGGCGCGCTGATCGGCAGCCTCATGGCCGACCTCACACTAGGGTCAGGTTTCGATCGGCGAAACCCGACTTTAGCGAAAGTCGGCGATTTTTGAATCTGACCGACCTGTTTCGCTCAACTCTAGTCCCCATGTATACACAACACCCCAAGTTTCCGACCAGTATACTCGCTGGTTTGTATCCAGCTGGCTTGTACCAGGGTTACAAGACTCCCTGAGTCCAATAGGGCCACAGCCGGGGTGCCCTCCACTTCAACCTGACACAAATGTTCCATATTGGGACCTTTCGGGGTGCCCATTGCACACATTGGTTCAGCATAGTGAGACTGGCGGTACCCAATGTTGGTGTCCATGGGCTCAGCCAGGTGGGGGCAATCAGCTCTCATATGCCCTGGTTCCTGGCACTGCCAGCAGATTACAGGGCTCCTTACTTCCCCAGATAAGTCCTGAGCAGCCTTCTTGGACTCTGCTCGCCAAACCAGGGGTGGAGACTTAGGGAACCTTCCTGTTACCTTCCGGGGAGTCCCTCCCTGTAGCTTTTTAGTAGCTCCATACCTCTCTATGAGATCTATCATCTGCATGGCATTAGTAGGGGATGACTGTCCGACCCATGTCTGGAGGGAGAGGGGCAAAGCCCTCCAAAACTTATCAGTCACTATGCGGTCCAGCATGGCCGTGGGGGACAACACCTCAGGCTGCAACCATTTTCGTAACAGGTGCAAGAGGTCATAATACTGGGACCGAGCCGGCTTGGAGGGGGTAAACTCCCACTGGTGTACCCGCTGGGCCCGAACTAACACATTTACCCCAAGACGTGCCAGTATCTCACCCTTTGACGACCGTGTAGTCCGCCCTTTGCTCCATGGGTAGGTCCTGATATGCTTTCAAAGGTCCTGGGGCCAGAAACGGAGTGATGATTTCTGCCCACTGGTCCTGGGGCACCTTCTCTCTCTCAGCGACTCCTTCGAACATCTCCAGGTACGCCTCCACATCGTCCGACTTCTCCATTTTGGGAACCGCTGTACGAACGGCTTTCCGGACATCATGGATTCCCCGGTTAGTTCCTTTTGTCTGTGCTGTCATGATATGCTGTATCAACAGCTGATTGGTTTCCTGCTTCATAGCCTGCTGTCGCATGGCCCCCTGCTGCTGCGGCCGCATGGCCTCCTGCTGCTGCATAGCCTGCTGCTGATGTGTAACCTGCTGCTGCATAGCCTGCTGCTGCTGTCGCATGGCCTCCATGAGTGCTTTTATCATGGCCTCCATTTCTGTAAAGTTCCCCGCCTGGGTCTGTGCCACTTTTTTCGCCCAGGACATAGGCTGGGGTACAGATCAAAAATAAGCAAAAACAGCCTCGCCTCACTGCGTCTACCCGCATTCAGTCCACAAATAGTAGGGATTCGCTCTGGTAAGTAATGGCAGGGCTGCAGTAACGAGGCAACACACAGGCGTAAAGTCCAATTTCAGTGGTTTAATGTCATTTAGCAAACAGCAGGTTAACAGAAAATAAGGGAAAAACATAAATGTACTCCAGCTTGGAGAACCACTGGTCCCAGACTCACCCCTTGCATGGGACGGGCTTAACTAAGTGGCTGTCAGGTCCTGCGGCATCTGCCAGGTGCCATTCCCAGGGTTGTTTGGAGTCTTACTGCTATAGCTCTGCAGCACGTGCAGTCCAGCAAACAGATTCAGGCTAACTCCAGCCAAGTTCCTGTATCTTCCACACACACTCACCATGTGCCAAATACCAACCTCCATTACATAGCCCATAACCCCTCCCACCGGTGAGGTAGACATCACATGGGCTGATCACGTGACCATGACATCATCGCAGGTCCTGTCTTTAGGGAAAAATCCAGCCAAACATTAATCTGCTGGGAGAAATGTATCTCCCATCCAGCAAAACACCCTTTACTGTACCACACCAGGCAAATCATGACAGCAAATTAGCCAGGACTAAGTAGTCATGGCACCCTCTTACATAGTCACAGTTGCATTCACTGCAATTATGATGGTTATTCCACTACGCAAATTATTTTTCTCTCCTAGATTTGGAAGAGTCTGGAACAAAACCAAGTCTAAGTACTCAAAAAATTGCATTGTCGTTAAGTGAAGTTTCCCTTAGGCTATACTCACACATCTGTGTGACTTGTCAATGTAAAGTCTGTTTTTTTTTCAGCAGGAAGCACACGGACCCAAAAAGCATAGAGTTATGTAGCTCTAGAATTGGATCTATACTCATATCCATGAAAACTCTTTGTGTGGTATTCATGAGACTCAGGCCAGGTTCTATTCTGATTTGTATTCGTGGATCAGAATCCGCCATTCATGACTTCCATTTTGCATCTGTGTCGGAACAGGTCCTATTTTGATCCGTGTTTGCAGACCATAATCAGTCATTCACGACTATGGGGATAAGTGCACCCTTTTCTTTGAGCTATGGGTCATTGAGCCCGGTATAGTTTGTTGTCTCCTGAATAGCCCTGAAGATTTAGATGGGAAACATGTTGAGACTGAGATTTCGGCAAAGGATACACTGAGGCAGTTCTGATGGAGATAAGGGGATTCCTGAAAGGCATAAAATAAGTATTGATCTATTGTCATTTTTTGCATTATTTATTCTCCAGCTTATTAATAGGTCTGACATAGGGATTTTCCAGGGATCGCCGTCATTGAGTGGGGGTGCCATTATCACTTTTTAGGGTGCAAGCCTCTTTGTCTAGGTAGGGAACAGATGTCTGGAAAGGCTTTTGATAGGGTTTCTCTAGATTAAATATTTTTTGTTTGGTCCAACTTCCCAAAAATATTTTTGTACCTAGTATTCCTCCTGTTCATATTTAATATTTTTGCTTGTTTCTGGGGAATGTATGGGTGATCTTAGAGAATATTGGTTATCTCCGTTCACCACATATCACACATTAATTGTTTTTGTTAAATGGGTCATTTTAAATATTCTTAAATAAAAATTTACATATTTGATATAGAAGAGTAACTATTGTTCTGGACACAAAATTATATTTTATATCCTATTATTCAACAATCTGTAAGCCTAAGAGAACACATGTGATTTGTTTCCATTTTGCATCTGTGTTTCACGGCTCTATTATTTAGTGACAAATTTGAAAAAAATAATGATGATGATAAATAACAATGGATGCAACACTGGAGAAAAAAAAAACAATGTTCCATTTCTCATGGATGGTGAAATACAGTTAGGTGTGTGCATGTAGCCTTACTTGTTTTTCTCCAGCGAAGCAAAGCCATAGGTTGCTCAAGCGACCTTGGGATGAGTTTCCGTAACAGCATATCTACTCAAAGAGTTAACTGTTTCAAGTGTTTCAAGGTTTATTTATAATTGCAATTATTTTTGCTGCTAAACTCAGATGCATTTGTTGGATAAGAAAAAGATTATTTTTAGCCCTGCGTTATGCAAATAACATATTTATATTCTGAGCAGTGAAGCAGCGATCCATCTTCCACGCCCAGACCTTCAGGTGACAGCTGGACATGACCCTGGAGCCAGCAATTAAGGTACATTAGAAATCATTAACCGGAGAAGATGAATTCAGGTCTGTGCCCAGCCTGTGCCCGGCTCACTCCCTGCATCTAGGGCCAAGGGTCGCTAGGATTTTACATCTTCCCTAAAATTCATCAAACAGATGTTCATTTATCAAAGTCCTGAAAACACAGCGGCTTCATGTGCGCATTTGTTGCCATTCTCATGCTAGATCTAGGCACGCCGTCATGCACATTTCATAGATTGTCAGATATGGCTTTGCTTTTCTTCTATTTTGATATATAATTTTATACAACATTTTGGCAGGGGAACCAACAAGGCGGAAGGTGCAAAGAATTAATATGCAAATATTTTTCTTTTTCATTAGCATTAGCAGCTGAGAAACACAACTGAGACTAATGCTATGATACGCCAAAAGATAAGGAGTAGGGATGAGCGAACCCGTTGATGTTCAGGTTCTGCCAAACTAAAGTTCATATCGGCATCTGAACAAGGCACCGAACCCCATACAAGTCAATGGCGACCCGAGCTTTGGTGCTTTAAAATAGCTATAAAGTGGTCATACTAAGGATACAGTGCTTCAAAAGGAAGCTAAATGGGGATAATAGCGGGACAATTGCCCTGCAAACAAATGTGGATAGGGAAATGACTTAAAATTACATAGAAGAAAAAAAAAAGAAAAACATAATCTTAATGACATGTGCAGTTCAGAGAAAGAGGTGGTGGTCATGCTCCCCCAGCTGCAGAGCAAAAGAGGAAGCGTGGTGCAAAAGCGCCATGGGCGGCCCCTAGCCAGTACATTGGCTGCCACTGGCCACTGCAACGATGAACTGAGCACATCAAAGCCAGCTCAAATGAGCTCCCTGACAATACACGGTTGGTTTGCACACTATGCCGTCAGAGACTGAAGCGAGGCATAAATGTTCTTAACTCGAGCACCACCTGCACGATGAGGCATCTGAAATAAAGCATGAGCTGCAGTGGAGTACACACCTGAAAAACCAGGAAAGATCTGAGCTCCATGCTCCATCTTCTGCTGCGGCCTCAAACTCTTTGTTCCCCTCCAGAGCAAAAGGGCCTAGCTCCCAGCAAAGAGAGGATGTGACAGCACCACCACCAGCAGTGTCACCAGTCATCTCCACACCATCCCACTTAAGCGTTCAGCTGTACATTTCCCAAACACTGGATCCTATATTCCACATGTAGCCTCACAAGTGATTTGTAAAGGGCTAACAATACTTTGGGATCATGGAAGCGACAGCACATGGTCTCCAGGCGCCACTACTTTTCCAGACCGGACATCCCTGCCCTGAACAAACAGTTAGGGAGACATAATGTCCCTGTACATGCTTACTTTTCCACAAATCGGTGGTTAAATGGTGTAGCACAGTGCACACCTGATTTTGTCTGCAACATGTTCGTGCAGGGCATGGATGGCCCTCCTGGAAAACTAGTCTTGAGTGGGAATCTCGTACTGTAGAACAGCCATCACCATAAGTTTTTTAAAAAATATCTATCTCCACCAGCCTTATTGACATCATTTCAAAGGCCAGGAATTGTAAAATGCTGGCATTCAGGACCAGGGCTCGTGGGTGGATAGGGGTACTTCCTTGTTCTCTCCAGTGTTTGGGAAGGGGTGCAGATGCTCAGTGACATTGCTGGTGGTGGTACTGTCACGTGCTTCCTTTGCGGGGAACTAGGTGGCTCTGATGCTTGGGAGCAAGAGGAAGAGGCTGAGACAGCAGAAGATGAGAAGGCAGGAGGATCCTCAGATCTTTCCAGGTTTTTCAGGTGTGCACTCCACTGCAGCTCGTGCTTTGCATTAACATGCCTCTTCATGGAGGTAATGCTCAGGTTTAAAACATTTATGAAACAGAAATGAGTCAAGCTCACCATAATAGACATCCTTAGGTGGAGCAATCATAAAACAGAAGAAAATCCAGCTAAATGAATTTTTGAACAAACTTCTTTTTTTATTCACTGAAAGTGCTCAATAGAGGATAAAACAACATCAGCTATGTAAGTTACATGGTATGTGACATCAATGCGTTTCTGGTGACTCTGCACCCTTAATCATTGACCTTTGACTAGTTGATGGGGCGTTAGTGTGCCCAGACTAGTTAGCCCACTTAGCATGTTATCATGCCCCTATGGGCGTGAAAACATGACTTACAGGCACCGACGACGTCGCCAGCGCTATACATATCTCCTTGAAGGCTTTATGCACTTCCAATCGTGCGCATTGCACCTTAGCATGCATACACCTGGCTTCAGAGGAATAATGCAGTGAGGGAAAGAAACTGCAAGCATGCGTGAAGTATGTATAGCGTCGGCAAACGCTTGTAAGCCATATTATTACGCCCACAGGGGTGTGATAACATGCTTAATGGGCCGACTAGTCTGAGGACACTAAAGCCCCATCGACTAGCTAAGGCTGGTTTCACATTTGCGTTTTTTAGCGCTGGAAAAAAACGCTAACCTGCGCATGCGTTTTTTCCCCTATCTTTAACATGGGTGCGCATACTTGCGCGCTTGTAAGCGCATGTATGCGATTTTCATGCGCTGCGTTTTTTTGGGGTGTGCGATTGGATTTTCCAGACGCATCATGTTGCATTTTTTGGCCCTGCAAAAAAGCGCATGCGCACATATGCGCACGTTTTGCGCTAAAAAGGGCCATTATAGCCTATGGATGCGCATATGTGCGCACTGGCATGCTCATGTAAGCGTTTTTTTGCATATGCGTTTTTTTTTTTAACCATGGAATTTAGGGGTTTGAGTTAGAGTTAGGGTTAGTTAAGGGGGTTTAGGGTTAGGGTTAGGGTCAGGGTCAGGGTTAGGGTTGGGTTTTGGGTCAGGGTTAGGGTTTAGTATGGTTTGGTTAAGGGTTAGGGTCAGGGTTAGGGTCAGGATTAGGGTTAAGTATGGTTTTGTTAAGGGTTAGGGTCAGGGTTAGGGTTAGGGTTAGGGTTAGGGTCAGGGTTAGGGTTAGGGTCAGGGTTAGGGTTAGGGTCAGGGTCAGGGTTAGGGTTAAGTATGGTTTTGTTAAGGATTAGGGTCAGGGTTAGGGTCAGGGTTAGGGTTAAGTATGGTTTTGTTAAGGATTAGGGTCAGGGTTAGGGTCAGGATTAGGGTTAAGTATGGTTTTGTTAAGGGTTAGGGTCAGGGTTAGGGTTAGGGTTAGGGTTAGGGTTAGGGTCAGGGTTAGGGTTAGGGTTATGGTTAGGGTTAGGGTCAGGGTCAGGGTTAGGGTTAAGTATGGTTTTGTTAAGGGTTAGGGTCAGGGTTAGGGTTAGGGTTAGGGTCAGGGTTAGGGTTAGGGTTAGGGTTAGGGTCAGGGTTAGGGTTAGGGTTAGGGTTAGTTAGGGTTTAGGGTTAGGGTTAAGTATGATTTGGTTAAGGGTTAGGGTCAGGGTTAGGGTTAGGGTTAGGGTCAGGGTTAGGGTTAGGGTTAGGGTCAGGGTTAGGGTTAGTAAAGTCATGGTTTGGGTAGTGTGAGGGGCCACCTAAAAATGTTGGAAAAAAACGCAAACGCGGTAAAAACGCGCTAAAAACGCATACAAACGCATAAAAACGCTGCGTTTTTTTCATGCATGCTCATAAAAATGCTTGAAAAAAACGCAGCAGTTGTATGCTTATGTATGCGTTTTTTCAATGCGTTTTTTTGCGGGAAAAACGCGCTGCAAAAAAAAGCAAGTGTGAAACTAGCCTAAGTGCCTCATTTACATATCATAAACAGACTTTACAAATACAGGGTGGGCCATTTATATGGATACACCTAAACAAAATGGGAATGGTTGTTGATATCAACTTCCTGTTTGTGGCACATTAGTATATGGGAGGGGGGAAACTTTTCAAGATGGGTGGTGACCATGGTGGCCATTTTGAAGTTGGCCATTTTGGATCCAACTTTATTTTTCAATGGGAAAAGGGTCATGTGACATATCAAACTTATTGAGAATTTCACAAGAAAAACAATGGTGCGCTTGGTTTGAACGTAACTTTATTCTTTCATGAGTTATTTACAAGTTTATGACCACTAATAAAATGTGTTCAAAGTGCTGCCCATTGTTTTGGATTGTCAATGCAACCCTCTTCTCCCTCTCTTGACATACTGATAGCAACACCGCAGAAGAAATGCTAGTCTAATGCTAGTTTCACACTAGCATTTCTTCGAGATGCAGAAGGATGCGCACGGCCGCCGTGAAGCTCCGCCCTCGGCCGCGCCTCCTCCGGTCAGCTCCGCCTATGGGCGCATGACACTGCAGACGACTTGCGTGCCCTATCTTTAGCATTGGGTAAGCAGGCCATGCGCAGGTATGCATTTGCCAGTGCATGCATCCTTTTGACGGTGCGCCAATCGCACCAAAATGCAACACGGTGCATTTGGCGCAGGTCAGCGCACTGTCAAAAGGACGCATGCGCCGACAAACACATATCTGCGCATGGCCTGCATAGCCAATGCTAAAGATAGGGTACGCAGGTCGCATGCAGCTTCATGCACCCATAGGCGGAGCTTACTGGAGGAGACACGGCCATGAGCGGAGCTTCACTGCGGCCATGCGCATCCCTCTGCAGCTCCAGGAAACGCTAGTATGAAACTAGCCTAAGGGGGTCAGATTCCTTGTAGGAATGCTCGGACCTTACACCAATAATGTGGTGATGCATCATCTTGCTGGAAAAACTCAGGGAGCGTGCCATCTTCAGTGCATAAAGAGGGCAACACATCATCATGTAGCAATTTCAGATATCCAGAGGCATTGAGGTCTCCATTGATGAAGAATGGCCCCACTATCTCTGTACCCCATATACCACACCATTCCATCAATTATGGGTGTCGGGTCCGAGCATTCCTACATGATCAGCTACCTGGAAAGTGGATTGGTCATCGTGGACCAGCTGAATGGCCACCAAGGTCTCCCGATCTGACCCCCTTAGACTTTTATCTTTGGCTTCATCTAAAGGCAATTGTCTATACTGTGAAGATACAAGATGTGCAGCATCTGAAACAATGGATACTGGAAGCCTGTGCTAGCATTTCTTCTGCGGTGTTGCTATCAGTGTGTCAAGAGTGGGAGAAGAGGGTTGCATTGACAATCCAACACAATGGGCAGCACTTTGAACACATTTTATAAGTTGTCTAAAGATCTGTTATGTGTGTAATGTAATAAAGCGATGGTTAGGTAGGGTATTTATATATGCAGACACAACTGCTGGTGGCTCTGTAGGCATGGGGAACCTGAAAGGTTCTCTTTCGACACTGAGTTCAATCCTGAAAACTCTGCACAGAATCCTAACAGGAACCGTGCAAGTTTTACTGAAAGGAATAATTGCGCAAACCAGATCACTGGTTTGAGTATTATAATCCCACTGATTGCTACCAATTTGGCAAGGAACAGCACTCCACTGCCTCCAATCGTTAGGACAATCTGCAATTGACCAATGATTGATGGACCAGTACACGGCTGCATTCACTACTAAGCCGATTATTTGGAAACTCACAGTGACTGTATTGTAAATACACCACTGCTTCCAACGCACAGAATAACCCAAGAAAAACTACTAACTGCCACCACTAATCGCTTTACAGGCCGATTAGTCAACTGTTGCAGATAGCGTATGGCTTTAGTAATGCGGTTTATAGAGCAAGAGAAACAAAACTACTACATTTTAGATATTTAATCAAAAAAGTAGGCAGTGTTTACAAAAATGTACAAAAGGGACAAAACAATAGAGCACATACAATTACATAAAATAAAAAGGAGTAACAAAAGAAAGTTACTAAACCTGGTTCACGGAAATTTATGGAGATTTATTGAGGAAAGAACTCCATGAAACCTGAAGCAATGCTACACAGCAATGTATCTTCCTGGAATTGACCAATATCATAATTGGCATTGGCTTTTTAGTAACATAAGTTACACCCACATACCTCCCCCTGGTGACTCATAACAGGGCTGGACTTCAGAGAACTATAGGATGTGTATTAGTCTTAGAAGATTATGAGATTCCCAACTTCTACAACATCTTCGTCCTTGTCGGTCCCAGGAGGGAGAGATTACCGTCATCTTTCCTTTCATAATTTTATCTGTTCATAGATATTATACATAACATACATATTGTCATCTATCTGGCAGATACTAATTTGGTGGGATGTGCCATCGTCTAGCTATTTCTTCCCATTTCCAAAATTACTGTCTATTATACTGATGCAGTTAATGAGACCAGAAATCATAATTTATGTTCTAAACATTTCTAAACAGGCCTTCTTTACATCCCTTGTATCTTCCTTATTCCACAACCCCAAACAGTTGTTCAATACTTTTAACTCCCTCCTCCGCCCACCATTGCCCGCTCCGACTTCCCTAATCTCTGCTGAGGACTTTGCCGCACACTTCAAAAACAAGATAGACCACACACTGCAAGTCTTTATTGCCTAACCACCACAACCCCTTTGTATACCAGACCAATGCCCAAACCCCATAATCTCCTTATCTCACTGAAGCGGAGCTTGCTCATCTTCTCTCCAAATCACACCTCACCACATGTGCACTTGACCCTATACCATCCCACCTCCTCCCCAACATCACCACCACTCTTATCCCATCCCTAACCCACCTCTTCAACCTATCACTAACTTCTGGTACCATCCCTTCTGCTTTCAAACATGCCACAATCACGCCTATCCTTAAAAAGCCAACCCTTGATCCAACAGCCACGTCCAGCTATCGCCCAATAGCGCTGCTCCCATTTGCTTCTAAACTCCTGGAGCAGCATGTCCACGCTGAACTTTCCTCCCACCTCTCATCTAACTTGCTCTTTGACAATCTACAATCTGGCTTCCGCCCCCATCATTCCACTGAGACAGCCCTGACCAAAATTACCAACGACCTACATACAGCCAAAGCTAATGGACAATACACTCTACTCCTGCTTCTAGACCTGTCCTCTGCTTTCGACACAGTTGGCCACTGCCTCCTACTACAGATCTTCCCTCTCCAGGGGAAGAGTCTTGAGGAGATCATTTGCATATTCCCAGTGCCTTCTGGGATAAGTGAAGAGTCTCCGCGAGCTCAACGATCACTGGGTTTTGGCCGTTGCAGCTGAAAAGAGGAAATCGGAAAACCAGGGGAAGAGTCTTGAGGAGATCATTTGCATATTCCCAGTGCCTTCTGGGATAAGTGAAGAGTCTCCGCGAGCTCAACGATCACTGGGTTTTGGCCGTTGCAGCTGAAAAGAGGAAATCGGAAAACCAGGGGAAGAGTCTTGAGGAGATCATTTGCATATTCCCAGTGCCTTCTGGGATAAGTGAAGAGTCTCCGCGAGCTCAACGATCACTGGGTTTTGGCCGTTGCAGCTGAAAAGAGGAAATCGGAAAACCAGGGGAAGAGTCTTGAGGAGATCATTTGCATATTCCCAGTGCCTTCTGGGATAAGTGAAGAGTCTCCGCGAGCTCAACGATCACTGGGTTTTGGCCGTTGCAGCTGAAAAGAGGAAATCGGAAAACCAGGGGAAGAGTCTTGAGGAGATCATTTGCATATTCCCAGTGCCTTCTGGGATAAGTGAAGAGTCTCCGCGAGCTCAACGATCACTGGGTTTTGGCCGTTGCAGCTGAAAAGAGGAAATCGGAAAACCAGGGGAAGAGTCTTGAGGAGATCATTTGCATATTCCCAGTGCCTTCTGGGATAAGTGAAGAGTCTCCGCGAGCTCAACGATCACTGGGTTTTGGCCGTTGCAGCTGAAAAGAGGAAATCGGAAAACCAGGGGAAGAGTCTTGAGGAGATCATTTGCATATTCCCAGTGCCTTCTGGGATAAGTGAAGAGTCTCCGCGAGCTCAACGATCACTGGGTTTTGGCCGTTGCAGCTGAAAAGAGGAAATCGGAAAACCAGGGGAAGAGTCTTGAGGAGATCATTTGCATATTCCCAGTGCCTTCTGGGATAAGTGAAGAGTCTCCGCGAGCTCAACGATCACTGGGTTTTGGCCGTTGCAGCTGAAAAGAGGAAATCGGAAAACCAGGGGAAGAGTCTTGAGGAGATCATTTGCATATTCCCAGTGCCTTCTGGGATAAGTGAAGAGTCTCCGCGAGCTCAACGATCACTGGGTTTTGGCCGTTGCAGCTGAAAAGAGGAAATCGGAAAACCAGGGGAAGAGTCTTGAGGAGATCATTTGCATATTCCCAGTGCCTTCTGGGATAAGTGAAGAGTCTCCGCGAGCTCAACGATCACTGGGTTTTGGCCGTTGCAGCTGAAAAGAGGAAATCGGAAAACCAGGGGAAGAGTCTTGAGGAGATCATTTGCATATTCCCAGTGCCTTCTGGGATAAGTGAAGAGTCTCCGCGAGCTCAACGATCACTGGGTTTTGGCCGTTGCAGCTGAAAAGAGGAAATCGGAAAACCAGGGGAAGAGTCTTGAGGAGATCATTTGCATATTCCCAGTGCCTTCTGGGATAAGTGAAGAGTCTCCGCGAGCTCAACGATCACTGGGTTTTGGCCGTTGCAGCTGAAAAGAGGAAATCGGAAAACCAGGGGAAGAGTCTTGAGGAGATCATTTGCATATTCCCAGTGCCTTCTGGGATAAGTGAAGAGTCTCCGCGAGCTCAACGATCACTGGGTTTTGGCCGTTGCAGCTGAAAAGAGGAAATCGGAAAACCAGGGGAAGAGTCTTGAGGAGATCATTTGCATATTCCCAGTGCCTTCTGGGATAAGTGAAGAGTCTCCGCGAGCTCAACGATCACTGGGTTTTGGCCGTTGCAGCTGAAAAGAGGAAATCGGAAAACCAGGGGAAGAGTCTTGAGGAGATCATTTGCATATTCCCAGTGCCTTCTGGGATAAGTGAAGAGTCTCCGCGAGCTCAACGATCACTGGGTTTTGGCCGTTGCAGCTGAAAAGAGGAAATCGGAAAACCAGGGGAAGAGTCTTGAGGAGATCATTTGCATATTCCCAGTGCCTTCTGGGATAAGTGAAGAGTCTCCGCGAGCTCAACGATCACTGGGTTTTGGCCGTTGCAGCTGAAAAGAGGAAATCGGAAAAACCGCGCGCCTATCGGCGCGCGAATTTTGGCTCATCTTTCATCGTTTTTAAGAAATCTCAAGATGGAAGAGGCCAGGAGCCATTTGGTGAGCTGCATTTCTTGCTACATGTTCACAGACTTACCAGTGGAAAAGCCAAACTTCACATGCCACAAATGCAAGCTTGTGTCCCTGTTGGAGGAAAAGTTGCAAAATCTCGAAGAGAGGTTGGCTACGTTGAAGATCATTAAGGAAGGTGAAGAGTTCTTGGACAGAGCAGAATTATCTCTTCATGTTACAGAAAGAGAAGAAATTCGAAGTGCACCTGAAGAAACAGAGGAATGGAGACATGTGACCCAGAGAAGCAGGAGGATCAGGAGGCAGTCAGCACCCATACTGCTCAGAAACCAGTACCAGGCTCTCACGCAGGAAAATGATGAAGAAATACATCAGGATAAGACTTTGCCAACAAACAGCAACCTTGTACGCCTTCAGAGTCCTCCTGGATGGAGAAAGAAAAATGTTGTGAAGAAGAAACGGAGAGTGGTGGTCATGGGGGATTCCCTGTTGAGAGGAACAGAGGCCGCTATCTGCAGACCGGATATAACTTCAAGAGAAATGTGCTGTCTTCCAGGTGCAAAAATTAAAGATGTGTCTGACAGGATATCAGGACTCTTCAGACCTACAGATGACTACCCATTCCTGCTACTACATGTGGGGACAAATGACACCGCAAGAAACGACCTGGAAACCATCTGCAGAGACTTTGAAGACTTAGGCAAGAGAGTGAAAGAACTGGGAGCGCAGGTGGTCTTCTCTTCCATCCTCCCAGTGGATGGCCATGGAACAAGGAGGTGGAATAAGATTCTGCAGGTGAACAACTGGCTACGTCGATGGTGCCGTCAGCAACGATTTGGATTTCTGGATCACGGAGTGAACTACTTATACGATGGACTACTTGCTAGAGATGGGGTGCACCTTACGAAGACTGGAAAGCATGTATTTGGAAGTCGCCTTGCTACACTTGTAAGGAGAGCTTTAAACTAGAACAACATGGGAAGGGAAGCAAAAGACCAGAAAAAGCCATACACCTGACAAATGCTATTGAGAACTCTGCTAATAGAAGTGGAAAGGAAGAACAAAGACGAAAGAATCTAATTAATAACAATATTGGAGAAAGAGAAACCAATCACAAACTAAAATGTTTCTATACTAATGCACAAAGCATGGGCAACAAACAAGGAGAATTGGAACTACTAACACAGGAAAAGAAATATGATGTCATTGGAATCACTGAAACTTGGTGGGACGATACACATGATTGGAATACAAGACTAGAAGGATACAACTTATTTGCAAGAAACAGACTTGATAAACGAGGAGGGGGTGTTGCATTGTATGTTAGAAACGCATATATCTGCACAGAGATTGAAGCTTCAGAGACTGGGAGTTCTGTGGAAACTGTTTGGGTAAGAATACAAGGACAGAACAATGGAAAGGACACCATTGTAGGCATTTACTACAGGCCGCCTGTGCAAGCTGAAGATATGGATGAACTCTTTATGCATCAAATGGCCAAGTTCTCCAAAAAATATGACATAGTTGTCATGGGAGATTTCAACTATCCAGACATTTGTTGGGAATCTCTCTCAGGCAAAACTAACAGGTCAAGGAAATTCTTATCCTCTCTTGCTGACAACTTTATCTTCCAAAAGGTAGGGGAGAAAACAAGGGGAACTGCTACCTTGGATCTAATCCTTATAAACAGGGAGGAAATGGTTGAGAAGGTAAAAGTGGCTGGAACCCTAGGAGGTAGCGACCATGCTATTTTAGAATTTTGGATAACTAGAGGCGGAAGACCTGTGAAGACTCAGACGTCAAGGTTAGATTTCAGAAAGGCAGATTTTAAGGGATTCAGAAAGATAATTGGAGGGATCCAATGGCTGGATATCCTTAAAGACAAAAATGTCCAGGAAGGATGGGAAATCTTGAAAAATGAAATTCTCAAAGCACAGTTGTTAACAATTCCGAAAAGAGGGAAGAATAGGAAGCATTTAAGGAAACCAGGATGGGTGAACACAGAACTTAAGCACATGCTAAAAAGGAAGAAAAAAATGTTTATAAAATGGAAAGAGGGAGGCATATCTAAAGAAGAATATAATGCTGTCTGCAGAATCTGCAGGGCACAAATCAGATTAGCTAAAGCTGAAAATGAATTGAGGCTTGCAAGAGATGTCAAAAGCAATAATAAAGGATTTTGGGGATATGTCAAAAGTAAAAGAAAAGTCAAAGATGCTATAGGATTTTTACAGGATGAAAATGATGAAATGGTAAGACAGGATGTTGAGAAGGCTGAACTTTTAAATTCCTATTTTGCATCTGTTTTCTCTCAGAAAGGAAATGTAACACCAACTGTTATTCACTGTCCTATTAAGGGAATAGAAGAATCCAGGATATCTATAAACAGAAAGATAGTGAGGAAACACTTAGCTAACCTAAATGAATTCAAGTCTCCAGGTCCAGATGAATTACACCCCAGAGTACTGAAGGAGATAGCAGAAGAAATTTCTGAACCACTCTCCATAATCTTTGAAAATTCTTGGAGAACAGGAGAAGTGCCAGAAGACTGGAGAAGAGCAAATGTTGTTCCTATCTTCAAAAATGGGAAGAAGGTGGACCCAGGCAACTATAGGCCGGTGAGTCTGACTTCTATACCAGGAAAGATCTTTGAACAAATTATTAAACAACATGTAAGTCAATACCTGGATAAGAATGAAGTGATCAAACAGAGTCAGCATGGGTTTGTAACTAATAAGTCATGTCAGACTAACTTAATTTCCTTCTATGACGGTATCACTGATTGGGTGGATCAAGGAAATGCTGTAGATATAGTATATCTTGACTTCAGCAAAGCATTTGACAAAGTCTCTCATACAATCCTTATTGAAAAAATGACTAAGTATGGAATGGACAAGGCAACTGTTAGGTGGATTCATAGCTGGCTTAGTGATCGGACCCAAAGAGTGGTCGTAAATGGCTGCACATCCAGTTGGAAGAATGTCTCAAGTGGGGTACCACAGGGCTCTGTCCTGGGCCCTGTATTGTTCAACATCTTTATCAACGATTTAGATGAAGGAATTGAGGGTAAACTGATTAAATTTGCTGATGACACAAAGCTAGGAGGGATAGCTAATACTAGAGAAGAGAGAGAGAGGATTCAAAAAGATTTAAATAAACTGGAGAAGTGGGCAGTAACTAACAGAATGGTTTTTAACAGGGAGAAATTCAAAGTACTACATCTGGGCAATAAAAATGAAAAAAGCATATATAGAATGGGAGGAATAGGGCTAAGTGACAGCACATGTGAAAAAGACTTGGGTATACTAATAGATCACAGACTGAATATGAGTCAACAGTGTGATGCAGCAGCAAAAAAGGCAAATGCAGTTCTAGGATGTATTAACAGAAGCATACAGTCTAGATCACGTGAAGTCATTATTTCCCTCTACTCCTCTTTGGTCAGACCTCATCTGGAATATTGTGTCCAGTTTTGGGCACCACATTTTAAAAAAGACATCAACAAACTGGAGCAAGTTCAGAAAAGAGCGACCAGAATGGTGACCGGTCTGCAAACCCTGTCTTATGAGGAAAGGTTGCAGGATTTGGGAATGTTTAGTTTGCAAAAGAGAAGACTGAGAGGAGACTTAATTGCTGTCTACAAATATCTAAAGGGCTGTCACATTGTAGAAGGATCAACTTTATTCTCATTTGCACAAGGAAAGACTAGAAGCAATGGGATGAAACTGAATGGGAGGAGACACAGATTAGATATTAGAAAAAACTTTTTGACAGTTAGAGTGATCAATGAGTGGAACAGGCTGCCACGAGAAGTGGTGAGTTCTCCTTCAATGGAAGTCTTCAAACAGAGGCTGGACAGACATCTGACTGGGATGATTTAGCGAATCCTGCTTTGAGCAGGGGGTTGGACCAGATGGCCCAGGAGGTCCCTTCCAACACTACGATTCTATGATTCTATGATTCCTCCTTTGGCATCAAAGACCTCCCCCTATCCTGGATCTCCTCATACCTTTCCAACCACACATTCAGCGTCTTCCACTCCCACACTACCTCCTCATAACCCTCTCTCTCTGTTGGAGTCCCCCAAGGCTCTATTCTAGGACCCCTACTCTTCTCAATCTACACACTTGGCCTGGGGCAACTCATAAAGTCTTGGTAATATGATTGCTCCTTCAATCCCAAGATTTTTAAAAAGTAATAATATTGGTGAATTAAGTCTTCCAAGTGTTTTTTTTCCATGCAAAAAGTGTAGACCTTGTAAAAAACTGGGTACGAAAAAACAAATGGTGATCACCAATAAATCTATTGAGAGTAAAATTATTGATTTTTTTAACTGTGACACCAAAGGAGTCATTTACGGGATTACATGTCCATGTGGGAAAATGTACTTTGGAAGAACTATCCATCCAATGCGCATAAGGATTGCTGAGCACCTTCGGAACATTGCCAACAAATTTACTGGCCATCCCCTTTCAAACCACTTTTCTATATACCATGGAGGCTCTATTAGGAACATTAAGGTAACTGGCATTAAAACAGTTAAAAAAAAGTTGGAGAAAGGGCAATTTTATTAAGCAGATGTCAAGAGAGGAAAGTGAATGGATATTTAAAATGAACACTCTCATGCCAAATGGGTTAAACAGTGAAATAGAACTATTTGCTTTCAATATGTAGGATTTCTTGGAATGTGGGCTGGGTATATAAGTGCCACCTCTGTAACAAGGACCATCCCTGATGAAGGAAGCAGAAGACTTCCGAAACACGTAGGATTGTTATCTGGTCCTGTTAGCTTTCCTTAGCTGATCACGTGACCTATAACGTGACTGTGACGTCACGCAAGGTCCTGTACCTTGCTGGCTTAAGCCACACTCACGGCGCACTACCCGATCCTGATCGGCGGCACTGCGTCGGTCAGCAGGACGATTGTTACTGGCCAGGACATCGCCTGCCACCTTTAACTACATGAGAGGTGACCACTTCAAACCGCCCACCTCCTCCATTGACATTCGCTACCGCTGCTTCTGTCTGTATCAGGAACGGCAACATCACTGGCACCAGGATTTGGGTGTATACTAGCATCGTGGGAGAAGCAATTTTGTCTGTTTAACTTTGAACCAGTAATACCGCTTATGGTTTGAATGAAGACTCAGCTATAAAGAGATAACTCTGGGTGAACTACTGTGACTCATCTATATTAATGGTCCTGTATGTGCTTAGGAACTTCAGGGTGATTGAATGATTACTCTGTTTGAACAGATAAACCACTGGTTTCATAGTGAGCGGTTTGTTTTACTTTTATTTGCATTATAGGATATTATTAGCGCAAATACATATATATATATTTTTTAAATTTTTTATTATCGTACGGACAAACAAGGTGGTGTTGTCTGCATATATGCTACTGCTATATCCTCCACGTAGCGCCAAAGGTTGCTTTTTATTTTCAACTCATAAAGTCCCATGGATTCCAGTACCACCTTTATGCCAATGATACTCAGATCTACCTCTCTGGCCCAGACATCACCTCTCTGCTCTCCAGAATCCCAGAGTGTCTATCAGCCATATCCTCCCTCTTCTCCTCTCGCTTCCTCAAACTCAATGTGGACAAATCTGAACTGATCATCTTTCCCCCATCTCACAGATCTTCCTTACCCGACCTTTCTATAACAATTGACAACATCACGCTTTCCCCCGTACCAGAGGTCCGCTGCCTCGGAGTAACCCTTGACTCTGCCCTGTCCTTCAAACCACACATCCAAGCTCTCTCCACCTCCTGCCGCCTCCAGCTCAAAAAAATTTCCAGAATCCGTCCCTTCCTCAACCCTCAATCAACTAAAATGCTTGTGCATGCCCTCATCATCTCCCGCCTCAGCTATTGCAACATCCTTTTCTGTGGCCTCCCTGCTAACACCCTTGCACCTCTCCAGTCCATCCTCAACTCTGCCGCCCAACTAACTCATCTCTCTCCTCGCTACTCCTCCGCTTCTCCCCTCTGCAAATCTCTTCACTGGCTCCCATTCTCTCAGCGTATCCAATTCAATATACTAATACTGACCTACAAGGCCATCTACAACCTGTCTCCTCAATACATCTCTGAACTAATCTCCCGATACCTTCCCTCACATAATCTCCGGTCCTCCCAAGACCTCCTTCTCTCCTCCACACTTATTCGCTCCTCACCCAACCGCCTCCAAGACTTCTCCCGAATAGCCCCCATCCTATGGAATTCCCTGCCCCAACACGTCCGGCTATCAACCACACTCGATCCTTCAGACGGAACTTGAAAACCCATCTCTTCAGGAAAGCCTACAACCTGCAATGATCCCCGCTGCCTCCTCACCATCACTGGAGCTGCTGCAACCCCCCAACCTACTGTCTCCTTCCCCACCATCCTGTAGCATGTAAGCACGAAAGGGCAGGGTCCTCTCTCCCCTCTATATCAGTCTGTGAATGTTAGTTTGTTTGCTTTAAGTGATATCTGTAATTTGTATGTAACCCCTTCTCATGTACAGCACCATGGAACCAATGCTGCTTTATAAATACATAATAATAATAATTTCTATAAGGCTGGGTTCACATTACGTTATAGCAGTCCATTAGATGGACTGCATTACACCGCGGTAAAACACGGTGTAACGCAGTCCATTAACGCTGCCATTCAGCCCCATTGTCGGGTGCATTGCGACGCATGCCGCAAAGAGGCACGCGTTCTCGATGTGCCGTGATGGAGCCTCGGACGTGGGCTGCAGCATCTGAGGCTCCGTCACCGCTAGCGCAGATGGAGCATCTGCACTAGCGGTATAGCATAACGCATATCGCGTTATGCTATAGCGTTAATGCAGCCCGTCAATGCTATGCGTTGAACGGGCTGTGTTAACACAATGTGAACCTGGCCTAAGGGAAGAAAGGATTTGAATGTAGTTTTCTGTTCACTGATGCTCTTATCTCCACCGTTCATAAATCTGCCCTTCTCATTCTTGTACATTCAAGCCAAGATTGGCCTCACGTCTGCTAGCCATTAGAATTTTTCTTAATTACCTGTTTCCAAAGGAGGGGATCAGCGGCATAGGGGTCATGTAAAGTTAATTTGCTAGATTGAAAACTCTCGGTTACCGTATTTTTCGGACTATAAGACGCACTTTTTCCCAAAAAAATTTTTGGAGGAAAATGGTGGTGTGTCTTATAGTCGGAATATGCTTACAAATGCTGCAGAAATGGTGCTCTGTGTGGCGCTCTGTCCTTGGGCGGCAGCTCTCTATGCTGGGGCGGTAGCGGCTCTCTGTGCTGGTGCGGCAGCATCTATCTCTGCTGCGTGGGGGGCTCCGCCGGCATTTTGTCAAAGCCCGGAAGCCCCCGCAGCTCCATTGCTGCGATGCGATGGCCTCTGGGAAAATGGCCTCTCTGGGCGGCGCATGTTCAGATTCAGATCTCAGCGAGACGAGATCTTGGGATGAGATCTTGTTGCCAAGATCTGAATCTGAGCATGCGCCGCCCCCAGCAGCCACATCGCAGCAATGGAGCTACGTGGGCCTCCGGGCTTTTACAAAATGCTGATGGAGCCCCCCACACAGCACAGAGAGCCACCACCGCCCCACCACAGAGAGCCACCGCCGCCCACCCAGCACAGAGAGCTACCTCCACCCCAGCACAGAGAGATGCCGCCCCAGCACAGCGTGCTGCCACCACAGCACAGAGCACCTTCGCCGCAGCACAGAGCACTGTACCGATCCCCCCCGGTAAGCTGAATTTGGACTGTAAGACGGACCACATTTGACACCTTTTTTTCCCCCTATTTTCTTTTTGAAAATTTGGGGTGCGTCTTATGGTCTGGTGCATCTTATAGTCTGAAAAGTATGGTAATTATGAAACTTCTTATAGATTTGCAATCAGATCTATAACATGCTTCACACTGTTTTTCTAAGTGTTTCACACACTTCCTATATTTTTTGAAAAATGTTTTCAAGAGAATAATCTCTCTCATGATAAGTTTATACAATTCATGGGAATGTCAATATTGTATTGTTGGCAGCGGATTATTCAGGATACTCTCCAAGCGTGTGACAACAGAGTTTCTTTATTCAGGAACAAACAGGAGCAATATATGATAAGCTTAATAGATCAGGAACAAATCATTTGTGTGTCTCTATCTGTGCAGCATCTACAGCAGGTTGCTTCATCTTCCATACACAGGAAAAACAGGAAATACAGTCACATGCTCTCCCTGTGTGAGCCTCTGGGAGTTTTTTTTTAACTTTATAAATAGCATACAAATCTAGCAACTAAACACTTATAGACAGGAATGGAGTTGTTGCACCAAACATATTCATGCAACATGAACATGTATATACTGTAGTGTATATATAGTATATTTTGTAATGTTGCATTTTGCATAAATGTGTAATTTTTGCCCCATTCTATGTTTTCTCCTTCTCTTCTAGTGACTGTTGTGACAAAGACCCAGGAATGGTTGAGGGTCTTAAGTCTATGTCGCTCACCTCCCAGCACCATTGATGATTAATGCACATCTGCTTTGCATGCACTTAATAAAATAACTTGAAATTTTCAAATTCAAGTGTGCAGTGAAATTCCTCAGCTTACAATTCTGGGGTATACACCTTGTTCCACCAGCACTTCAACGCATCTACCAAGTGCATGTCAATTTTCCTTCCTGGCATCCAGGAAAACTCTGAGATCTTTTTATGAGTAACTGTAAAACAGCAGAGTTTTTTCTTCCCCAAAAAGATTCACCAGTGGTTCTACCATTTTTGTTACGGTGGTGGCTTTAACTCTATTCTGTTAAGCACAGAGAGCGACTGACTTCTGCTAGGAAGAATGAGTGTGTCACTTTTTTTTAAAACTGTTTAAGGGTGTGTGCACACGCTGCGGATTCTGCTGCGGTTCCGCAGCAGATTTGACCACTGCGGGTCTGCAGCAGTTTTTGCTGCTGTGTACAGTACCATTATTCCCTATGGCAATTAAAAACCGCAGTGTAGACGGTGCAGATATTTCCACGCAGTTTTTCTGCGGTTTTGAAACCGCAGAAAGAATTGACATGTCAATTCTTTCTGCGGAATCCGCAGTGGTTTGCCATCTCCTCCATTGTGGAGATGAAAAACCGCAGGGCAAAACTGCAGAGCAATCCGCAGGTAAAACCGCAGGTCTTTTGACCTGCAGATTAACCTGCGGATTTTACAAAATCCGCGCGGCCAAATCCGCACTCCATTCCGCAGCGTGTGCACGTAGCCTTAGGCTTTCCGAACCACAGAATAAATATAAGATGGAACTTGTGCACAGAAATGTGTCGTTTTGACACTATTGTGCACCATGTTCGTTTTATGGGACTCTTTTTTGATGCTTTTGGGTGAACTCTGCCTGAAAAAGACACCTTCTGCCCTTACCTTAAGAGCAGCTTTTCTATCGTCTGAGCATTATTTTCCATTTAGAAGAAAATGTTAACTGAAAAAAATAAGCTGAGCTGCAACCATAACTGGTTTAGTTTTAGCTATTTGGCAAGCTATGTGACTTATTTCCTTCTTTGGAGCTCATTAATTTGTCTTGTTTCAAGGCATGTTTGCCAAAATCATTATGTTTTCCTTTTCTTTGCCATGTCTAACCGTCCGTAAACATAGAATTATGGATTTTAATTGAAGCCAATTCCAACCCCGTCATCACATTTTCGGAATCCAACTTCAGTCTTTTTTTTATCAACCAAGTAGTAGATGATTTATACTGAGCAAGAATAGGACTTCAGCCAAGGTCTTTGCTTAGGACCTACTGATTTGTGGTATTTGTAGTAATAGAAATGTGCTGAAACTTCCATGAAAGAGGAGGTGAGCTGTTCCTATCACCTGTTCTAAATTATATCATCCTATTTTATCTGCATATAGCTGTTTCCTGAGATTGCAATCCTGTCCGTAATGATTATAACTGCTATAAGGTCATCTGTGCAGAACAGAAAGCATGAGTCTAGTATAAGCCTTAGTGACCAGGTTGAAAATTACAATATTTAAGGTTTCTTTTAATATAGTGATATTTTCCAAAAAATAATGACTTATATGTGTGATTAAAAAAAGCGTGTTTCAAATTCGCTGACTTTACCAAATTTTCCCCATAAATTGATTTACAGCAAATAAATTTACACTGATCTCAGTACTGGAAATAAGTGAGAGAGAGATTTCCACATGATTTGTATATTCCACTTACTCAATAGAATCTGGAGATGGAAACTGATTATCATGCATCGGGGTCTGAACCCTTAAGCCTGTGCTTTGTGGTCCACGTCTCCTGTCTGCCAAGCCACAGCATATACACCTTTACTCCAGGTGTTTAGTTTCTGTTATCCTTTTTAGGGTAACAGATGTTTTAATTTACTTATTTGTCTGCCTTATTGCCTTTCAGGTGTGGCTTTATTTACTCTACCCCTGATGGTATTTCCGGCTGATGATAGTTTCATTTGGATGTCTAGCCATACTGCTGTAGTTTAAGCAAGTGAAAGATCAACTAGGGTTTATGTCTCTGCTGTTTATGATCTTTACCCTGAACCTATCTTCTGTTTCTTTTTAGGAAGTAGGCAGCATATTCGCTAACAATACGTACTTAATCCTTTATTTTGTATTTCGTGGTTTGTTTCATTCACTCTGTGATCTCTTTCTATTTCAGCACACTTTCCCTTCTGTAGGTAATTTGCACTCTGCTCAGCCCTCCAGTTCTTTAGGAGGACTCAGCGGCCTTTTAGGCAGCATAGGTCCAAGCTGCCATAGTTTAATCTGTGGTTAGGGCTATCTCAGCTCACGCAGGAACCACGAGAGACTGCGAGATCAGAATCTCTAGTCTGTACAGGAACTGGCAGGGTCAGTTGCAGGTTTTACCTATTTTCCCAATTGAGTTGCTACACTATCATCACACTATCATAACACCAACTCTGCCAGACCTGTGCCCTATCATGCTCCACTGGAAACCTCTGATCTCTGCAGTGCATTATGGGAAGGTATTTACAGCCTTGCTAAACAATGTTAGCTCACTCACCAATGCTTCAGCAGTGTGGGAAATTGTGCCAGGCATTATTTTTTCTATTTTTTTTTTTTTTGAAAATCGAATTTTAAAGTGTTCACCTTAGAGTGGAACTGTGAATTCCAGGAAATTCGACTCAAACGCATTCCTCTGCAAATCTGTGCACTCATTTCTACCCATGACACATTCACATTCCTAATGAGTGGAGAAACAGTGATATGATCATATTGATTTCATAAGGTAAGCAGCGCCACTACCTCCCATTCTCTGTGAAGGAAAAATCCAAACGCAAAGAGGATATGACTAAAGGGAGATAATATTTGTTTACATGGCAGATTAATTATTTTTTTTTCTGATTATTATACAATCATACGTTAAGTTCATCTCCAGGATTTCCTAATGCATTGCTTTTGAGAAATCACTTCTATTACTCACTGTCATGCTTATTAGTAGATTTAATAATGTTTTCTAATATAAATATATCTAAAAAAATGGGGCATTCCAGTCAAATGAACTTGTTACTTTTAAAAACTGATATTTTCTGGAAAAATGCTAATCATACTCTTTAAGAACATTATATTCATGATTATCTTTACTCTGCACAGAAGTATTTTTAATTTTTTTCCCAGTAATAATGAATGAATTTCTTGCAATAATCAGAAGTAAATTATCCTATCAGCCATACAATCAAATGTGAGTAGGCAGTCACACATTATGTGTAATTGAATTAGATTATTAATGCTCCGTCTGTTTTTAGCACATACAAATTTACTTTACATTATTCCGGGAAGCATCACACTGTCGGATGTGTATATGACTTTACTGATATATGGTAACAGAGATAAATGCCCTGCAATTCAATTACAATCTGCTTTCAGGGAGAAAATATTTCCTATGATGTACTGTACATCCAGGTCTAGATCGGGAAGAAAATGGGCTCTCTTCAAAAGCTCTACTCAGTTGCTGATGAACTTTTTTTTACTATTTGTTAGAGATGAGCAAATTATTTGAAACTTGAATTTGCCAACTTTTTCCCCCAAAAAATGTGAATTGTACCAAATAAATTCACGCATATCTCAATAGTGGTAGACTTGTAATCACAGTATGGAAAATGGTGCCAGGCAAGTTTTTTTTTTTTTTTTTTTTTTTTTGTGAATAGCAAATCGAGCCTCAAATTATATTTGTAAGAAACGGTGGATTTCAGAACATTCAACTCTAATTTGATTCTCTGTAGATCGATCCACTCATCTCTGCTATCTGCAGCACTAGCAAGCAGTAGAGTAAGTTGAAGCTCGAAGGTCCCAATGCAAAATCTCCAATAGGACCCATATTATCACAGATTTTTAATTCTATTGGTCTTCTCATATGGGCCAAAGGGACCTTTTAGATCATATTATGATCTGTGGCTCATAATGATTGCTGTCGCGGAGGTTGAATCCAGGCCAGTGCAGGGGAGGGGCCTGCTGACACCAGTGCAAATTTCAACTGGACGTTCATCCTTGGACGCACATTCAGCTGAAGTGTATTGTGGCGCAGGGGAACTTACACTGGAATACATGCTACTGACCAACAGCTGACATCAGTGTGCACATGACTGGACTCTCATGGCAGTGATGTCATGCGCTCCCATCACCTGGATGTTGAACTAAACTATCGGCTTCAGAAGAGGACACCAAGTGGCGAGGAAGTGGAGGAAGGATGAGTATTATAATTTCTTTTTTTAAATGCATTAAAGAAATGCAACAGAATGCAAGACATATATGGGGATGGGGGATTTATAGATCAAGAAGGGGACCATGATAAGAGCCATATATATCAGGATGGGGCCCAGTATAAGGGACATAAATACCAGGATGGGGCCCAGGATAAGGGACTTATATGCCAGGATGGGGATATATATATATAACAGGATGGGGCCCAGGAGAAATGACATATACAGCAGGATAGAGCTCAGGATAAGGGACCAGGATACCAGGATATACTCAGAATCTGAGCATATATATACCAGAATGGACTCAGGATGAGGAACATATACAACAGGATGGGGAACATATATACCAGGATGGTAACATATATAATAGATGGTTACTAGGGTGAAAGTCATATATGCCAGGATGGGCAACATATATACCAGGATGGAGGATATATATACCGTATATACTCGTGTATAAGCCGACCCCCCTAATATTGCCACAAAAAAAACTGGGAAAACTTATTGACTTACCAGTAGCTGCTAAGCCTAGGATGGAAAATGCAGCAGCTACTGGTAAATTTCAAAAATAAAAATAGATACCAATAAAAGTAAAATTAATTGAGACATCAGTAGGTTAAATGTTTTTGAATATCTATATTGAATCAGGAGCCCCATATAATGCTCCATACAGTTCATGATGGGCCCCATAAGATGCTCCATACAAAATACACTCCATATAATGCTGCACAAAGGTTAATGCCCCCATAAAATGCTCCATAGAATAATATGCCCCATATAATGCTCCATAAAGGTTGTGGCCCCATAAGATGCTCCATAGATTATTCCCCCAAAAGATGCTCCATAGATTATTCCCCCATAAGATGCTCCATAGATTATGGCTCCATAGGTTATGCCCCATAAGCTGCTCCATAGATTTTGCCCCATAAGATGCTCCATAGATTATGCCCCAATAAGATGCTCCATAGATTATGCCCCAATAAGATGCTCCATAGATTATGCCCCCATAAGATGCTCCATAGATTATGCCCCAGTAAGATGCTCCAGAGATTATGCCCCCATAAAATGCTCCATAGATTGTGCCCCATATGATGCTCCATAGATTATTCCCCCATAAGATTCTCCATAGATTATGGCTCCATAGGTTATGCCCCATAAGCTGCTCCATAGATTTGGCCCCATAAGATGCTCCATAGATTATGCCCCAATAAGATGCTCCATAGATTATGCCCCAATAAGATGCTCCATAGATTATGCCCCAATAAGATGCTCCATAGATTATGCCCCATAAGATGCTCCATAGATTATGGCTCCTGTTGTGAACTCTCTTAATCTGACTTTTTAGGCAGGGCTCCCTCTGGTGGATACTGCTGGTAGTGGAGCTGGTCAACATGATGTTAATCCAACAGCTGCAGAGGATGATTGGAGGAATGGGGGTAGTGACTGGGAGTACATAAGCGAGCAAGCTTCTCTCAGTGGCTGCCGGTGTTACTCCTTTCTCTGCTTTTTTGAGGATATCTGTCTCCTGCCTGATCCTGCATTTTTCAGCTAAGTGTCATTTGCTAAAGCCTTTGCATTTGATTTTGCCTTGCTGTCAGGGGTCAGTTTGCTCCTCCTGGGGCTGCTGGCTCCTGCCCTGTATTTTGCATCTTGTGTTTGTTTGCTCAGTCCACTGCTGTATTAGCCTGTTGCTAGCCGCCAGTTCACACCTTAGTGCTGATATAGTGGGGGCAAGGTTGTGCAAACCTCAGTATTTTTGTACATCAGTCGTGTTGAAATTTTTAGGGTTTTTGCGTGATTGCAGATAGTGCTTTTTCTGTCCTGTCCTATCTAGTCAGTGTGGGCCCCATCATTTGCTCAGTCTAGTTTGTGTCTGTGCTTCATCTTGTCTCACCGACAATATATGTTTGGGGGCTATCTATTCCTTTGGGGATCTGCTCCGGGGCAGTTTAGATTTCACCTTTCTGTCTTTAGGCTTAGTTAGTCCTCCGGCTGTGATGAAACGTCTAGGGCATCACAGGAACGCTCCATGGCTACTTCTAGCTGTGTTGTTAAGATCAGGGGTCTGCAATCCACTGAGTGACTAACCTCTCTGGTGTTCTGGTGGCATAGCTTTTTGCGCTTTCCTCCTCGGTGACCCATTCATAACAGGCTCCTAAGTTATGCCCCATAAGCTGCACCATAGAGTTTGCCCCATAAGATGATCCATAGATTATGCCCCATAAAATGCTCCATAGATTATGCCCCAATAAGATGCTCCATAAATTATGCCCCAATAAGATGCTCCATAGATTATGCCCCCAAAAGATGCTCCATAAATTATGCCCCAATAAGATGCTCCATAGATTATGCCCCCATAAAATGCTCCATAAATTATGCCCCATATGATGCTCCATAGATTATGCCCTCATATGCTTCTCCATAGAATATGCCCCATATGCTGCTCTGTAAATTATGCCCCCATATGCTGCCCCATAGAATATGCCCCCATATGCTGCTCCATAGAATATGCCCCCATATGCTGCCCCATGGAATATGCCCCATATGCTGCTCCATAGAATATGCCCCCATATGCTGCCCTATAGAATATGCCCCATATGCTGCCCCATAAACTATGCCCCCATATGCTGCCCCATAGACTATGCCCCCATTTGCTGCCCCATAGGATATGCCCCCATATGTTGTTCCACAGAATATTCTCCCCATATGCTGCTCCATAGATTATGCCCCATATGCTGTTCCATAGACTATGCCCACATATGCCGCCCCATAGAATATGCCCCCATATGCTGCTCCATAGAATATGCCTCCATATGCTGTCCCCATAAGATACTCCATATACTATGCCCCCATATGCTGCTGCAAAAAATAATGCTATACTCACCTCTCCTGCTCAGGACCCGGCACCTGAGATATTCACCTGTCCGGGGTCCATCGCTGCTCACCGCTGTCTGCTGCTTCCTGTGTCAGTGACTGTTCAGCCAGCAGAGGGTGCAGTGCGTATTAACCATGTCACCACGCCGTCTGCTGGCTAAATGTCACTGACACAGGATGCAGTAGACAGCGGTGAGCAGCGATGGACCCCGGACAGGTGAATATCGCTATACTTACCCCCTCCTGGCATGGTCTCTGCAGCCCCGCTTCTCAATGGTCTCCCTTCCTGCCTTCAGCGGTCATGTGATACCGCTCACTACACTCATGAATATGCGCATATTCATGAGTTTAATGAGTGGTACCACGTGACCGCTGAAGGCAGGAAGGGAGACCGTGGAGAAGCGGGGGGGCTGCAGAGACCACGCCAGGGGAGGTAAGTATGATCTCTGACATGCCCACTCCCCCTCCCCCGCTGACCCCCAGGTATATGACTTGTGTATAAGCTGAGAGGGGGACTTTCAGCCCCAAAAAATGGGCTGAAAATCTCGGCTTATACACTAGTATATACAGTATATATATATATATATATATATATATATATATATATATACACAGTTTATATACAGTGTATATTTATATATATATACACACACACTGGTCAAAAAAATAGAGGGAACACAAACAGAATACAACTCCAAGTAAATCAAACTTCTGTGAAGTCAAACTGCCACTTAGGAAGTAACACTCATTGACAATCAATTTCACATGCTGTTGTGCGAATGGAATAGACAACAGATGGAAATTATTGGCAATTATCAAGACACCCTCAAAGGATTAGTTCTGTAGGTGTGGACCACAGACCACATCTAAGTACCAATGCTTTCTGGCTGATGTTATTGTCACTTTTGAATGTTGGTTGTGCTTTCATACTCATGGTAGCATGAGACGGACTCTACAACCCACAAAGTGGCTCAGGTAGTGCAGCTCATCCAGGATGGCACATCAATGCAAGCTGTGGCAAGAAGGATTGCTGTGTCTGTCAGCATAGTATCCAGAGGCTGGAGGTGCTACCAGGAGACAGGCCAGTACACCAGGAGATGTGGAAGGGGCCGTAGGAGGGCAACAACCCAGCAGCAGGACCGCTACCTCCACCTTTGTGCAAGGAGGAACAGGAGGAGCACTGCCAGAGCCCTGCAAAATGACCTTCAGCAGGCCACAAATGTGCATGTGTCTGCACAAATGGTTAGAAACCAACTCCATGAGGATGGCCTGAGGGCCCGATATCCACATATGGGGGTTGTGCTCACAGCCCAACATCATGCAGGACACTTGGCATTTGCCACAGAACACCAGGATTGACAAATTCGCCACTAGCACCCTGTGCTCTTCACAGATGAAAGCAGGTTCACACTGAGCATATGTGACATACATGACAGAGTCTGGAGACACCATGGAGAGCGATCTGCTGCCCGCAACATCCTTCATCATGACTGGTTTGGCAGTGAGTCAGTAATTGTGTGTGGTGGCATTTCTTTGGAGGGCTGCACAGCCCTCCATGTGCTTGCCAGAGGTAGCCTGACTGCCATTAGGTTCCGAGATGAGATCCTCAGACCCCTTGTGAGACCATATGCTGGTGCAGTTGGCCCTGGGTTTTTCTTAATGCCGGACAATGACAGACCTCATGTGGCTGGAGTGTGTCAGCAGTTACTGCAAGATGAAGGCATTAAAGCTATGGACTGGCCCGCCCACTCCCCAGACCTGAATCCAATTGAACACATCTGGGACATCATGTCTCGTTCCATCCACCAACGTCACGTTGCACCACAGACTGTCCAGGAGTTGGCGGATGCTTCAGTGCAGGTTTGAGAGGAGATCCCTCAGGAGACCATCCACCGCCTCATCAGGAGCATGCCCAGGCGCTGTACAGTAGGGAGGTCATACAGGCGCGTGGAGGCCACACACAATACTGAGCATCTTTTCCTTGTCCTGAGGCATTTCCACTGAAGTTGGATCAGCCTATAATTTGATTTTCCACTTTGATTTTGAGTATCATTCCAAATCCAGACCTCCATGCGATATTCATTTTGATTTACATTGATAGTTGTTATGTTTTATTGTTCTGAACACATTCCACTACGCAAACAATAAAAATTTGCAACTGGAATATTTCATTCAGAGATATCTAGGATGTGGTGTTTTAGTGTTCCATTTTTTTGAGCAGTATATATATACTGTATGTATATATATATATATTTATATATATATATATTAGATGGAGGCCCGATACTATCACATCGGGAGGGCGGTAATGTCATGATGGGGGAAAGCTTTGCAGTGTTGAGAATCTCTCACCCCATGTGCTCACCCACCTATCCACTCTCTCTTTCCCCATGTGCTGACTTCTCCCATCTGTCCTCTCTTCTTTGACCTGTCTACTCCATGTTTGTGTTGATATTTGCTTTTCAAAGGGGTTTTCCCATGAACGAAAGTTCATTTTATAAATTGTCTGTGTCTGACCATGTACAAATCATACCACAGCTCCTGGGCAGGGGAGGAAGCAAAAGACAATACTGATGTTACAGCAGGAGATCGCAGAGGATACATTTTGTGAGGTAAAATTTTGTTTTAAAACAGTGAGTGAAATATTTTATCTCACAAAATGAATCCTCTCTGATCTCCTGCTGTAATGTCAGTATTGTCTTTTGCTTCCTCCCCTGCCCAGGAGATGTGGTATGCTCCGTACATGGTCAGACACAGACAATTTTTAAAATGAACTTTCGTTCATGAGAAAACCCCTTTAATGTGACCGCCTTCCTCTGACTGTAGACACGTCACGCATCTTCCGCCGGGATCAGCCGAATGATTCACTGCACATGCACGGAATTTGCGCAGGCACAGTAACTCAGACAACTGCCGTCTTTGTGCAGGCAGATAGTGGCGGTCACATTAAAACTGTGCATGTTCTCCACCTGTACAAAGATGGCGGCGGTCAGTGAATCATTCGGCTGATCCCGGCGGTGGCGTGTTCATGACGTTGTTCCGCTGGCATGAGGCTGCATACGGCATATACAGTGTGTGTGTGGTGCATATGGCATATACAGAGTGTGTGTGTGTATGTGGTGTGTACGGCATATACAGTGTGTGTGGTGCGTACTTGCGTATACAATGTGTGTCTGTGTGTGTGTTTGTGACGTGTTCCACTGGTGGTATCGCGCAAGAGGCTGGTACCACCAGCAGTTTCCATATTGAGACACCCATCACTTGGGTGTCCCAATATGGCTGTCTGTGAACTTCCACTGCTTAGAATTCTGGTATCCGAACACATCTGGACAGAACAGGATGTGAAGACATTACAAGGTAAGTATATATTAGATATACCAAAAAAAGGGCAGCACTCCAGTATTTTCAAAAAAATGATGTGGACTTTATTAGAGCCTCATGGCGTGGCCACGTTTCCCCTCACATGAACCTTGCTCAAGCCATGGGAATAAAAATGGAAGGGATGAAAAAGCCCATAAGACAAAAAAAAGCTAGAACAAAAAAGCACAATACAAGAATAAGAGACCAAAATAGAATAAAAAAGAGTGCCAACATACTAACTCACATGATGCAGTAAGGAAATGAGGATCAACCTGTATGTGTCTGTAGAGAAATGGAAAGAATTAACATATTTAGAATATTATAAAATAAAACTAGAGATTTCATACTCTCTATTCAATCCCTTCGGTTCAAGGGTGTCCAACCTATGGATCCAGAAAGTTTCATGATGCTTCAGTGTTTTAATTCTGTTGCCATCCCTCCTAGCTAATGGACTGTACTCCAGGAGACTTGAAATTTTAATTGAGAAATGCTGGGTTCCTTTTGGTCAAAATGGTAGAGCAAAAGTAAGTATGCAAAATGAAGAGACTCCAGCTCCACAAACTGTGATTCTTTATTCACATAAGCAATTCGGAGGACATAGTTGGAGCGCCTGCCAGGGCCGTGAGGAAACTCGGTGCCAGGCCACTTCTTAAAAGGGCAGTGTCACAGCGGCGGTGACCCGGTCCGTGGCCCTGGGCGTCCAATAAAATATTCCCCATATTTACAGGGGAAAACTAAAGAGTTTATAGTGAAGTGTTCGGGACGCCACCTGTGGTTTCTGGTGAGAGGAGACCAGTACTGCAGTCCAGATCCTCTGGGACTGATGGTGTGATGCAGCAGAATTGGAATAGCCCTCCACAGGCAGAGCTGTAATCCCAGGGCAGATATAATGAGGTAATGGTGATGTTAGATGTAGTTTTTAGCAAGAGATGTAGCAGAATTGAGTAGATATTGCAGAAGAAATTCAAAGGACACAGTGGGGTGCAGTTCCAAAGCTTTACTCACAGTTCTGGTATGCATAGATATCCGCTTGGTGCCATGTCCTCCAGGTGAGGGGCTCAGTCAACTACCAGGCAGATGAAGTACACCTTTCCAGCACTTCCTTCAGTATATGCCTTGCCTGGCCATCTCTCTGTGTTGCCTTCTCGCCTCTTCCTACACAACACCTCACAGTCAGTGTCCCAGGCCAGCAGCCGCAGACCTTTTCGGATAATGTGCTCAGTGCGTTTCCCTGCTCCCTTTTGGCTGCCTTTCCAGTGAAGATACCTGCTGTTAGTGGCTGTGGTCCCTAAAGTTGCCACAGCTCTCTGCTTTCTAGCTGAGTCCATTGTCCACTCCTCTAGGCTGGGGCGAGACCTTTCTGCGACCGAATCCCTCCACCTGACGGCCGTCAGTGTGGAACGAGCCCCACGGGTGGCTCTCGCCCAGCCCGTGCTTCTGGGATCCCTTCCCTCTACAGGGAGCCTCTTTCATTATCTACTCCTTCCAGCAACTTCTCCCAATCAGGAGCTGCTCTACACATCATTCCATCTCTTCCCCTACGGGAAGACTGTCCTCAATTCCTTCTATTTTCCTACTCTAACCCTCAAACTCCACCCGCCTTCCAATACCCTTTCCTACCTGGCAGGGATGAGATCATCCTCCCTTAGGGTCCATCCAGGGTACCCTGCTGCTATAGGGTGTGTGTTGTATGCAGGTGTTATAGTGCAGTTAGGTGCCTCCACCTTACCTGGGAAGTGGGATACCACACCTCTGGATAATGTGCAGTACCTCTGTGGCGACTGAACCCTCAGGGGCACCAAATACACAGCGATAGATACAAATTCACATGACCGCATCAACGCATTTCAGGTGTCTGCGCACCCTTAAGGTGCGTATGTGTTGCCTCAAAGGATGCTGGACTTGTGTTACGAAATGCGGTCACTTATATGTTTGGTGGTTTCCCTGACCTGTACAAGACTGCATGGACACGTAATGGCATATATCATACATGAAGAATTATGTCACGCTCACACCTTGGCTGATTGGCGCAAGCCAGGGGGTTGTGGCCCCACTGTGCCACAAACCAGACTACCCTGGAAGAGGCATGACTACGACAGCTACCTCGGTCTTCACTGGAGCCTCTGATAGTGAGGTCAGGCTTCTGCGGCAGGTAGCTGCCGGGTGCCACTCCAGGGTTGTGTCTGGCTGTGACTGCTGAAACCACTTGGAGACAAGTCACTTGGACAGGTGTGACTGACAGGCAGGCTGAGACACAGGGCAAGCAGGTATGGCTGAGACACAGGGCAATCGGGCACAGTTTGAGACACAGGGCTGGCGGGCACGGCTTGAGACACAGGGCAGGCGGACACGGCTTGAGACACAGGGCAGTTGGGCACAGCTTGAGACACAGGGCAGGCGGGCACGGCTTGAGACACAGGGCAGGCGGGCACGGCTTGAGACACAGGGCAGGCGGGCACGGCTTGAGACACAGGACAGGATGGCACAGGAGAGACACAGGGCAGGCAGGAGTGGTATATGAAGAAACAGGTAGAGACCTGTTCACACAGTGGGTGCCGGTACTGATACAGGCAGGAAGGAGTGGAATATGAAGGAACAGGTTTGGACCTGTTCACACAGCGGGTGCAGGTACGGATACAGGCAGGAAGGAGTGGAATATGAAAGAACAGGTTTTGGACCTGTTTGCACAGGAAGTGCAGGTATGGATACAGGCAGGAAGGAGTAGGAGGAGCCACAGGAGTGCAGAGTAGGTGGAGCCACAGGATTGTGGAGTAGGCGGAGCCACAGGAGTGTGGAGTAGGCGGTGCCACAGGAGTGCAGAGTAGGCAGAGCCGCAGGAGTGCGGAGTAAATGTGAACCACAAGGTCTGTGGAGAGAAGCTGCAGCAAGAGGTTCTTCAGCGGTAGCTGGAACAGAGCAAAACTGAACCACAAGGTCTGTGGAGAGAAGCTGCAGCAAGAGGTTCTGCAGCAGCAGAGCAAAGCTGAACCACAAGGTCTGTGGAAAGAAGCAGCAGCAGGACAGGCAGAGTTGCAAGGGTGCAGAGCAAGGACAGGGAGGACACAGGGAAAGGCACAGCAGGGAAGGAAGACAAAGACAAGGAGGCTGGGGAAGGACAGAGTTCAGACAAGGTACAAGGACAAAGACTCAAGGACCAGGATATTCTGCCTCTGGCAGGCGGACAAAGGTAGTAGGCAAAACAAGGAGTATTCCTCCAGAGAAGGAGATACACAGGAGAGGACTTGGCAGGCTCAATAGCAAGATACTAACTGAGTTTAGACAATGCACAGGCAATGTTCCAGTGGGTGTGGTGGACCTAAATAGTCAAGGGCTCCAGGTAATTGGTCAGGGACAGATTAGGCAGGTGCACCCTGGCCAATTACATCCTGAGAGTTCTGGCACCGCCCCCCTATAGACACATAGCCAGGAAGCATGCAGGAGAGCAGAGGAACAGAGCACAGAGCATAGAACTGGCAGCAAACAGAATTCACAGCATGACCCGGAGCAGTAAGTAAGTTGGTGTGCGGGGAATGGGAGGCCATGCAGTGATGCCAGCAGGGTTGTTACAAATTACAAGTAAAAAAACAATGAATGTTGATACCCTTCCCAGTTTGAGGGTGAAAAAACTGGTCCCCCTTCTGTACATTACTGCATTGCGGACAATGAAAGCATCGGAATGTTGCTCTTTTAATGTTATTAAGAAAAGTTTGTACCGGTAGTTTCCTAGTAGAACCAATGTCTGCGTGAACTAGTTTGTCACAAAGGTTGACCTGATACCTAAAACAAGGTAAAAAAGAGGCTTAAATTCCTTAATATTAGGATAACTAGCTTGTTATATATGCCTGTACTTGAGTATACTTTTGTGTATCCTATACATAAAAGGACGAAACATGTGAATGTTGGGGATTGTCTTTTCTTTAATACTATTTGGATCATGTCTGCAGTGGCTTAGTAATTTCTGGGGATAACCTCTATTTAGGAATTTGTTTTCAATTTCATCCAGTCTTTTAGTTCTGGTTTGCATGTTGCAAGCAATCTGGTTAACTCTACTAAACTGAAATATGTTAATGGATTCCTTAGAAGCTTTTGGATGGCAACTTGAAAAAAAATAGCAAATTGTTATTTTCGGTTTCTTTGACATTTGAATCTATTTCCAGGGTACCTACTGATGTTTTAATAACACTAGTGTCCAGAAAACTTATAGAATGAAGATTACAGTGTATGGCTAATTGTAATCCCGGCCATACCTGATTAAATTCAGCATGAAAGGTTAAGAGATAGTCGAAAGATCCCAAACAAATGCAGAAGATATCATCAATGTAACATTGCCACATCAGGGAATTTTCTTGACGAAATAGATTTGTATAGAGATGTTGTTTCTCAAAGTCTGCTGGAAAGCATAAGGTAATATTGGACTATCACTGATCTCAATGTTGATGACCTAGTCAAAGGATAAGTTATCAATATTTACAGCGAACCTGTCAGCAAGATTTTGCTAAATGAACTACAGGCATTGCCAGGTTGACAGTGTAAACTGAATAAAATGATACCTGGGGTAAAGAAATCTGTCTTGTATTTCTTGTGTAATCTTTGATAGAAGTTTTCAGTTAATAAAATGCCCATTGTCATGAACTCATTTTCTGCTCCACCAGTTGAGAGTTCCCCTTCCGTTCTCCCTCTGGAGGTAGTGCGGTTGGTTTAAGTGGTAGTGATCTGCCACCTGATGAGGAAGATAATGATTGGATCTCTGGAGTATCAGACTGGATATAAGACAGCTGACGCCCTATCCGGGTGCTGGTGATTCAGTCTGCTTCTCAGTTCCTGGACTTCAGCTCTCTTCCAGTCTTCTCAAGTTAAGTTTGTTTTTTGCTATTGTTCACACTTGCGTTTGTTGGTCAATTCAGTTTTTTGTGTAATCAGCCTGCCCCTGCTGGGGCTATGCTGAAATTCCACTCCTATTAATCAGTATTTGCCAATCTGCTTTTTGTCCCTAATTAGATTGGCCTCTTTTTTGCTCTGTCTCAGAATATTTCAGAGTGCTGATATAGGTTTTGAAGTCTAGTGACTTCAGGGTTAATTTTGCTATCAGAAGTGTTGGACAATATTTTTGTAGGTTTTTTTGGGCAGATTGCAGACAGTGTCTTTCCTTTTCTGTCCTTTTTAGTTAGCCGGGCCCCATCGTTTGCTCAGCCTATTTTCCTGCCTTTGTTTGTATTTTCATCTTGCTTCACCGTCAATACATGTGGTGGGCTGTCTTTCCTTTGGGGTCTGCTCTGGGGCAGTTAGTTTTCCTCTTTTCCTGCTTTAGGCTTTTGTAGTTCTCCGGTTGTGACGAGGCGTCTAGGACCAACGTAGGAACGCTCCACGACTGCTGCTAGTTGTGCGTTTAAGATCAGGGATCTGCAATCTGCATAGTTACCAACTTCTCTGGTTTTCTGAGACTTAGCTTGTTGTCTTTTTTCCTCCTCGGTTTCCCATTCATAACAGCCCATGCTCCGGGGTGGAAATTTTGGCAGAGTCTTAACTTCCTGCTCTAAGCCAGAGAAACCAAGGAAAGACCTGCCCACAGGCCGACCCGAAGCACAAACATGTTCCTCATCATAGAGACAAAGAGAGAGAAATGCTGTTTGTGCTTCGGGGCAGCTGTTGGGCAGGTCGTTTTTCACTGCACATCTTGCAGTTACAGGACAATGGATGGGATTTAAAAAAATCTCATGCCCACTTTGCATTCTTTTAAGCAGATTAAACTGACCTGGAGTGCTTGTTTGAACACTACAACATGTCAATTTCTCTTATGGGTACGCTGAATTTTATGTACATATTTTCCCTATAAAATTGCATTAGATGCAGAAAATCCTAAGTTAAAAACACATACACTACTCACAAAAAAATTGGGATATTTGGCTTTCCTCAAAATGTATGGAAAACGTAAAAAGTTCATGCTACAGTGATATTTTATCATGAAAGTAGGGCATTTAAGTAGAAGCATTCAATGGTGATTTCCTCATCTCAAACTATTTATTGAAACAAAAGCCAGCAACCCTTGTGGGCATGCTACCCATCAAAAAAGCAATAAGAAAAAAGGCAAGTAGCCTAATTTACCTAATAGGTGTAGAAAGGGTGCAGAAAGTCTGTAACAATAAAACTCACAAAATACTCATCGTGGTAACGTAGCCTTAAAGATGGATCAGAGAGCTGACGTGAGAGAAGCTCTGCCATGTAATGGATAGACATTAGATGTGCTAATCACCATAGTTTATTACTGTGGATAAGAGTTAGCAGATTTCTGTTACTGAAGCAATGAGCAAATTTCAAATGATTGAATGAACATAATGAATCCGATGTATTAAATATGACATTCTTTTGTATAACGTTTCAGTGCACACCTGGTTTTAACTGGTGCCATTATGTGTTTGATCCACTTAAGAGGTGCATTGGAGATGTGACAAGATATAATTCTATGCATGACGATCTGTAATGGTTTCTTTAGTGAGCTCTGTTTGCAGCAAATTTTGAAAAAACACTTGTGACTTAAAGAGGACCTGTCACTGGGACTAAAGAAATAATTTTTTGTCTTTATTGTATTTTCGCTGCTCCCTTGAATTTTATGCTTTTTTAAAAAAAAAATACACTTTACATTTCCATTGATATGGGTCTTGTCATGCCTTCAGCATTAAATTTCATTGTTGAGTTTGTTACTGTGCACAGGCTCCATCTAGTGGCTGCATCTACTTATCGGCATTAGCATTTTGTCCCTCTGCTCTTACTATCTCTTACTCTGCAGTGGTGCATTTGGGAAGAAGAAGCTCATTAACTCTCAGACTGGTGTTCAGAGAACAGAGAGGCTGGTTTAAAACATGTTGATTTATAAACTGTTTGACCATTTGGCTCATGTACTTTTGTGTTACCTGTATACATGCAGGGCTGCCACCTGGAATTTCAGGGCCCCATACTCGCAAAATTTTTGGGCCCCCTTGAGACTCTGCCCAGGCTCCACCCCACAAACCTTCCACAGTCCCACCAATCACTCTTGGAAAAATTCCACTTCTGCACCAAATCATCACCAATCACACATTCACAGTTCCCATCAAACACCAGATCACATACATAGCCATCAGTTTTGTTTTGGTCAAAAGATTTTTCAGCCTGCCACCACAGCAAGGTAGACCAATTTGGCAGGGCCCTAATTTACTCTAACCTATTAAAAATTTCATAAAACACCCAATACTCTTTTTTGGTATATATTTTTTAACTTTCCTTTGATAGTTGAGTCTCAAGGATGCAATGCAGAATGAGCTTTCACTCAAAGTGTCAGTGACTGAAAGCAGATGATTCCAAGGAGGAAATAAGTTCATTTTCTTTCGGCAGCCATGTTAGGTGCCCAGGGCGGTAGCCGTGGGTGATCTGCTGCTTCACCCTGGCAGCAACTGGTGGTGGAAGCTATTAGTCTTGGGTGACCAACCTGTCAATCAGTTCTCCAAGCAATGCTACAGATCGCTTGGAAAACGCTAGTGTTCTGCAAGCTAATTTTGCTTGCAAATCGCTAGTTTTTCCGTGGGAAAATCGCAGGAATTTAAAATGCAATTTTCCCGCAGAATGGAATTCCGGAATTCTCGCGGTAACTTCCGCGGGAGTTCCGCTACGTGTTAACCCAGCCTAAGAGGTCTTCTGACAATTGGCTTTTGGTGCGTATCCATTATATGTTTGCATCAAGAACTTCTGAGGCAGAACTTTGAAGGTTTGATGTCTGGAACTCCAGCCAAACCAATCCCAAACATGGCTATAGATGTACTGTATGATGCCCCTTCTTTATACTGTAGTAAAAACCAGCTGAAAGACATTCATGACTAGGGTATTGAAAAGTGTCTACGGCATTAATGAATAAAACAAATAACGTTGAGCGATGATGGAAATATATGGTCACAGTCTTTATTAATTACAACATGAATATAAGCATACTTAAAGCACCATCTCTATTCTGAGGAGATCCTGGATGGCCAACCAACACTAGAGAGTACCAAATACCACACTCCCCAGTTGCACCACTGCATCTCAGATTTGACAATATATCATAGTACTGTCCATACAACAATTCTTTTGTTCCCCAGAATCGTCCCAACAGGAACTAACCAAACTTACTAATGAAAGATCAACATACTTCCGATGTGACCCTGACCTTCTCACCTGCAGATGCCAAAAATGACCTTCTCACCTCCAGATGACAAAATTAGAATCTGATCCCAAAAGCCAACACATCAATAATATTTAATTGGTGCCAAAAAATCATAAAAAGACAGGCAGATGAGAGGGATGTTCACTGGTCCTGCATCCAGGTAGCAGTCGTTTGTCCACAGACATACCTCTTCTCATAAAATACCCTAAGATACCCCATCCCCTATAATCTCTTATACAAAACTAACCTAATGCCTCCTACATGACCTATCTATCCTACACCCCATGCCCCCCCATAAATTCTACTCACATGAACATGCAGAATTGAAACTTAACCCTTTCCTGGCCTCCTACTTCCAAACCTCTGTCCTGTTCAGGCTAAAACTAGCTGCATAACAATGAGAAAAAGATCCAGCTCACCATCATAGTTCAGATAATGGAGAGCGTCTAAGCCTAGTCAAAATCAGTAGCAGTAAAAGATAGAAAATCCAGCTAAACAAACTTTTTTTAAAAATATATATTTTCTTTAGTAGGGAGTAATAGTAATCCAGTGAAAAAAAGTGTTAAAATTTCAAATTCATAGCAATCATGACTAAGTGTGTTATACACCTGAAATACGTAAATCTATACTATGCCTTCTCCATGGATCTGGTAACAGGATTAACCAGATATAACTAGCCACTTTATAATTGGGTTTGAATAAAATTCTATAACAATCTCAACCTTACAATAACTTTGTGTTTTCTTCTGGGTGATCGATACATCATATGCCTATTGTCACTAGTTGTTCGATAAACCAGGTTCCTTTTGTCACTAGTTGTTTAGCACACCGGGTGCTGTCTGTCACTTGTTTTTTGATACATCTGGTGCCTTTTGACATTTGTTGTTTGGTACACTGAGTGCTGTATGTCACTAGTTGTTTGTTACACCAGGTGCTGTCAGTGTTGTTTGATACACCAGGTGCCTTTTGGCATTGGTTGTTTGGTACACCAGGTGCTGTGTCACTAGTTGTTTGGTACACTGGTTGCTTTCTGTCACTAGTTGTTTGATGCACCAGGTGCCTTTTGGCATTGGTTGTTTGGTACATCAGGTGCTGTCTGTCACTAGTTGCTTGATACACCGGGTGCTGTCAGTCACTTGTTATTTGATACATCAGGTGCCTTTTGGCATTGGTTGTTTGGTACACTGAGTACTGTCTGTCACTAGCACGATACATCAGGTGTCTTTTGTCATTGGGTGTTTGACATGTAACAAGGGAAATCGGGGGGAGTAGTTGTGGCAAGTTGATTTAAAGGCATAGTACATAGTCAGAGTCCACTGAGCTAATGGTCAGCAAGCACCCCCCCCAGGGTCCTTGCACATAGATAGATGGGACCAACACAGCTTTTTCCCACAGGTTACCTTCTCTTCCTCTGGTCACAGAAGTCCAGGCAAATAAGGGTTCGGAAGTCAGCTGAATTCAAACGGGGAAAAGGAACTTTTATTGAACAAGTCTGTGTTACTGTTCAGGTTCGGTATCCTGAACACTAGGTGCTTGTTGTGCTGTCATGTGCATTAGAGAGTGGGTAACATTGCCTCTGATCGGCAGTAAAATCATTGCCACCGGTCAGGCAGCCGTGATTCTTACTGTGTCAAGCAACAGCATGAGCCTGCAGCTGTGATCAGAGATAAAAAGTTTATGTTCAGTCACTGGTGTCTGCTGATAGGGGTAATAACAATTAATAACAGTGAGAGCAGGCGGGGGCTGATGGGAGAATTCATCAGCTGCCACCTGCTCTCTAAATTAATCATAGAAAAAACAGCTTGGGTTCATCTGTATTTTTGATAACCAGTCAGGCAAAACTGACAGCTGCAGGCTGCAACCCTCAGCTGTCAGCATTAGCAAGACTTGTTATCAAGAATAGAGGGGTCCCTACAACGTGTTTTAAATTATAAAATTCAATTAAAAATTAAACTAAATTATAAAAAATGACATGGGGTCCACCCCATTTTGGACAACTAGTCAAGCTAAAGCAGACAGCTGAGGGATGGTATTCTCAGGCTGGTAAGGGACCATGGATATTGTCCCCCCAGCTTAAAAATAGCAGCCCATAGGTACCCAGAAAAGCCACATATATTAGATAAGTCAATTCTGGTGTATTGCCCAGCTTTTTCCACTTGCCCTGTGGCAGTGGCGAGTGGGGTTCATATTTGTGGGGTTAATGTCACCTTTGTATTGTCTGGTCACATCAAGCCCACGGCTTAGTAATGGAAAGGCTTCTAACCATTTCTAATCATATAGTTATATTGCAAATAAAGACACAGCCAGAATAAAGTCCTTTATTTGAAATAAAACAAAACACACGTTTACTTTTTTTATTTTAAAATATCAAACACAGTTACACTCACCTGACGTCCATTCCATTGAAGCCATGGTCTCCTGTATTAAAACATAAATAAAAAACAACTATATCACTCACCTGTCCATCATTCTGTCCCACGCCGTAATCCATATCTGAGGATAAACAGTTTTCAACCTGGACCGTGCCAAGATGCGACCGTCCAGGCTGAGAACCACTGATAAATGAGCTGCTGGGATTTCAGCCTCAGTGACTAGTGGTAACGTCATCGAGGTTCCCACAGGCACTGAGACTGTGTTCCCAGCTAGGCCCTTGAATTGTGGAGACCTTGGTGAGATCACCACTAGTACGTTGCGAAAAAGTCTCATGGTGCAGCGCTGAGCTCAGAGAGTTCACCAGGAGAAAGGAGAACCCAAACTTTTGTAAACTGTTCGGCCAAACTCTCCAGACCCGAACATCCAGGGGTCACCCATCTTTACTTGAGAGGCCTCATAGGATATGGGAAGGGTGATTACCTGTTCTACTTATCATGTTGCAAATATAAAAGCAATGTTATATAAAACCGCTTTTACTCATTAACGACCAGAGGTATTTTTGTTTTTGCATTTTCATCCTTTGCTCCCTTTCTCAGAGCCATACCTTTTTATTTTTTGGTCAATATGGCAATGTGAAGGCTTGTTTCTTTCAGGATGAGTTGTACTTTTGAACGACATCACTGGTTTTAACATATTGTGTACTGGAAAATGGGAAAAAAATCCAAGTGCGGTGAAATTGCAAAAAAAGTGTAATCCCACAGTTGTTATTGGGATTTTGTTTTTACCTTGTTCACTAAATGCTAAAACTGAGCTGACATTATGATTCTCCAAGTCATTACGAGTTCATAGACACCAAACATGTATAATTTCTTTTTTATTTAAGTGGTAAAAAAAAAATGCAGTTTGTTAAAAAAAACAAAAGCAAAAAACGACATTTTCCAAGACCTGTAACGTCTTCATTTTTCGTAATCTTGGGTTGGGTGAGGGCTCATTTTTCACATGACTAGCTGATGTTTTTAATGATACCATTTTAGTGCAGATACTATTCATTGATCGCCCGTTATTGAATTTTAATGCAATGTGGCGGCGACCAAAAAAACGTAATTCTGTTGTTTTGACTTTATCATTACACCGTTTAATGATCAGGTTAATCCTTTTTTAATATCGATAGATCAGGCGATTCTGAATGCGGCAATACCAAAAATGTGTATGTTTTGATTTTTTTTTATAGTTTTATTTTGAATGGGGTAAAAGGAGGGTGATTTGAACTTTTATATATTTTTTAATTTTTAATAACTTTTTTACTTTTTGAATTCTTCAATAGTCTCCATGGGAGACTAGAAGCTGCAGTACTTTGATTGGCTCTGCTACATACCCGCGATGATCAGATAACCTGTATGTAGCAGAAATGCTCACTTGCTATGAGCGCCAGCCACCGGGTGGCATTCATAGCAATCCGGCAGTGACAACCATAGAGGTCTGCTGGAGACCTCTGGTTGTCATGCCAACCCATCAGTGACCCGCAATCACGTGACAGGGTCACCAATGGATGGGATTTCCGGCGTGCTTGCCGGAAACATGAGTTAAATGTCGCCTGCGACTGTTGCGGGCACATGTCAGCTGTAGATATCAGCTGTCAAGTGCCCGTAAAGGTGTGGGCTCAGCGTCGGAGCCCACACCAAACATGGGGAGTTCGACATCGGCGTACTTTTATGCCCGATGACGGAAAGGGGGCTAAGGCCCAAGCCCTAAGATAGTAAGTTCAAGTTGAATCTCCCCCGGTTGAGCTGCTATAACGTCTAATAATGGGTAGTCTATAGCGGTCCATATACATAAGATAAAAATTGCCTAAAATGGCCAACATTGTCTATTTTGTCCATCATTTGAAGACTACAATGCATACAATGTATGGTTTTTCAGTTAAAGAAAATGTAGGAACAGCTAAAACTGCTGTACAGTGTCAGGCCTGCACCTTACAGCATCCCATATCTCAGTCTTGATTGCCATGAGTGTGAGATGAAGGAAGAACGATATCTGTGCTGTAGTCACAAAGGATGAGCAGGTTTAAGCCTCCGATGCAATATTCTAGTGTGAATTAATTTTCATTGTTAGCCAGTAGAGAGCAGCAGTGATATATCTGTAATTAATAGCACCATGTGTTCTGTGTGTTACTGCAATCCTGGCTATTAGTGATACAGTACTATGTACATCGTACACCGGTTTTTACATACTATAATTATACAATTTTTTCATAATGTCCACGTGAAGTCTTCTGTCATGGGACTTTTAAAAGATGAGCAGTCACATGGCAGCAAAGAGACTCAAACTGTACGGCAAACCTATAGAAATAACACCAGCCTTGCTTTTCCTAACACAGATGTCCTCATATGCCTCGCATACCGCAGTGGAGCGATATCAGCTGAGTATTAAGTATAGGAAGCATAAGCGTTTAGTGAGGGACTGCTCTAAATGTAAAGAAAAAACATATCCATCTTTGACAGGAGGAACAAACCCACCAACATATATTTCCTTATCTGCTCTTGAGTCCTCCGACGTGGAAACTTGTTTTTAGTATCAATCAATAAGAATATACCAAAAACCTAGAGGACGTGAAAAGTGGATAAATTATTAAAGATGGCAGGGACAAGGACCGGATGATGCAAAATTTGCATCCAAATACTCAAGCATCATCTTTTGGTTGAGCTTCACCTTCTACTTTTTCTTCTTTTTTAGAAACCAGGGGTTTGATCCCATACAAACTACGTGATCGTCTAACAAGGCAACAAACAATAAGGAGCGTTAATGCAAACTCGTTTTAGGAGGGGAAATAATCAGTTTGTTATTGCACACACTATCTGACTTAGTCCTTTCATGAGAACAGATTTTTCTATCATTTGTCTCCACAACTAAGTTTGATTGATTTGAATGGATTAAGGATATTTGTTCACAAGGAAATCAAAATGGAAAAGATTCTTTGAGTACAATAATAGGTTGAAGTGTCAACAGTTAGGAATATCCCTGGAAGATCTTCCTGATTTGATGTTACTCACAGAACTATCAGAGGAAGGTCAAACAGAGATTGGGGCAAGTCCATTCTCAGATCTAAAACCTAAGAGCACAAGGATGCACCCTACTGGTGACATGGGAAGTATTGACATCTTTCTCAAATTAGTCACAGAGGAAATACGGAATATCAACCCCAGAAACAAGTCAATCTGAACCAACTTGTGCTTTATGGAAAAAAAGAGCTCTTGATGATCTAAACAGTAACGTAAAGATAGTGCTTAAAACATCGGACAAAGGTGGGAACACAGTAGTGATGGACAAAGATAAATATGTGGCGATGTTCCCGATAATTCTATTAGACCGTACCACATATGAGGTCCTTTAAAGAGATTCTGCAACGTAGTATACCTCAAAGTTATATAAAAAATAGTTCAACTTTCTAGTGTGTGGCCTGTAACAATGAGTTTTTATGGGGCTTGATGTCCTGTGTCAAAAATCCAGTATCTATTTGTAGACAATCCTAAGAACTTTTGTCACTGCTCTTCCCTCATGCTTGAGAGACAGGATGGACCTCTTAAACAAACTAGTTGCTAGAGGATATCACAGTAGACCCTGGGACAATTCTGGCCTCAATAGATGTAGAGGCCCTGTACAGTAGTATTCGACATAGTGATGGCCTTAAGGCAGAATACAAGGTGCAATTGTAGGCGCACTCAGCTGTGCATGATAGCAACATCAATGATATGGCCAGGAGCCGCAGCAGTGGAATAATGACAATAAGAAAAAAAAGAGAGAAAAAGCACCACTGCAGAAAAAGCGCACACTGCACCAATTATAATTAAGACTGAAATAAGTAATTTTTATTGATACAAGTGTTATACATAATAAAAACATGATAAAATCACAAAACTATGGCATCCATAGTACCCATAATACATGTCAGCACATAAATATCATACAGACAAGCACATATAATGGGTAGCCCTCCAAGGGCTGTGGGGTACTCGATATCGGGCCAGTCTCTCAGAGGGAGGTGTCACAGCAGCGGTGACCCGGTCCGTGGCCCTGGGTGCCCATGTAAAAGGGAGTTGAGAGATGGCAATAAAGTTCGTAAGTGGATGATTCATGACGCCACCTGTGGCGTTCGGCAAGGAAGGTGTTAAGCCGACGCTGCAACCAGATCCTCTGGGACAGATGGTGTGGTGCAGCAATGATGTTGTAGCCCTCCACAGGCAGGGCTGTAGTCCCAGGGCAGTGTAGATAGGTGTTGGGGAAGAGGGTGCAGGGTTAGGCACCGGGATGTAGCAGTGCTGAAGATGTTGCAGGAAGGAGGCAAGGACACAACAGAGTTCAGTTTCTTTACCTTTACTTTGCTTGGTAAATGCAGTCCAGGGTCCAGATCACAGATGGTACAGGAGCTGGTTAGCCTGGAAGCAACTCAGGAATCTCTCTGTGCAGATGGGTTGTGTAGTCTCCTTCCTAGCCCTTACTTGAGGGACATGCAGTAGTGTGTTACACTGACGTTCCTCCTTCTTGTTTCCTTTCAGATCTACCTCGTATGGCAGACAGCTGTAGCCTTCTATCTCTTCTTTTGGCTCACCTGTCGCTGTTGTGCCTCCGAGTCTTATGTGGGAATAGAGCATTTACAGCTTCCTATTCCTCTGGTTTCTGTTGCAGAAACTTCAGTATCCATACAACCTTGGAGACCAGGCTCCAGATCATATGCTATCACTAGGAGTGAGCTCTCTATTCTTCGCTCAACCTCCAGCTTCTCTCTCCACGTCTACACACGTTGCCCTCCTCACACTATCTCCTCATTTCCCTTCCTGGCCCTCAGAGAGCACTCCTCCCCCAATTCTGGTTCAGAACTCCCTCTGCTGGCCTGGAGTGGGAACTGTGTTGCATGGTATGGTTAACTGCCAGAGAGACCCTTCATTGCTTCCAAGCCTGACATCACCCTCCCTGAAGGAAGGCAATGCCACTGTGGCGACCATACTCCTGGGGGCACCACATTCCCCCCTAGTGCAATTCAGTACTCCTGGACTGATAAAAAAACATATGAACATATAAACAAATGAACAATTATAAATGTACAAGATTTAGAAAAAAATGAAAAATACAAATACCAAAAGCTCCAAAAATAGTCCTGTGACGATTAGTCCATGCGTCAATGTCCATGGTCCATTCCTGGGCAAATGATGAACTATGTACAAAAGAAGTTTTTGACCACACCTAGTCCTGTGGCCCAATTGTCCATCAAAACAAACTAGAAAATTCAAAAAAGGGGATATCTTACAGAGTCTCTGTAGGCACAAAACTTAAACATTACATATATACATACAATTTAACACTTACCTGAACTAATTTATACACGATATCTGAGGGGTGGAATACCTTGGGTACTACGGACAGACCTACGTAGCACTGGTGTGGTTGGGGATCTCACTGGTTGTCTGGTGCTAACCACTGGGGTAGTGTGTACTGTACTGGCTACAATACTGGTGGTTCTGCGTAGCACAGTGATACTAGATTTCCTAGGACCACTTCTGCTCACTGTGGGTAAACTGGGTAGTAGCTGTCTGCAAACTCTTAGACTCACCATGGGCATGACAAATTCACCACTGGCAAGGCGAGGATTCTCTGGCTCCACTGCTGGTGTGGCATCTGCTACCTGAACTTCCTGATTTTCAGAGTTCTCTTGAGTCACTTCTTCTTGTACTACCAGTTGGGGAAAGGTCAAAACTGGCACCACTATGGCATTATTGGCTTGAGTCCAATTTGCTGGGATTTCTCCAAGTAAAGTGCTGACCTTTTCTTCTTCCTTTAGGGGTTGGATGTTGTTTTGCTCTTCCATTCTTTCTTTTAACTAGTCAGGGCACAATTTCAAATGATCCCTCGATACTTCTGCTGAGGTTTCTCCCCCATCCTTACTGATAAGGCACACTTTGGTGTTGTCAAAGTTTGATGGTAAGACGGTGAAGGGTTCAGCTTCCCATTGGTCATCCAATTTATGCATCCTCCTCTTCCGTTTTAGGACTTGTTCTCCTGGTGACAAGGGAACTGCAGGTGCATGGTGATTGTAGTGTCTTTCTTGTTTTTGTCTTGCCTGAGCTAGACTCTTTTCTACACACTCTTGTACTCTTCGATACTGTTGCTGCCTCTCTGTGTCCCAGTCAGCATCTGGTGACGTCACCTCAGGTGTAAGGACTCCCATATCCAAATCAATAGGCAGCTTACCAGGCCTCGCTCTCATTAGGTAGGCTGGAGTGCAGTTGGTGGAATTCACAGGAATGTGGTTGTAGAGGTCTACCAGATCTGGCAACTTTTCTGGCCACAGATTCCTCTCTTCCAAAGGCAAGATCTTCAGTAGGTCGATCACCACCTGGTTCATCTTTTCACACATGCCATTGGTCTGTGGATGGTACGGTGTTGTCCTGATCTTCTTGCAACCGTACAAGTTACAGAATTCCTGGAACACTTCTGCCTCAAAGGCTGGTCCTTGATCTGTAAGCACTCGCTCGGGGTATCCGTGTGGTCGACAAAAGTGCTATTGGAAGGCTCTAGCTGCTGTCCTGGCTGTTTGATCCTTGACAGGCACAACTACCAAGAATCTTGAGTGGTGGGGAACGATGGTAAGAGCATAAATGTAGCCTGAACGGCTTGGGACTGGCTTCACATGGTCCAGGGCGACCAACTCGAGTGGCTGTTTGGTTATTATTGGCTGCAAAGGGGCTCGCTGGCTGTTACGGTCCTTCCTGCGCAGGTTGCATTGTCCACACTCCCGGCACCAATTTTCAATGGCTTTCCTCATACCAGCCCAGTAGAATCTCTCTCGGAGCAAGGCCTCCAACTTCTTCCATCCGAAGTGTCCAGCTCCATTGTGATATGCTTCAAAGACCATTGATGCTTCCCTCTTTGGGACTACCACTTGCCAAACCAACTCATGAGTGCGGGCATTGATACTCCTCCGACACAGCTTTCCTTCATAGATGAACAGCCGGCTTCTTTCCTTCCACAACTGCTGGGTTTCTTCAAGAGCATCCAACTCTGGGCGTGAGTGAGCTTGTGACAGTAGCTCCTTCACCAGGCGGACTGTGGGGTCGCTATCCTGCATTTCTGCCCAGTCATGATGAGGAAATGGATTTAGGGTGGCCTCTTTCAAGCCAGACCATCTGTTTCTCTCTCCTTGGGCACGTTGGGCCGCAATTGACCGGTGGAAGGCAGGTAACTCGATTTCTTCAAGTGCCTCAGGGTCTTCTCCTGCATCTGGCAGATTAGGCATTCTGGACAGTGCATCCGCATTGGCATTCTTGTGCCCTGCTCGGTACTTGATGGTGAATTCGTAGTTAGACAGCCGAGCCATCCATCGCTGCTCCAGTGCACCTAGCTTGGCAGTTTCCAAGTGAGTCAACGGGTTGTTGTCCGTGAAGATGGTAAACTTGGCTGAAGCTAAGTAATGCTTGAATCATTCAGTCACAGTCCAGACTATGGCGAGGAACTCCAGCTTGAAGGAACTGTAGTTGTCAGGGTTCCTTTCAGTGGGACGAAGCTTCCTGCAGGCGTGGGAGATCACTCTTTCTTTGCCATTCTGTACCTGTGACAGTACTGCTCCAAGTCCCTCGTTGCTGGCACACAAAGGGTTGGTCATAATCTGGGTAGGCCAGAACTTCATCTCCTGTGAGAGCCATCTTCAGTCGAGTGAAGGACTTCTCCAGCTCCTCACTCCATTCAAATGTAGGACTCTGCTTTCTGGCCTTCTTGGGCTGACCCACCAGAAGATTTTGCATAGGAGTGGCTATCTCAGTGAAGCCTTTGATGAACCTTCGGTAGTAGCCTACCAGCCCGAGGAATTGACGTACTTCATGGAGGTTGCTGGGCTTCTGCCAGTCCCGGATGACTGTGAATTTTGTCAGGATCCGGTGCCACACCTTCTGCACTCACTACATGACCGAGGTACTGAACCTTGGGCTTCAGGAGGTGGCATTTGGAAGGCTTCACCTTCAGGCCAAAGTTGGACAAGGCTTCAAACACCTCAGCCAGATGCTTCAGATGGTCTTCATAAGTCTTGGAGAAAATAATGACATCATCAAGGTACAACAGGACTGTCTCGAAGTTCTTGTGCCCAAGACAGCATTCCATTAGCCATTGGAATGTCCCTGGAGCGGTGCAGAGCCTGAATGTCATGTAGTTGAACTCACAGAGACCCATTGGGGTGGTAAATGCTGTTTTCTCCTTGTCTGCCTCTGTCACAGGAACCTGCCAATACCCACTAGTGAGAACCAAGGTGGAAAAATAGTTAGCAGTTTTAAGTGCAGCTAATGACTCCTCAATTCTGGGTAATGCGTAGGCATCTTTATGTGTTATGCTGTTAATTTTTCTGTAATCAACACACATTCCCATGGTACCATCCTTCTCTTTCACAAAGACTATTGGGGCTGCCCACGGGCTACAACTGTCTCTGATCACCCCAGCCTCTTTCATTTCCCGCAACATACCAATGGCACACTGGTATTGTGTTGGGGGTATAGGCCGCTACCTTTCTTTTATGGGTGGATGATCTCCAGTGGGGATATGGTGTTGAACCCCTTTTGCCTTCCCAAAATCTAGAGGGTGTTTACTGAATACCCGCTCATACTCCTGAGTCACTCGGTAAACCCCATTCTTTTGGTATAAAGGGGTGGAGTCAGTCCCCACCTGCAGTTGCTGGCACCATTCCTCCAGCTGCTTTACAGACCCATTGTCCTCCACCTGGTCGGATGAGACCAAGGGCTCTGCTGCCCGTATTGCATTGTTACTGACAGTAAGCAGCTTAGCAACTGTGGCATACCGAGGTATTGTGGCCTCCTCCTCCCCACAATTCAAGAGGCGTACAGGTACCCTCCCTTTACGGACATCAACTACCCCTCTGGCTGTCAGGACAGTGGGCCGGCTATAAGAGTACACTGGTTCTACCATTGCCTGGTAATCTTTTCCTCTGAGGCCTATGGCTGCCCGACACCAAATCAACATTTCACATCTGGGGGGTATTGCAATTGGGAAAGAATCACTCACTCTGACGCTGCCAGTTTCTCTGCCAGAGAGTTCTACCTGCTGTCTTTGCATCAGGGCCCTGTTCTCCTTCTGCAGGACTCGCTGTTCTCTGGAACCAGCAGTCTCAGCCACCTGTTGCAACAAGACAATAACCTCGGAAAGACAATTTTCAATCACATTGGTACCAAGAGTCATCATTGGGTTACATTCTCGTCGATCAATATCCACAACTATCAGACCTTGAGATTTTAACTCTACTCTCCCCACTTTAATAGTAATCTCTTTACATCCTACTTGCGGTAAAGACTGATCATTGCTGGCAACTACTGTCAGTTCATCACTTGGGCCGTGAGTAAGTTCAGAATCAGCCCAATACCGCTTGTAAAGGATATAGGGCATAGTTGTCACCTGGGAGCCAGTGTCCAGCAAAGCGTTCATGGGGATACCGTCAATCACCACTGGGAGGACTGGTCTCCCTCCAACATACTTGGCTCGCCAGTTCTTTGGGCCTAGTGGTCCTACTACTGGGGGTTGGCCCTCTGCCCCAGGGGTTGCTCGTTTAAATAACAGAATCTTGCAAGGTGGCCTGCCTTGTGGCAGTGACAACAGATGGGACATCCGTCCTGGTCATAGCGATCGTTGTTCCTACCTCGGAGTGGCGGGATCCTCTTCTTCTATAGCCACGGGACATCCTCTGGACTGGAGGCGAGCTGGATCTTCTCCTTGGAGGATACCTGCAGGGACTGCACTGTTTTAGCAAGTGCAGCCATACCCTTGGTCAACTCCTGGACCTGAAGACGCAGTTCTGCAGATGGATTTTTGTCCAGAGTCTGTGCATCAACCTCCACAGGGATGAAAGGGAAAGATGTTGCTTCCTGGTGGTATGTAATCGCTGGGCGCCTAGGGGGCGCTGGACGGCTGACATTTGGTTCATGCAGCACACGGATAGCCCTGTCTTTGAAATCAGCAAAGTCTAGGTCAGGGTTTTGTAGGGCTATGATGCGCAGCTGTGCTCTGTGGGTACTGGATAGGAGTCCCTCAATGAATTACTCCTTTAACAGTCCGTCTCCATCTTTCACACTGTCTGGGTCAATCTGCTTGACGGCTCGCAGTGCCTCCTGCAAGTTAAGAGCATAGTCCCGTATACTGTCCTGCGCTTTCTGCTTACACCCAAAGAATCTCATCTTGATTTCAATGGCAGTGCACGTGTCAAAGGTGCTTCTTAGCTTAGCCAGGATCTTTTTAACTTTCTCCTTATCAGTGTCCTGCCAGGCTTTTACTTCTCTCTGTGCTGCACCTGTTAGCTGCCCAATAAGGATGTTCACCTTCTGGCTTTCAGACAGAGGATACACTTCAAACAAACTGCACAGTCTCTCTTTGAAGTCACTCAGGATATGTGACTCCCCTGAATACTGCGGTAGCCATGCTGCTCCCGGTATGTAAGGCATAGACAGCGGCATTATGGGGACCGCTGCGGTGGGTGCTATTGGAGCCACAGCCGCGTTGGGCCCTGCATCTTGCGGCGCTGAGGGGTTGGCGGGGCGTCCGCCGCTGCATCGGCGCGTGCCTCCGACATTCTCTTCCCCCCTAGTTAACGTTAGCCAGGCCCCGGGGTTGAGCAGGCTTACCAGCTGCCGCTTTGCAGGCTGGATGATTGAGGCTGCAGGCCTCCGCTTCTCACTTCTCGCGCTGTCACTTCCTGCGCGGGACTTCACTTGTTCGCGATCTTCAGCTGGCTCCGCCCACGACGGCCCACCTCTTTGGTTTCCTGCGCGCGCCAAGCAGCGGGGTAATGGCGGCACTTTGACAAACAGTCTATAGCACACAACACAGTCTCTGGCACATAGGACCCGGGGATACCGGGCTCCATAAATCCTGTTCGTGATGCCAAAATAGGTCGCCCTCCCAGGGCTGTGGGGTACTCGGTATCGGGCCAGTCTCTCAGAGGGAGGTGTCACAGCAGCGGAGACCCGGTCCGTGGCCCTGGGTGCCCATGTAAAAGGGAGTTGAGAGATGGGAATTAAGTTCGTAAGTGGATGATTCGTGATGCCACCTGTGGTGTTCGGCAAGGAAGGTGTTAAGCCGTCGCTGCAAACAGATCCTCTGGGACAGATGGTGTGGTGCAGCAATGATGTTGTAGCCCTCCACAGGCAAGGCTGTAGTCCCAATGCAGTGTAGATAGGTGTTGGGGGAAGAGGGTGCAGGGTTAGGCACCGGGATGTAGCAGTGCTGAAGATGTTGCAGGAAGGAGGCAAGGACACAACAGGGTGCAGTTTCTTTACCTTTACTTTGCTTGGTAAATGCAGTCCAGGGTCCAGATTACAGATGGTACAGGAGCTGGTTAGTCTGGAAGCAACTCAGGAATCTGTCTGTGCAGATGGGTTGTGTAGTCTTCCTAGCGCTTACTTGAGGGACATGCAGTACTGTGTTACACTGAAGTTCCTCCTTCTTGTTTCCTTTTAGATCTACCTCGTATGGCAGACAGCTGTAGCTTTCTATCTCTTCTTTTGGCTCACCCGTCGCTGTTGTGCCTCTGAGTCTTATGTGGGAATAGAGCATTTACAGCTTCCTATTCCTCTGGTTTCTGTTGCAGGAACGTCAGTATCCATACAACCTTGGAGACCAGGTTCCAGATCATGCGCTATCACTAGGAGTGAGCTCTCTATTCTCCCCTCAACCTCCAGCTTCTCTCTCCACATCTACACACGTTGCCCTCCTCACACTAACTCCTCATTTCCCTTCCTGGCCCTCAGAGAGCACTCCTCCCCCAATTCTGGTTCAGAGCTCCCTCTGCTGGCCTGGAGTGGGAACTTTCTTTGCATGTTATGGTTAACTGCCAGAGAGACCCTTCATTGCTTCCAAGCCTGACATCACCCTCCCTGGAGAAAGGCAATGCCACTGTGGCGACCATACTCCTGGTGGCGCCACATTATGTGAGCATATAATCCAGCGACACTGTGGCACTATAGCAGTATCCCTCCCTATTCCTAGGCTCATGAGGACTATATAACCCTAGAAAAAGCCCAGCCCATAAATGCAATGGAGCAACCACACACAAAAATCCATGTTATATAATATTCATGCCAGGACCCTAATAAGCCCAGGTATCAAGAAAGGGGGGAAAAAGTTAAATCCTCCTCATATCTGTGGTGCCAGAGCACATAGTAGGGCAAAACAATATCAAAAACTGCCATAAAGACGATCAATAGCCGCTATGAAAATACGGATACACGGATGCCATACCCAGGACCCTTACCCCACTCTTTTGTATCAATAAAAATTACTTATTTCAATCTTAATTATAATTGGTGCAGTGTGCACTTTTTCTGCAGTGGTGCTTTCTCTCCTTTTTTTCTTATGGCCTTAAGGCAGTTGAATACTACTTCAAGAGCAGGGGTACCCATCTGGGGTCTCACAATAGGTTCTTGTGGAACTAATGGAGATTGTCATACGGCATAATTTCTTCCTCCTCAATGGGAAATACTACCACCATCTCAGGTGCACGGTGATAGGGAGGCAAATGCTGAAACACAAATATTTTGCACATTGTGCAGTACATCCAAATTACAAACCTTAAGGGAGATGCAGGATTATGGCAGGCACATTGCGCTGTGTCCAAATTTTCAAGGCAAACCACGTCTATCTTTGCTGGTCATTTCCCTTTTTGTAGACTACACCCATTTGCATGCACCTTCTTCACCCATATAGTAAAAGGAACAGTAACCGATATTAAAGGAACATTACTCTTTCTGAAAAATGTAGTAGATTACATGCAGTCCTAAGTAACACCACAGATAACACAACAATATTTCTCTAAGTACAAATTATGTAAGAATAATACCATTATACTTTGTTCCTAAACAAAATCTAGTATAGCAAGACCAATACAACAAATAATATCAGAATTTAATGAATAAATAATACCATCACACCAAACCCCTAGTATTATCACCATACTGATTAAGAACAAAAAAATGGTTAAAGCCTTATATTAAGACTGATATTACCCCCATATAGTGATCATAAAGTGGTAGATATTAGAAATGATTGAATCGCAAGTACTCCAAGCTTTGGCGAATCGCAGGTATTTCAATTGCATTGAGAAGACTTATATAGCCCTTCAAGATCTCCGATGACTGGATTCAACCCTCAGGCTCTTAAACACAAACACAGCCTCAGGGCTCAAGCAGACATTCATGAATCTCGTTCCGATTATGTACAGCAATGTACAGACTGGCCACAGCTCTCTTGATGTTCTCTAGTGCGCCAGACCTCTGATATGCCCTAGGCCTACCAGTGTAAGCGGTGGATATGTCTGCCTAAGGCTCTCTGCACTACCATGGTTTTCAAATGGATTTGTTTTCTGGGGACCCAAATATAATTCAAAATGCATCTTACTGGGGAGTCTTGTCAATTCGTCCGGTAGATCTCCATAGTGTCCTGGACCCTTCCGAATCATTCCAGGAGCATTGACAAGTATACACTAAGTAAATCTTTGCAGTTTGTGATCTGCCAAGAACTTCTAGTCATGCACTCTACTGATAACATACTGTGAAGTGACAGATAGTATAACACGTCACAGTTGCTGTTAACATGAGTGGGCTCTGAGACTGGGAAAATGATAGGGCATGGTGGTATAATGAAGCAAATTTGTCTGGCAATGCCTGACAAACAGAACCTCCATCAACACATGACTACAGCAACAGAAGAATAGTTAATACAGAAATATAGAACCAGAACCAACAACAGTACATTAATACAACACCGTATCATTAGTACATTAATTTAGCACAATAACTATCATGAGTACAGGAATACATAACCTGAACTACCATTAGAACATGAATACATCAACAGAACCATCATCAGTACATGAATACAGCACCACAACCATCATAAGTACAGGGATACATAATCAAAACCAATATCAGTACATGAATATAGGACCATGACCACCATATGCATCACCATTCTTAGTATAGCGATATCAGATTAGCGCCCCCGCCATTTACATGTATTGCATAAACCTACAACACCCAATATGTCTCTAACAATGGTAGTGAGATTCTGGGATTTGTGGTTACCAGCTATTATCACACTGTTGACCATAAAGGAACCAAAATATTGATTACATGCAGTCAGTATCACAAATTAACATATAAACCCAGGTACCTTTTAGTTGATGTCTTTTCAACTTGGGGAATTCTAATCCCATTTGTTTACATCTGGTCCAGACACCATGATAATTTTTCATATGCACAGCTGGTCCCTCTGCTCCCAACACGGTGCCCTTATAGATGGCATTGTCAGTATAATTTCCCCTGTGTAAAAAAAATATTCACCCATGCTGTGCCACAGAATAAATACCGTATATACTCGAGTAGAAGTCAACCCGCGTATAAGCCGAGGCACCTAATTTTGCCACAAAAAATTGGGTAAACTTATTGACTCGAGTATAAGCCGGATATGCATTGTCCCCTCATCCCTGTCCTTGTGTGCATGGCTTTCCTGTCCCTGTATGCATGGCTCCCCCATCCCTGTCATTGTATGCATGGCTCCCTCGTCGCTGTCCTTGTATGTATGGCTCCCCATTGCTGTCCTTGAATGTGACATGCCCCCAGAGGTCGTAGGATACTCGGCGCCAGGCCCGTCAACTTCAATGGGAAATGTCACAGTGGCAGTGACCCGGTCCGTGGCCTCAGGCGGTCATGTAAAAGGGGTTGAGTTGAATGGGGATAAAGTTTATGTATTGATTCGTGACGCCAGTTGGAGTGTTCGACTGTAGTATATCCGGCACTGCAGATGATCCCTGGGGGAGTAGATGGTGATGGCAGTGCAGATGTTTAACCCTCTCCAACCAGGGCTGGCCCCCAGAGATTGTGATAGAAGTAGAAGACATGGAGTAATAAGGCAGGAGACAAGAAAAGTCACTTTATCATTTACTGTAGTTCAGGTGCAGTTCAGAGGAGATATTACAACTCTCACCAGGTTACAGTCTGCTCTGCAGAATGGGAGTTATCCTTCCTCTGCCGTGACTCAGTGTAAGCTTCCTACTATTCTAATCCCTTCAGGGACCAAGGCTTCTCAGAGTTTGGAACTTCTAGTATAGCCACTACTCACTGTGTATTTCTCCGCTGGCAACTTGCAGCTTGGATCCTGTGTGAAGCTCACATTCCTTCTTGTACAATCCTCACTGATCCTAGTTTGCTGGTGTAATCCCAGGGAAAACACTGTGCTGTTGGTTGTAAAAACTCACAGTCTCTCAGCTTACCACCCTGCTCTGAAAGCATGGATGGCCTAGAGGTTGATTTCCTGATGCTTCTTTGCTTTGCTCCATATGTCATCATGGCTGCCAGGAGCGTCCACTTCCTTCTTCTTCACTCTCAGAACAACTCGGCCCCTCCCCCTCCCAGTTAGGGTATGTCTGCAAAGCTCTCAGCTTGAGACAAGTGAGGGAGTGAGGCAAATTGTGTGTGTGTGTTGTGGTCTCAAACAGAGAAAGCATAACTCCTATTGCTCACAAAACAAATACAAAACAGTACATATTTAACCCTTTTGTGGCGATAAAGAAACAGGGCGCCACATTTCCATGGCTCCTTATCCCCTATCCTTGTACGCATGGTTCCTATAAAAACAAACATCCTACTTACCTTGCCTGCGCACCCTCGCTGCATCTCATTCAGGCGCCAGCAGTTCTTCCGGCCAAGTGATCACATGGCCCCGCTCATTAAGGTAATGAATAGTCACTCCACACCTATGGGAGTGGAGAGGGGTGTGTTATGATTGGGTCACCGAGGAGGAAAGCAAAACCAAGCTAAGTCACAGAAAACCAGAGAGGTTGGTAACTACATGGATTGCAGACCCCTGATCCTAATCACACAACTAACAGCAGCCGTGGGGCGTACCTACGATGATTCTAGATGCCTCGTCACAGCCGGAGGACTAAATAAGCCTAAAGCAAGAAAAGGGGAAATCTAAACTGCCCCAGAGCAGACCCCAAAAGGAATAGACAGCCCACAAACATGTATTGACGGTGAGACAAAATGAAAACACAATCGCAGGTAGGAAAAAAGGCTGAGCAAACGATGGGGCCCAAACTAACTAGACAGGACAGGAAAGGAAAGATACTGTCTGCAATCACGCCAAAAAACCCTGCAAAAAATGTCCAACACTTCTGATAGCAAAAAACCCTCAAGTCACTAGACTTCACCCACTATATCAGCACTCTGGCATATTCTGAGAACAGAGCAAAAAGAGGCCAATCTAATAAGGGACAAAAAGCAAACTGGCACATACAGTAACATAAGAGTGGAAATTCAGCACAGCCCCAGCCGGGGCTGGCTGACCACACAAAAACAGAATAGACAAAACCAAATCAAATGTGAACATTAGCAGAGAAAACTTAGCTTGAGAAGACAGGAACTGATCTGGAAACCAAGACCCCAGGAGGCAGGAAAAAATCACCAGCATGGGAATAGGGAGTCCGCTGTCTTAAATCCAGTCTGAGACTCCAGATGTCCAATCGTCGTCCTCATTATCAGGTGGCAGGTCTCTGTTAATTAGATCAACTTCATTACCTCCTGCCACCACCAGAGGGAGCCCGGAAAGAGAACTCACAATTCCTCTGTCAGCACAAACAGTTCCCTCACCAGGAACCAGAGGCAGACCAGAAAACGAGTTCACAACAGGGGTGAATACTCTTTACCTTAATGAGCGGTGCCACGTGATTGCTCGGCCGGAAGAGCTGCTGGCACTGGAATGAACGAGATGCTGTGATGGATGTGTGCTGGAAACTGGTGGCTGCAGCTGTCACTGTGCACTATTACTGAGACATGAATATTTATTTCTCTTTAGCAGCGGCACAGACTTTAGCCACAGCAGCCAGCTCCTGCATCTGTAACCCACTGCTCCGTCGCTTTCCCTTCCCTGCCATCTTTCTGGGACACTTGACTCGTGTATAAGCCCAGGGGGGCATTTTCAACACAAAAAACGTGCTGAAAAACTTGGCTCATACACGAGTGTATACGGTAATTGCCCCTCATTGTGCTCCCTGCACAAAATACATCTGCTACATCGTTTTTCAGTAAGCACATTGTCTCAACACTGTCCTGTCCCATAAAATATTACCTCCAAAATGTCCACCTTTATGAACTGCCACACTGTCATCCCCTTATGAAGCACAACTGCCACACTATCTTCTCTTATGAGCATAAACTTGACACCATCTTCTCTTATGAACTATAACTGCCACATTGTCCTTTTTTATGAACTATAACTGTCTCACAGTCTTCCCTGATGAATTATGATCTCCACACCATTCTCACTTCATTCTATCCCTTTCCTCTGATTTCCCTCATTCTGTTTGTATTTCCACCCTGCCCCATGCTACCTCCTTTTCTCGCTGTGCTTATTCTACTCCTATGCTGCCACCTCTCCATACTCCACTGTCCACACTGTCACTCCCATGCTTCCCCTGTCTCTATCTCTATATGCTGTCCCTATCAAAACACTTATCCCGCTATGGTGAACCCTCTCTAAGCTGTCCTTTTACACACATTCTACATGTCTCAATACTGTTTTCCATACTCACACTTTTTGTCCATATATGCTCACTGTCATCCCTCACAGTGCCCCCTCTCCACACTGTACCTCCCACACTTCCCCCTCTCTGTAATGTCCCTTCTCCCAAATTTTTCTCCTCTGCACACTGCCCTCCCATACTATGCTCTCATATTGACTTCATCCACCTCTCTCATCCATCCTCTATTTAGTCCCTTGTCCCCAAAGCAGAAGTGACATCAGTAGATGATGTGATATCATCGCACCGCTGCATGTCACTTCTGCTCCTGGAGCTCCAGTGCTGTCAGTTTAGTAACCAATGCTGAAAACTGAAACTGGATGAATCTCCCTAATAGAGGGGGTGGGCCCAAATATTGCCTCCTTGACAGACACCTTTGACCGGCCCCTGAGGTGAGAGGCTCATCTCGCCTAGTGGCAGAAGTGGCCATGGCTATGTGGCATATGGTCAGCTGAAGGAAAGTTCAGTCACTTCATTTGCTTTTTAGCTATATTAATGTGAGTGTTAACTTATGATTGGCTACTGTAGTCACCTGGCTAGAATGTCTGTAATCACCTTCAGGGAAAGTACAGGGATTGCAGGGGAACTGGGAAGCATCGGAGTGGAATCAGTAACAGAGATACTGGTCAAATTTAAGTGGTGTGATCCTGGTGTGGCGTTCCCGTTTAAGCACCCCTCGCTCCGCTCTTCCACTCATAACGCGATCATGAGTTGCTAATGGCTTGTATGGCAAAAAGCTGCTAGCTAAAGGCTCCCAACTAGGTACTCCTGTAAAGCTTTGTCTAGAGACCATAATTTTCATTATATTTTGCAATGCCGACATATTGGAGTATGTAGAACAAGAGATTATTAATTATAGGTTCAAGTCCCCCAAAAATAGAGTGAAACGTAGATAAACAAATCATATCATTTCAAATCACCACTCTTTTCTCCCATTTAAAAATAAATACAAAAATGAAGAAAAAATACATATTTGGAATTGTGAAATCCAAAAATTGCCATTTTATAGTCATCACACTTCCTCCTCAAACAAAAATGCAATAAAAAGAAATAAAATTATTGCTTGTATCGCAAAAAAATGTACCATTAAAAACAACAAGTTGGCATGAAAAAATAAGTCCTCAAAGACACAGAAAGTCATGGTTCGCAAAAAATGATGACACAAACAAAATTATTTTTTACAAACCACATTTTTTAAGCCATTAAAGTAATAAAAAGAACTATACAATCTGTATTACAATAATCATCCTGATCCAAAAAATCAAATTGTACGCTTATTTTCACTACAGAAATGTTCAATCACCGCACACTCTTGATAGATGCAGCAAAAACACAATTCAAGTGCAAGGATAGAGGAAATGGTGAGGCGACAAGAACATAACGTTTCGACCCTCACAGGGTCTTATGCATAAAGTCGCTGTTGGCAAGGTTCACTGAACGGTATAAAGGATATTCTGATTGCAAAGGACACCTGGGTCCAGGGGAGGTCCAGGCAAGAGTGCTCGCCACACTACCTGTCTATTTTTACTATAGGCTGGATGCCATTAAAACAAAAAAAAAACTTGGGTGGAATTTTGTTTTTTTCCACCATTTTATCTCACTTGGAATTTTTTTTCCCCGTTTTCCAGCAAATTATATATTAAAATGAATGGTGTTATTCAAAACTATAACTTATGCTGGAAAAAGCCAAGCATTAAAAAAAAAGGAATGCATTTAGGTAAAGAGGGTGTGTAGGGGGGCTGGGATGAAATCATAAAAAAGTTTGAATGATCTTTCTGTGCACATAGAAGAGGATTCAGCTCAGTCCAATTAGAATGAAAGTAAACCATTGATCGGCTCTAGCTTCCATTTAGCCAATTGGTGGTCGTGTAATAGCCATGTTTGGCTCCTATAAGTGGGGTCTCACAATGGCTGAGCCAATGTACTAGAAGTTGCATCGTTTTGGTATTGCACACATCTGTTGGGGATGCTGGGAAGCCTCTGGAGAAAGGACTGGGGCAGGTTAGGGGGTCAACAAGACGTGACACAATCCCTGTAACCACACTATAGGCCTGCATGCATGAACTAAACTATTAGGTGATTTGGAAAGAATATACGACATTTCAGAAGTAGAAGATATTATTGGATAGGGAAGATGTGGCAGAGCAGTAGGTTTCTAGCTTCTTATCAGAAGTATCTAAATCCCCAATTCTATTAAAACTCTCAAGTAGAAAACTGGAAAATGTTATTAGATCAACAAGAGATTAACCTTGACCCTGCATAAAATATTCACCTGGTGTACTTCCAGTCCTCTTCGTCTACCTCCACCAGTATACTGGTTATACCCAAATGCAGCTATATATACTTTCGAATTAGCAACCTAAAGAGTTTCACTCTAAACACTGCAATGCAGATAACTGTATTTTCAATTCAAGTCCCTTTGATCCATGTGAGGTTGAGGACCTCATTATCCCCCTGCAAAATGTTCCACCTAGTTCTGACCCCTGCCTCCTTTGACAGTCAGTGCGCTGCAGAAAGCCCCAGCAGTTGGCACGAGCTTCCTCATTCTGTCAGATGTGCTGCAGTGGTACGCTGACCGTGTGCACTGGCCCTCCCATGTACTCATCTTCTGACAGAACGAGTGGTTGAGCATCAGTGCACTTAATTGCTTCCATTTCTGGGGCAGGGCTAGGTAGATGAGTTATGAAACTCCAGCCAGCGGACTCATCAAACAGCAGAAGCGAATAACTCGGACCAATGTTATGCTATGGGGCCGTGCACGTGTCTGACAATTTCCTTTGACAGTCTATTCGAGGAAAGAATTCCAGCATGCATGATTTGCATCCGATACTTGAATCGTATTTTGCAATGCAAGTCAATGAGTCCGTGAAAAACTCAAACATCCAAGTTTGGTGTAATTTTTTTCCATCTTCTGTTCATTCAACTAAATCGGATCACACTGTAATTACACTCTGATCAGAGTGTGATTAGCATAATTGGACCGATTTTCTTGGATGAGAGTAAATACGGCCTTATTCTTAGGCCTCATTTAGTACGTCAGTGATTTTTCTCATGTTAAGTAAGGTCCAGTTTTCATCAATTAGGCTATGTGCCCACGATCAGGATATAGCAGCGTTTTGGATGCAGTGCAATTTCACTGCTTCCAAAATGCTGCGTTCTAATCATGCAGGTCAATCCAAATGTGTTTATTGAACCGCATCTTTTCCGCATCTAGTGGATGGCTATGACTGAGACCAGCGTCTCTGCTGCAGATGATTGATAAGCTGAGGCTCGTAAAACCCGCACCGCAGGTCAGTTTACGCAGCGTTAAATAGAAGCACACTCAGCATGGGATTTCTCTACCTTTAGTGATTTTCTTGTATGGAAAAAAATGAATAAATTGCCAAACTTCTACCTATTACAATATTGTCAGTGATTTTTCACGCACCCATAGGCTTGTATTGGTCATGTTAACATGTCACAAAGATCAAAAACTGTATTTTTTTGCCAACATAGTGCCAGAAACAAACCCAAAAAAGCAAAACATGGACATGTGAACAGCTCCATAGATTATTACAGTTGTGGCCAAAAGTAATGACACCCCTGCAATTTTGTCAGATAATGCTCAGTTTCTTCCTGAAAATGATTGCAAACACAAATTCTTTGTTATTATTATCTTCATTTAATTTGTCTTAAATTAAAAAACACAAAAAGAATTGTCCTAAAGCCAAATTGGATATAATTCCACACCAAACATAAAAAAGAGGGTGGACAAAAGTATTGGCACTGTTCGAAAAATCATGTGATGCTTCTCTAATTTGTGTAATTAACAGCACCTGTAACTTACCTGTGGCACCTAACAGGTGTTGGCAAAAACTAAATCACACTTGCAGCCAGTTGACATGGATTAAAGTTGACTCAACCTTTGTCCTGTGTCCTTGTGTGTACCACATTGAGCATGGAGAAAAGAAAGAAGACCAAAGAACTGTCTGAGGACTTGAGAAACCAAATTGTGAGGAAGCATGAGCAATCTCAAGGCTACAAGTCCATCTACAAAGACCTGAATGTTCCTGTGTCTACCGTGCCCAGTGTCATCAAGAAGTTTAAAGCCCATGGCACTGTGGCTAACCTCCCTAGATGTGGACGGAAAAGAAAAATTGACAAGAGATTTCAAAGCAAGATTGTGCGGATGTTGGATAAAGAACCTCGACTAACATCCAAAAAAGTTCAAGGTGCCCTGCAGTCCGAGGGTACAACAGTGTCAACCCCTACTATCCGTCGGCGTCTGAATGAAAAGGGACTGTATGGTAGGAGACCCAGGAAGACCCCACTTCTTACCCTGAGACATAAAAAAGCCAGGCTGGAGTTTGCCAAAACCTACCTGAAAAAGCCTAAAACGTTTTGGAAGAATGTTCTCTGGTCAGATGAGACAAAAGTAGAGCTTTTTGGGCAAAGGCATCAACATAGAGTTTACAGGAGAAAAAAGAGGCATTCAAAGAAAAAAAACATGGTCCCTACAGTCAAACATGGCGGAGGTTCCCTGATGTTTTAGGGTTGCTTTGCTGCCTCTGGCACTGGACTGCTTGTCCGTGTGCATGGCATTATGAAGTTTGAAGACTGCCAACAAATTTTGCAGCATAATGTAGGGCCCAGTGTGAGAAAGCTGGGTCTCCCTCAAAGGTCATGGGTCTTCCAGCAGGACAATGACCCAAAACACACTTCTAAAAGCACTTGAAAATGGTTTGAGAGAAAGCACTGGAGACTTCTAAGGTGGCCAGCAATGAGTCCAGACCTGAATCCCATAGAACACCTGTGGAGAGATCTAAAAATAGCAGTTTGGAGAAGGCACCCTTCTAATATCAGGGACCTGGAGCAGTTTGCCAAAGAAGAATGGTCTAAAATTCCAGCAGAGCATTGTAAGAAACTCATTGATGGTTACTGGAAGCGGTTGGTCGTAGTTATTTTGGCTAAAGGTTGTGCAACCAAGTATTAGGCTGAGGGTGCCAATACTTTTGACTGGCCCATTTTTGGAGTTTGTGTGAAATGATCAATGTTTTGCTTTTTGCTTCATTCTCTTTTGTGTTTTTTTCATTTAAGACAAATTAAATGAAGATAATAATACCAAAGAATTTGTGATTGCAATCATTTTCAGGAAGAAACTGAGTATTATCTGACAGAATTGCAGGGGTGTCAATACTTTTGGCCACAACTGTATGGGCACGTTCTTTATGTGGAAAATACCAATAGAATGTGCACAAAAAAACCGACGTCTGAATGAGGTGTAACAGTGAGAGCCCACCAAAGATAACCATATTCTGGTAATTAAGAAATGTAAGCCATCCAATATTATAAAAGATAGTGGTGATATACTTGAGATATACATATCATTTTGCATTACATCCAGCAAGACCATTCATAGTATACAGGTCCTACTCTTCTCTGTCTCCCTACAGCCGGCCACAAGTAGCAGGGAGCCTTTGTCCTCTCTCCTCCGTGATAACAGCCCACCGCATACACACGCAAAGCATAACTCATACGGTTATAATGCTATAACAACATTACACGTGGAACATGCCAAGGGCAAATGTCCTGTCTTGTTTCATGTTACCTCCCTTCATTTTATTGTAGGCCTTGCTCAGCCAGAGCTGTAACTCAATAGAGGGACAGAGCTTATTACTCACAATAACAAAATTAAGTGACAGCAAATATATTTTGGTTCGTTGGTTCTCGTTGAATGCCGCAGGTAAATCAGGGCCAAAAAAAAACATTGAAGATGCTATTTTTTATGTCTAGTCTGCAAGCAAAGCACCAGTAAAATATACACGTGAAAAAGGTCTATTGTGCTGGGAGGCAACACATGATTACACACAGGGGCACAGATACATAGGGTGCAGAGGTGGTGTCGGTATTACCAACGTGATATTTTATTTTTTTATGGACAAATAATAAAAAAATCACAGACAATATATTTATGGACATATTGGAAAACCCTAACAAATCATTTATTTTAATCACTTAGGCTAAGTTCACACTTGTGTATGGCTGGTCTGCGTATCGCTCCGTATGTCCTCCCTTAAGCTCTGCCTACTTCCACATGCGCCCTGCGTTGTCCTGCACACCTATCTTTAACACTGGGTACACAGAGACATGAGTTGTATGCAGATGCATCCGCATGCAGCGTTTTGACGTGCCCGCCGACCGCACAGAAATACAGCATGTTGTGTTCCCATGCGGTCAGCGGTCACGTCAAAAGGCAACATGCGGAAGCAAACGCATACAACGCATGTCCCTGCGTACCCAATGTTAAAGATAGGTATGCAGGACGCATGCGGAAGTAGGCAGAGCGCAGCCATACGCAAGTGTGAACTTAGCCTTATTTTGCACTATTAATTCCACAGTCCTTTACAGATATTATCATTGCTCTCCCCATTGGGGTTCACAATCTATATTCCCTATCAGTATGTCTTTGGAGAGTGGTAAGAAACCAGACAACCCGAAGGAAACCCACCAAACATGGAGAGAACATACAAACTATTTGCAGAATTTTTCCTCGGTGGCATTTGAACCCAGGATCGCAGCACTGCAAAGCAACAGTGCTAACCACTGAGCCACATGATCATTATGATTATCAGTGATTCGTGTCTACAGCTCATAATTCTGATGAAGACATCAGCTGCATTCTCTGTAAACTGTAAAATGATGATACTTACAGTCAAAATAATCTATAAAAGTTTCTTCAGCTTCAACAAAATCATGGATGACTTCGACTTTCATTCATAATACTTAAATGGGTTGTCTACTACTAGGACAATCAATTTTTGATCAAAATGTTTGGCCCCCTTAAAATAATTAAGCCCATACTCACCTAATGTGCCAGCGCTGTCCCCGTGGTGTCGTCATTCGCTCTCCTTGGGGTTCTCGTGCAGTGTTGAGACATGTGACCCCGGAACCCAATCAGCACTGGTGAGAACCCAGTGAGACATCCAGCACAACCATAGTATTTCCTATTAAGAGACCCATAAAGAAAGGGCTACGCTTTCTGTACACTATCGTAATCAATAATTAGAAATGAGTGAGCTGAGCACTAAAATACTCAGGTGGTCGTTGTTGGAATCAAGCAATTCCTAATACTCGCATGCCCGTTTTGAGTATCGAGCATATTGGGAGTCAATGGGAAAGCCAAGCTTTTTTGTGCCGGCCCTACAAAGAGGGCAAGGGACAGTGGAAATGTTCAAATGTATGGGAATAGTGCTTAGGCCAGTTTCACATGTCTGTTTTTTTCCAATACCGGAAAAAACTGTACCGGAGATATCCATGTCCATGTGTACGTGTGTGTAATACTTGCGGCACACATGATGCATCTCCATTACTAACCTCGGGGCTTGATGTCACCTGACAATACAAAGGTGACATCAACCCCCAACTATCAACCCACTTGCCACCACTACAGGGCAAGTGGGAAAAGCCTGGTGAAGTGCCAGAACTGGCGCATCTAATAGATATGCCTTTTCTGGGCAGCTGCGGGCTGCTATTTTTAGGCTGGGGGGCCTATATCAATGGCCCCTTACAAGTATGAGAATACCAGCCCCCAGCTGTCAACTTTAGCAAGGCTGGTTGTCAAAAATGGGAGAACCCCACAGCTTTTTTTATTTATTTAAATAATTTAAAAACAGTGTGGGGACCCCTCTATTCTAGATAACCAACCTTGCTGAAGCTGACAGCTGAGGGTTGCAGCCCCCAGCTGTAAGTTTTTCCTGGTTGGCTAAAGAAAATAGGGGGAACCCATGCCGGGTTTTTCATTAATTTATTTAGTCATATCGCAGGTGGCGGGAGAGGAATACCCCGATCATCCGCTCCTGCTGTCACTATTATTAGCGGCAGCAGGTGTCGGATGATGGGAGTAATAGTCCCAAAAGCCCCCACCTGCTGTCATCATTCTGTCTTTAATATAACTCTCACCATTCTCCCCTGCTCCCACCGATCGTCGGCAGAGTAGGGAAGCATGATGAGAGCCGTCTTCAGCACCCACCGCCAGGGAACAATGCTTACTGTAGTGCTTCTTCCCCGATGCCGATGCGTGTCACATGGATGACATCAATGTGTGTTCTCCATGTGCACGTGTGTGGGACATTTTGCCGCCCATGCTGATGGTAAAAAACGCACATGTCTACGTGTGGGGCACACGGACACACGGTCCATGGAAACACTGACATGTGCACAGACCCATTCATTTGAATGGGTCTACGTGTGTCAGTGTCTCCAGTACGTGTGAAAATTGTCACCACATGAATCAGAAACACGGATGTGTGAAAGAGGCCTTAATGGAAGAACGGCATGGGGAAGACCCCTGGAAGCATCTTTGACTCCCAAATCGCTGCTAAGATCAATGGAGTCACATTTTTACGCCACTTTAGGGACTGACATTCCAAACCCACGAGAAATTGTGTTTTACAGGAAAAAAAATGTTAAACACTTTTTCCTGGAAAATGACTTGTATATAAGGCAAAATTTAAAAAGGATTTTAATCATTTTAATTTCACTCCTTCACTCCCTTGGGTTTTTCCTTTTTTGAGGTTTTGTTTTTATGTCAATATGGCCATTTGAGGGCTTTTTTTTGCGAGACGGGTTGTTCTTTTGAATGACACCAATGGTTTTCCTGGAAAATAGGAAAAAAGTTCAAAGTGCGGTAAAATTATTGTTTGTTTGTTTTTTTACTATGTTCACTAAATTAGAAAACTGACATGCCATTATGATTCTCCAGGTCATTGCGAGTTCATAGATAGCAAACATGTCTAGGTTCTTTTTTATTTAAGTGGGGGGGGGGAAATATTTTGAAATTTTTTTTTTTACATTTTCCGAGTCCTGTAGCATCTCATTTTTGTTATCTGGCGCTGGGTGAGGGCTTACTTTTTGTGTGCTAAGCTGTTGTTTCTATTGATACCATTTTGTTGTAGATACAATCTTTTGATCACCCATTATTGCATTAATGCAGTGTTGCGGCAACCAAAAAAAAACCATAATTCTGGTGTTTTTGATTTTTTCTTGCTATGCCGTTTACCGATAGGTTTAATTCTTTTCATATATTGAAAGCTGGGGCTGATACCAAATATGTGTATTTTAAATTTTTTTAATTGTTTTATTTTGTTTTATTTTGAATGGGCCTGGATGGGTAAACCTCTCCCTTTTTGCTGTTTTCTTGTATTATTATTATTATTATTATTATTATTATTATTATTATTATTATTATTATTATTATTTATTGTTATAGTGCCATTTATTCCATGGCGCTTTACATGTGAGGGGGGTATACATAAAAACAAGTACAATAGTCTTAAACAATACAAGTCATAACTGGTACAGGAGGAGAGAGGACCCTGCCCGCGAGGGCTCACAATCTTCAAGGGATGGGTGATAATACAGTAGGCGAGGGTAGAGCTGGTCGTGCAGCGGTTTGGTCGATCGGTGGTTACTGCAGGTTATAGGCTTGTCGGAAGAGGTGGGTCTTCAGGCTCTTTTTGAAGGTTTCGATGGTAGGTGAGAGTCTGATATGTTGTGGTAGAGAGTTCCAGAGTAGGGGAGATGCGCGAGAGAAATCTTGTATGCGATTGTGGGAAGAGGAGATAAGAGGGGAGTAGAGAAGGAGATCTTGTGAGGATCGGAGGTTGCGTGCAGGAAAGTACCGGGAGACGAGGTCACAGATGTATGGAGGAGACAAGTTGTGGATGGCTTTGTATGTCATGGTTAGGGTTTTGTAATGGAGTCTCTGGGCAATTGGGAGCCAGTGAAGGGATTGACAGAGGGGAGAAGCTGGGGAATAGCGGGGGGACAGGTGGATTAGTCGGGCAGCAGAGTTTAGAATAGATTGGAGGGGTGCGAGAGTGTTTGAGGGGAGGCCGCAGAGCATGAGGTTGCAGTAGTCAAGGCGAGAGATGATGAGGGCATGGACTAGGGTTTTTGCAGATTCTTGGGTGAGGAATGAACGGATGCGTGAAATATTTTTGAGTTGAAGTCGGCAGGAAGTGGAAAGGGTTTGGATATGTGGTTTGAAGGAGAGATCAGCATCAAGGATTACTCCGAGGCAGCGAGCTTGTGGGACTGGGGAGAGTGGGCAGTCATTTACTGTAATTGATAGGTTCGTAGGGGGGGTCACGTGAGATGGGGGAAAGATGATGAATTCTGTTTTGTCCATGTTGAGTTTCAGATATCTAGTGGAGAAGAAGGATGAAATAGTGGACAGACATTGAGGGATTCTGGTTAGTAGGGAGGTGATATCTGGTCCAGAGATGTAGATCTGTGTGTCATCAGCATAAAGATGATACTGAAAGCCATGAGATTCTATGAGCTGTCCCAGGCCAAAGGTGTAAATAGAGAACAGCAGGGGCCCTAGGACTGAACCTTGTGGGACTCCGACAGATAGGGGGCGAGGTGAGGAGGTGGTGTGTGAGTGGGAGACGCTGAATGTCCGGTCTGTTAGGTATGATGAGATCCAGGAGAGGGCCAAGTCTGTGATGCCGAGGGATGAGAGGGTCTGTAATAATAGGGAATGGTCCACTGTGTCAAAGGCAGCCGACAGGTCCAGGAGGAGGAGGACAGAGTAGTGTCGCTTGCTCTTGGCAGTTAAGAGGTCATTGGTGACCTTAGTAAGGGCAGTTTCAGTGGAGTGGTGTGACCGGAAGCCAGATTGTAAGCGGTCGAAGAGGGAGCAAGAAGAGAGATGGGAGGACAGTTCAAGGTAGACGTGTTGTTCCAGTAGCTTGGAGGCGTATGGGAGAAGTGATATAGGGCGATAGCTAGATACAGAGGATGGGTCAAGAGAGGGCTTTTTGAGGATAGGTGTGATATAGGCATGTTTAAAGCTTGAGGGGAAAACACCAGTTGTTAGTGATAGGTTGAAGAGATGGGTTAGGGTTGGGATGAAGACTGTGGTGAGGTTTGGGATGAAGTGGGATGGGATCGGGTCGAGTGCACAGGTGGTGAGATGTGATCTTGAGAGTAGAGTGGAGAGTCGATCTTCTGTAATGGTGGAGAAGTTGGTTTTGAAGGTGGAGGGCTGGGAAGTCGGGAGGAAGGGCTCTGGGGGTTGTTGACCAAAACTGTCCCTGATGTCCCTGATGTCCCTGTATTATTGGAGGATTTTTAAGTCCTCTTTTTGTGCTATTTCAGTGAATGGGCAAGTGGGAGGGGATTTAAACTTTTATTTTTTTATATTTGTAAAATCTTTTTTTTTTACTGGTTTCAATAGTCTACATGGAAGACTAGAAGCTGCAGTCATCCAATCACCTGTTCTACACACAGCAGGGCTTCAGCTGCATTAAACATGTTAACAGCCACAGGTGGATTGCGATTCCACACACGGCTGTTAGGGGCACATGTCAGCTGATGAAGTCAGGTGACATATGCCAGACAACTTGTGGGCTCATCACCGGAGCCAGCATCAAATAGGGTTGTAAAGAGTTTAAGTAAACATAAATTGATTTTTTTGTTAAAAAATAGGACATTTCAGTTTAATTTATGACAGGAGCAAGAACTGCCAAAAATTAGGGACTCAGATACACCTTGTATTAGACATAAAGGAGGGCCTCATACACATTCTGTTCAAATTGTCATGTACTAGCTTGGCCCGTGCGAAATTTCCGCACATTGGTCGTCGAGGGCGCAGGCAATTTTAGAAAAAGCAAGCTGGTCAAATGTAAATGTATTTCATGAGCTGATGAACACAGACAGGTATTTGTATATGTAGATTGGTAATACAATAAATTGATTTGCTAAGTAGAGGTCAAAAAATGTCTTCCGGTTGAGGTGCCACCTGCAGGTCATTGTGTCTTTCTGCAGGTTTATGAAAATGAATGTTTAACCTGTATTTAGTGATAAAATCATGGTTGTATCGCTTGTTTGGCTCTTTTCTTGCTGAAGGGAGCAAGTTTACCTTTCAAATGGTGTATCATGTGTGTGTGTGGGGCGAAGTAATCAGCGAAAAAGCAGTGCATGTTTACAAATGTGTTTGCATATGTGACTCACCTCCAGTGAAGTGTGCAATCCTCCAATGTGCCTGAAATAGGCTGGGCAAGCATTTGAGCAAGCTGGAGAGACCCCAAGGCAAATGTTTGGATTTGCTTGTGATGTCTGTAAGCAGCTATGTGGTAGTGTGCTTTGTGGTAGTGTGCTGCCACCTGCAGGTAATCTGACCTTTCAAATGGTGTATCATTTGCTTGTGTGGGTGGAGTATGAACGGAGCAAGTGTGCAATTCAATAGGCAGCGCATGTTTACAAATGTGTTTACATATGTGCCTCACCTGCAGTGAAGTGTGCAATCCTCCAATTTGGCTAAAATAGGCTGGGCAAGCAGTTTGGCTAGCTGGAAAGCCCCCAAGGCAAATGTTTGGATTTGTTTGTGATGTCTGTAAGCAGCTTTGTGGTACTGTGCTTTGGGGTACTATGGTGCCACCTGCAAGTCATTTTTTCTTACTGTTGGTTTATGAAAATTAATGTTTAAACTGTATTTTGTGATCAAATCGTGGGTGTGCAGTTTTTTTGGCTATTTTCTTGCTAAAGGGGGCAAGTTTACCTTTCAAATGGTGTATCATTTGTGTGTGTGGGTGCAGTATGAGCGGAGATACAAAGTAATCACCAAAAACCAGAGTTTAGAAATAGTAGAATAGATTGGTACTCCAAGTCTCAAAAACTCCAAGTTTTTTCAGGCTTATATAGCAACGAAATGTACCCAAGAAGATGTAATATAGATAATTTTTTAACAATGTTTTGAAGATTATATATACGTTACCAATGAAAAGTACTCCAGACCACAGAATAGTCTATGGGTGAGCAACATTATACCGCTAAATTTTTCTCATTCCCATCCTCAGCTCATCCATGCAGGAAAGATGGGATAAAGGTTGTGTAGCTACTAGCCTCTGCAGCGCTAGACACCAGCTCCAGTTCCTCCTCCTCAGCCTCCACCTCCTCATTGATTCCCAATCTGTGCTGACCAGATGAGATGAGGCTGGGCTAGCTACTCTCTCTCTCTTTGTTATGTCTTTCTCCATCCCCATCTAGTTCACATGCAAAGGTTCATGTTTAATTGTAAGCAGCGACTGCATAAGTAGGCACAGAGATGCTTGCCCAAACTATGGTGTCTTCGCTACTCACCATCTTTGTGTAGTCCTTAAAGTCTTGAGACCCGCACAAATGTAAGATAGCCATGCCCACTCTTCAGTTGTTATATGCCAAGGATGACAGGAATGACGATGGATGTATTGGATCTGGTACTCAGTCACTGACCTCTTTTGCTCACAAAGCCTTGCCAGCGTGTGCTGGCTGTGGCTAGGGAATTTGAGCTCAACTTCTCAAATACGTGATAAACCACAGTTAATTTATGTTTTAAGGGAGAGGGTGGGGCTATCACATTTTTCCCACAGCGCCCTGTAGGTTTGGATTTCCTCTTCCCTTAATAATAAGGGAATAATTAATTTAAAAACTGCATTTTGTGATTACTTGTGTTATCTTTGTCTAATATTTAAATTTGTTTGGTGATCGGAAATATTTTTGTGCGACAAACATGCAAAAGTATAGGACATCAGGAAGGGGCAAACACTTTTTCACACAATTGTATAAAGCAAATACAATATTTTCAATCCTTGTCTGGGTGCTGGACACTTGAATGTATTCAAAGCCCTGTCAGTTTTTCATGGTCACTTCAAAGGGAATAGACAATGCAAAGTAGAACATTTTTTATTATTCTCTTTTTTTGTTTTGTTTTAGAATTGAATATCTGTAGTATTTTTTGTTGTTCTTATTCAGTGCATGTAATGTTATTAAAACTCCTCGAGTTTGACCTCAACACTGAGGTGCCAAAATATCAGAAAATTCTAACCCATATGACATTACCCTATGAGTATGCAATCAAATGAAAGGATATACAGTTGTGGCCAAAAGTATTGACACCCCTGCAATTCTGTTAGATAATACTCAGTTTCTTCCTGAAAATGATTGCAAACACAAATTCTTTGGAATTATTATCTTCATTTAATTTGTCTTAAATGAAAAAACACAAAAGAGAATGAAGCAAAAAGCAAAACATTGATCATTTCACACAAAACTCCAAAAATGGGCCAGACAAAAGTATTGGCACCCTCAGCCAAATACTTGGTTGCACAACCTTTAGCCAAAATAACTGCGACCAACCGCTTCCGGTAAACATCAATGAGTTTCTTACAATGCTCTGCTGGAATTTTAGACCATTCTTCTTTGGCAAACTGCTCCAGGTCCCTGATATTTGAAGGGTGCCTTCTCCAAACTGCCATTTTTAGATATCTCCACAGGTGTTCTATGGGATTCAGGTCTGGACTCATTGCTGGCCACCTTAGAAGTCTCCAGTGCTTTCTCTCAAACCATTTTCTAGTGCTTTTTGAAATGTGTTTTGGGTCATTGTCCTGCTGGAAGACCCATGACCTCTGAGGGAGACCCAGCTTTCTCACACTGGGCCCTACATTATGCTGCAAAATTTGTTGGTAGTCTTCAGACTTCATAATGCCATGCACATGGTCAAGCAGTCCAGTGCCAGAGGTAGCAAAGCAACCCCAAAACATCAAGGAACCTCCACCATGTTTGACTGTAGGGACCGTGTTCTTTTCTTTGAATGCCTCTTTCTTTCTCCTGTAAACTCTATGTTGATGCCTTTGCCCAAAAAGCTCTACTTTTGTCTCATCTGACCAGAGAACATTCTTCCAAAACGTTTTAGGCTTTTTCAGGTAAGTTTTAGCAAACTCCAGCCTGGCTTTTTTATGTCTCGGGGTAAGAAGTGAGGTCTTCCTGGGTCTCCTACCATACAGTCCCTTTTTATTCAGACGCCGACATGTTGTGAGTTCATTTTCTGGTCTACCATTTGTGAGTCCTCCTTCCAGGCTCCCTCTGGTGGTAACAGTAGGTAGAGAGGCTGATTTAATCAGTGGAGATCTGCCACCTGATAAGGAGGATGATGATTGGACCTCAGGAATCTCAGACTGGATTTAAGACAGCCGACGCCCTATTCTGGTGCTGGTGATTCCTTCTGGCTTGTCAGGTCTTTGTTCTCAGTTCTTTTCCAGTCAGCTCAAGCTAAGTTTTTCTGCCAATGTTCACACTTGATTTTGTTGGTCTATTCAGTTTTTTGTGGTCAGCCTGCCCCGGCTGGGGCTGTGCTGAATTTCCACTCTTATTTATCTGTATTTGCCAATTTGCTTTTTATCCCTTATTAGATTGGCCTCTTTTTGCTCTGTCTCAGAATATTTCAGAGTACTGATATAGTGGGAGAAGTCTAGTGACTTCAGGGTTAATATTGTTATCAGAAGTGTTGGACATTATTTTTGTAGGGTTTTTGGCAGATTGCAAACAGTGTCTTTCCTTTCCTATCCTTTCTAGTTAGTTTGGGCCCCATCATTTGCTCAGCCTATTTTCCTGCCTGTGTTTTTGTTTTCATCTTGTTTTACCGTCAATACATGTGTGGGGGCTGTCTTTTCTTTGGGGTCTGCTCTGGGGCAGTTAGTTTTCCCCTTTTCTTGCTTTACGCTGAAGTCACACACAACCATTAAAAAAGGGTCCCATTTTAACGGTCCGAAAGTGCACAAAGGTATCTTAACCAATGATCCGTTTTTGATGCGATTTTTCTTCATTGATGCGATTTTAATCGCATGTAAGCGTCCGTTTTACATCCGTCTGCCGATTTTTTTCTCTGACCATTGCAAAATTGACAAATAACCGTTCTTAGGCCTGAAACTCATTTAAAAAATCATCCCGCCCTATATTTATGGCCTCTCCAACAGGTGTGAGGCTGCTACCTTTGACATACAATCACTGCTTGGATTTGGTTAGCTTTGCTTTGTGCTAAACATGACAGACAGGCTCACTTTTAACACCACTGAGCGTGTTCTTTTCTATTGGGTTTTATCCCGACGTTTTGAGGAGCAATACCCTGTGATTGTGGATCCGAGGAGGCGTAGGAGAATGTGGGTCCCTCCCCTTTTGCTCCGAAGGATATCTAAAGGCCATTTCCACCATCTCTATACATCTCTGCGTAGCCATCCGGAGAAGTTCTATCAATATTGTCGGATGAGCCTTGCGACCTTTGATATTTTGCTGGAGATTGTGCGCCCTGGGATCACGTTTCAGGACACGAGGATGCGCAAAGCTATTTCTGCTGAGGAGTGTCTACGCCTCACCTTACGGTATGTCTCAAACCAATATGTTGATGATGTGTGAAGCTGCATATTTAATTAACACACCTTTAATCATATTTCGTATTGCCCTATTAATTGCCCTATTATCTTAATTTATTTCCAAAACATTTACCAACAAAAATTTTATGCTTGTGGCTTTCAGAACCAAACCATGGTATGTAATGTAATCTTCATCATGCCTACTTTAGAGTTCCTCGACTTTAAATGTGTTTTAAACTGTATCTGTTGTTTGTTTGGCTATGTCCTAATTTTTTTTTTTCCTTTGTTTTTTTAGCTTCCTTTCAACTGGCCTTTCATATGCTGGTCTGCATTTAGAATTTTTAATTGGGAAATCAACAATCTCTGGCATTGTATGGTCTACATGCTCCAAAATATGGACCAGTCTCCATCATGTGGTAATGCCGGAGCCCAAAATGCCTGACTGGTTGCGTATCTCCCGTGGATTTGAGGACACGTGCCAGTTTTCACAATGTATTGGAGCCCTAGATGGGAAGCACATCCGTGTGCGTAAGCCGCCAAACTCAGGGTCCCAATTCTATAATTATAAACAATATTTTTCTGTAGTATTGTTGGCTTTCGTTGACACTCACTACAGGTTTATAATTGTAGATATTGGGGCCTATGGAAGAACTGGAGACTCCAGAGTCTTCAATTCTTCCATTATGGGTCGGCGGCTGCGTAATAATGAGCTTGACCTACCACCACCACGTCAGCTTCCCAACTTAAATCTGGAACCGGTGCCTTATGTTATTGTAGCAGATGAGGCGTTCCCATTGAGCAGACATGTCATGAGGCCATATCCACGACGAACCCTTGACCACCGGCGTAGAATATTTAACTATCGCCTATCACGTGCTCGGCGACTGGTGGAATGTGCCTTTGGCATACTTACTACAGTCGGCAATTCAGCTGAGTGAAGCTAATGTCAATGAAGTTATTAAAGCCTGTGTTGTCCTACATAACTTCACAAGGATACATGACTGCCCCTCATATGATGATGCTAAAGTGGACTCTGCTAGTGTGTCTAGGCCTAGGACACATGTAAACCCACCCCGTCGTCCAATTTCCGGACTCAAAGTCCGTGATGTGTTGACAAATTATTTCGTAACACCTCAGGGTGCAACTCCATGGCAAGATGATGCCTTATCTATGTAGTGGTTTGTTAGTGTTGTGTTCTCATAAAGATTTTTGGCTTTACCTTTGTGTTAATTTTTTGTTTTACCAGTACTTGTTACTATATCTATCAAACACATTACAGAACATGTACGTACATGAACAGACACACATAGTGAATGTAAACAAGTTTATTACTTTTTTTTTGGGTTATTGCGGTAACATAGAACCATAGTAGTTGCCTTTGGCCTAAAGTTATCAGCACATTAGGATTAAACATTTCAAGGCAAACAAAAAACATCATGGACAATACACCAAACCTAACAACAAGGTAAAAATGAAAACCTACAAGTCATGGTAGGTTGGGGGTGGTGAAGGTGGGGGGGCCTGTTTGGACATTTGGCCTTGGTTGCTGGGCCACATCTCTGTCCCCCTGTGCACTGGTAGGTGGCTGTGCCATCTGTTGCATCCTGGCAGGATTTATTTGTGGGTTTTGGTAGGGGTAATTTTGTAATTGTTGTGGGTAGTCCTGGTAGGGCTGCCCAAATTGCCCATATCCCCCAATATGTCCATGTCTAACATACCCTTGTTGGGGCCAACTACCAACATTGGGTAAGTTAAAGTGGCCATATTGGGCATGTGCGCCCTGGCCCATATATTGGACCTGTGGAGCCACATTGGGGATGTGTGCAGGCTGAGGCGGAGGTGTTGCCACCCGTGGAGGAGGAGGAAGAGGAACAGGTTCCAAGGATGGTTGACTTGTCACATCAAGTCCAACCAGCCTATCAATCTGATTCTCCTCTGACAGCTGCCACCTTTCAAGAAACTGAAAGACACTGCGGGGATTATTGGGTGGTGTGCTGGCATCCAAGATGATTTGGAGAGCCCCTCTCGTACGCAGCCTGTACCCATGGGGAATTGCCCTCAAATACTGTGCCAGACTGCGCCCATATGCCTCCTCCCCATCATCATGAGCAGCTGTCGACAAGTAGTCCAATACACCTCGGTCAACCTGCATCCTTGTTCACGAAGCTGCTCCTTCTCTCCTGCGCCTGCCTCGTCGTGGTAGGGCAGAAGGCTGTGGCGAGGTCTCCAGTGGCATGGTGGGGCTGCTACTGTTGCCCCGGTCATCAGGCTGTGCTGGCTGGCAAACTGATTCTGGTGGTGGTGATCTTGGTGGTGGTGCTGGTGTTGCTCTGGGAAGTCCAGAAGATGGGCCGGAGCCTGCAGCAACATCCGACTCAGGATCATTCAGCACCTCAGAGTCGGAACCCGTCTCCCTCTCTGTGAGGTTTGACTCAGTGCAGCAATGGTAAAAATCACATCAAGTAAATTGTGCTTACAGAATATACAAAGTACTACATTAAACCATGTACTTACGGTCTCAGCTCCATCACAGGAGCCAGGAAATGTTGGCGGTCATAATAGAGGTATTTCCTCTTTGTGGTTCCGGCCGCTCCACTACGGGACCTCAGCTGTCTCTCCCTCCTATATGTGTCCCTGCAGCTGCGCCAACGCCTTGTCACATCAGTCACTACAATGTTAACAAAAACACAGGATTTTGTTACAACACACATATGGCTATGGAATCAAGGGTTACCCAATGCTTAGGCACACATTTTACAAATGATAGGATTTATATTCCTGTTGACTCCACACCAATCAACCAAAAAAAAAAAAGATTGAGGCCTACTACAAAGGACCTTTGAAACAACATATTTGCTGACCAAATTTAAAAAATCCTGTGGTAATAATGCGAACATCTATGCTGTTTTTATTACAAAAACACTAGTTATATAGTGGCTAAGATACGGGCCCAAAAAAATAGAAGATCACTGCATTTGGTGGCAGAACAATTAGCTAAATAAATCAAAATTTTTTCATGCAAAATCTTCATGCTGCCACCAGTCAGGGATTTGGAATGTAGATGTAGTAAATATGGTCCAAAAAAATAAAGGCGAAGTCATTAATTACTGATATCTGAGCAATGACTTATTGGGCCTTACATTGTGCAGATTAGATTAGGGGATTTGATTATGTGAACACATTCTTTCACTTACTAATTTGGTCCCGCTCCTCCCGAGGTCGTGCCGCATATCCAGGGAACATCTGGCCACAGATTCTTGTCCACACTGCCTCCCTGCGTCTGCGGTCAGCATAGTGGGGATCTCTCTGGTCCCATAGTTCTGGCCTCTCCTGGACCAGAACTATCAGCATTTCCACATTCACTGGCGTGGACATGATGGAGGACTCCGTGGAGGCGTTCTTCCTGGTTTTTTTTTATGCTGCTTGAGAAATTTGCATACCCAAGCTTCCTGGCCATGCCTCCTCCTCTTTCCTGTTGCCCAGGAGAAGTCTTGCAATTTAATCGCAAGTCACACGTGTAGTGCATTTTCCATGCGATTTTTTATCGCATCCATAGACTTGCATTGTCGAATCCGATCCGAAAATCGGTGACAATCGCAGCATGCTGCGATTGTCTCGGTCCGACGATCGGATCCGATAAAAAATCGCATGATGTGAGCAGCACCATAGAATAACATGGGTCCGTTTTAATCGCTAGTGTGACCCCGGCCTTAGGCTTATTTAGTCCTCCGGCTGTTACGAAGCGTCTAGGTTCATCGTAGGAACGCTCCATGGCTGCTGCTAGTTGTGTGGTTAGGATCAGGGATCTACAATCTGCATAGTTACTAACCTCTCTGGTTTACGGTGACTTAGCTTGTTTTGTTTTTTCCTCCTCGGTGACCCATTCATAACACCGACAGATAGTACGGGTTGACACTGTTGTACCCTCGGACTGCAGGGCAGCTTGAACTTGTTTGGATGTTAGTCGAGGTTCTTTTTCCAACATCCGCACAATCTTGCGTTGAAATCTATTGTCAATTTTTCTTTTCCGTCCACATCTAGGGAGGTTAGCCACAGTGCCATGGGCTTTAAACTTCTTGATGACACTGCGCACGGTAGACACAGGAACATTCAGGTCTTTGGAGATGGACTTATAGCCTTGAGATTGCTCATGCTTCCTCACAATTTGGTTTCTCAAGTCCTCAGACAGTTCTTTGGTCTTCTTTCTTTTCTCCATGCTCAATGTGGTACACACAAGGACACAGGACAGAGTTGAGTCAACTTTAATCCATGTCAACTGGCTGCAAGTGTGATTTAGTTATTGCCAACACCTGTTAGGTGCCACAGGTAAGTTACAGGTGCTGTTAATTACACAAATTAGAGAAGCATCACATGATTTTTCAAACAGTGCCAATACTTTTGTCCACCCTCTTTTTTATGTTTGGTGTGGAATTATATCCAATTTGGCTTTAGGACAATTCTTTTTGTGTTTTTTCATTTAAGACAAATTAAATGAAGATAATAATACCAAAGAATTTGTGTTTGCAATCATTTTCAGGAAGAAACTGAGTATTATCTGACAGAATTGCAGGGGTGTCAATACTTTTAGCCACAACTGTACAGTGAAAACACTTGTTTTAAATGACCACCCAAAATTGCTGTCTAATTAAATGGAGGAACTGAAATTCTGTCACACTATATCTGGTCTGGGCAAAGTGATGGGATCTCAACGAGGTAATATTTTGGAGATCTCATTGTATTAGTTTAAATAAGAATGCCAATACTTGTCCAAAATATTATAGTGATTTGTCACACAGGAGCATATTATGTGATAGATGCGGTGCATCTTGTAAAGGGCATGTCAAACTCAAATACAAAGAAAGCCAAAATTAAAAACTTAGACAAACTCATGAGCTAATCTTGATATTTATTAAAAAGAAGTCTACAATTGAGGAAGATTTCCTTATCATCAAATATATCTATGAATGTTCTCATATGGACATTTTAATGAATAGGTCTTAGAATAAAATATTTGAATAATATAATATGTTATGTAAGAGCAGTAAAAAGCGTATGGCCCAATATGGTTTAATTTAAATATGTAATCACAAAGGCTAAAAAACTTTGAATAATACAGATAATAAAGTAAGATGCAAATAAAAGTGCCCCCCAAATCAAGTATAATACCCCCACAGTGAATTCCTCCACAGTACACTGCACACTCACAGTATGATGACCCTACTGTACCCCCCTCTCAATCCACTGAGAAAAAAATGGTGACCCCATCACAGTATGATTCTCCAACTATAATCCGCACACAGCCCTCCTTTCAGTGTAATGGCCACAAAAATACTCCATACAGTATAGTGGCCCCACATAGTGCTCCATACAGTACAACAGAGACCTGCATTGCCTGCCATACAGTATAATGTTCCCACATAGTGCTCCATACAGTAAATTGGACCCACATAGTGCACCATTCAGTATAATGGCCCAGCATAGTGCTCCATACAGTATAATGGGCCTCACATAGTACTCTATACAGTATAATGGTCCTATATACAGTAGTCCTCCACACAGTATAATGGACCCACATAATGCTCCACACAGTATAATGGGATCCACATAGTGCTCCATACAGTATACTAGGTCCCATATAGTATTCCATACAGTAAACTGGGCCCAGAGTCGTGGGTAATATACTTGAGGGACATGCCTGGTACTGCATACATATCTTAAACATGGTGTATGCAGGGACATGCGTACGCATGCGTCGTTTCCCAGTGTGCGGCGGGGCAGGGCGAACAACATGTTGCATTTTTTGAGGCATCAAAAATCCGTCAAATATGCGCAGGTATGCGTATCGGATGAGTGCGTCAAAAAAGCACAGTACTGTCTATGGGAATGCATTGGTACGCAAGGACATGCGTACACATGCGTTCGAAACGCATGCGTACTTCAGAGTAAAAATATCCAGGAAGTTGTTTTCACTTCTACTCCTAATGTGTCCTCATACCCAACGTGTTCTCTGCCAATGTTTCTGACACAATCCTCCAATTGACTGCCATTTCCCTGTAACAACTTCCCCAACCACTCCTAGCCTACCTTCACAGCCCAACATCCCTCAGGTCCACAATATAACTCCCTCCCGTAGATCCCAAAAGTAAAGCCCTTTTTTTTCTTTTTTGTTTTTTATTTGTCAAATTTCCTCTTGTTATGTTTGTTAATAAAAATGCTTTTGGTTCACAATACCTGTTTCTATATCTCTTTATTTAAACATGTGTGTATTGTTGAGTGAAGTATTAACGGGTGTTACAGTAAAGGTGTTTATTATTAAAGTTACAGTAAAGGTGTAAGTATTAAAGTCAGCAAACATTACAGGTCCATAACATTAAAGGTACATAATATTACAGGTCCATAACACTACAGGTCCATTTAAGTTAGCGGTTTAAACCATTTAGTCTTGCCATGCCACACGGCCAATATCCGAAACAAAGTAGGCAGCAAATTTATCCCTCAATTGGGCAACTTCCACTGTTGTCCTCAGAGGGTGATCTTGGTAATCCTGCAATGTGGAATTAATAGGTTCCTCAAGTTCTAAGATGGGTTGCTCTTTTGCCAGAATGTAATTGTATAGAGCAACACACGCTTTGACAACCTCAACAATTGTTTCAATTTTTAGATTGATGGCTGTTCCCAAATGTGCCATTTAGATACCAGTAATCCAAAGGCACACTCCAGAGTTCTTCATGCCCTTGTCAGTCGGTAGTTGTAAATTCTTTTGGTGTTATTTAAGTCCCGAGTACGGTTTTATGAAGTTGGCACACATTTGAAACACCTCACCCCCAACCACAACAAACGGCATTGGCGGTCCTTCAGTGTTCGAAAGATGCTGTGGAAAATTGAAATTATTCCCATACAAATGTTGGCCCATGTCAGAGTTTTTGAAATTCTGCGAGTCATTTCCTCGTCCAAATGAGGCGACGTCCACAGCGACAAATCGACAGCTAGAATCTGCAATCGCAATGAGAACCATGGAAAAATATTTTTTGTAATTGAAATACTCGGATCCACTTCCAGCAGGTTTCAGAATCAAAATGTGTTTGCCATTCACAGCATTTAGAAAAATTACAAATGTCCTGAAATTTTGCAGCATTTTTTAGCCAGAGTTCAGTAGTGGGTTGGAGGAGGAATTCTTCATGCAGAATGTCACATAAAGCGCGGCAGGTGTCTCCAACAATCCCAGAAAGTGTGGACACTCCAGTCCGGAATTCAAAATGTAGAGATGATAAGGTCTCTCCGGAATCTGCCAAACAGAAAATGAAAAAAAATTAAATATATGGCTTTTATAACAATAATAATAACGACATGTGTTTGTTTTTCAAAATTATGTACGTCATGGTCACCAACAGACATTCCTCAGCAGGAATTGCTCGATGTACAGTAGCTGTGTGTCCTGCCTGGTGATGGATCCTCGGACATGTGGCAGCAAGTCATGGAAGCTCTGATCCAACATTCTCGTGTACTAGAAAAACTTCTCCGGGTTTTCACGTATCTCAGTGTACAAGGAGTGGTAGGCTCCATGGCTCTCTTGGACTTCAACGATGGGGTGTAGCAATGGCTATGTCTTCTCCGACTTTCTCTTCTTCTTCACAAGCAAAAGCAAAGGCAAGAGCCAATATCAATGTCAAATCAAGATGAACAAGGAAGATCTCCACGCTAAGATCCATCTTGAATGCTGGATACAGCAGCAAAAGACGAGGATTTCATCTGTGCAGTGCGTCTATATATAGAAATCCCATGAAACACGCACATTGGCTGTCTGGTGTCAAGGAAACTACTGGAAAAGCATTGGAAATATCGAACGCATGCGCAGAAACAACGCAAACGCATGCAAAAACGTATTCAAGTGCATGCATATGCAGTGTTTTTTTTCCGTCATGTGTAAGATGATGCCGATAAAAACACTGTGTAAACATGCGTTTTGCATGCGTTTGTGCATGTGGATGATGCGCTGCGGACTCAAATGCTAATGTGAACCTAGCCTAAGTCTACAGCTGTGAGCTGATATCAATAGCCTAGGAAGGTCCATGTTTTTATTACTACCTTCCCAGGCTATAAACATCTGCCCCAGCTGTACGCTTTCCCTCTGCTGGTTATTAAAATGTAGGGGGGTCCCATGCCTTTTTTATACAAATTATTCAGTAATAAAATGCATGCACAGTAAGCTACACACGCAAACCACTCATTATATACAGTATCTTACTCACATATTTATATCTATCTATCAATATATCTATGTGTATGTATGTATGTAAAAGCTAATGTTAAAGTGGCATTGCAATCGGACCGCATTCGCATGTAAATAGGATGTCACTCGGATGCTAGTTGTTAAAAATGGCATTGTACGCGCATGAAAATCACATGACACTTGCATGACATTCGTCCCACTTTTCTGGACCACTATTGGACCCTTTTTTTTTTTTATGGTTGTGATGGGTATGAGTCCTAACAATAAAACGTAAAAAGTTTACAATCAGACCGAGTACTTATTTATGCTACAACATCCATTTCATGATCACGCAGGTTTCTCATTTCACAGTCTATCTACTCTGACAGATGCGATTTAATTTTTTTTTCCTATGCAACTCGCTTGTATAATATATTTCACATTAGTGGAGGGCTTTGATTTTTCCATGATACAACAAGTCAGGACAAGTCTGGGTAAATGTCTGCCATAAAACACACTAGAGTTTAATTTTTATTTTTTTTGCAAAATAATAAGGCATATTCTATCATTTTTGTCCTCCCAGTTGACAATTGAAGAGCATTTTGGAATTTATAAGGCATAGAACTTGAAATAATTTAGAGGCCACACAAAGCAATGTTGCTTTTATTCAATTAACTAGCTGCAGCAATAAAAAAAATACAAATTAACAGACTAAAAAGTTCAAACGCCCACAATCGTATAGTTAACCAGGCAAAGTGCATGAAATTCTAACAGTGATACTCCCACAACACGACAAATGAGGGCGGACAACAGTAAATAGCTTGGAATTTACAGAATTAATAGCTAAGGGCAGGGAATGAAAGGCAACGTTAATGACTTACAAACTTTCTTTGGGAACTCTATAACATTTTGTTAGATGTATAAAAGAGTTTCATTAAACCCTATTTTCAAAGATTTGCACAAGACCCGCTCCAGGTCTATGTCTCGGAGCAAACAATAAAATAGTTGCATTTTGCTTGGATAAAAAATCCAGTAGTTTACTTTTTTTAAGATACTTTTCCCCTTTCCTGCAAGCTATATTGATTTCTATAGGATTCCAAGTTAGAGACGATAGTTACAGAAGCAATAACAGAATTTATTTTTTAGTCTGCGCTTGATGTTCTAGAATATGTTCATAATTTGCCCTATTTCCTCACTTTTTTCCCCATGTGGTTTTCTTTTGGCACGTTTTGTGCATTTTACAGCATTTTACTCCACCAGCTAAGTAAATAAAATGTATGAAATTTCATAAATTTCAGAGGGACTTTCAATAGGCTCCTGACTCAAAGCATCATCCCATGAGAATAGTCTTTCCTCCCAGATCCTAATACTTACGTGTCACTGTCAGAGATTGAGAGTGGCATTAAAGTGATTAAACAGGCAGGTGCCGGCTGTATAACTGTCACGGAGTGACTGACCAGTGCGACACGACCCAACGATTGGTCGGTCACCAAACAGCAAAACAAACAAGAGAACAACCGGGGACACAATTATAACGGTGGGCCCTGCGATAGGGAACGGGGAAATGGACACCTCCTGCACTCTCCTGAGGATGAGCCCTGCTCTTACTATCGTCCCTATACAGGTTCTTTCAACCTGTTGCCGAGCAGGATACCTTAGCCCTCACTTGCCCTGCACCTATCCCTAAGTAGGGAATTGGCAAGTGCGGACACTGGTCTCACCGCTGCACTAATATAACACCAAGAGAAGATATGACAAACAAGGGCAAGACAAACAACACTTAGCTTTCTGCTGTAAAGCACCGCACAGCAGGATAACGACACCAAATCACCATGAACAGCAGAGGCACCACCGCTCCCAACAAGCTCCTTCTCTCAGAGTGGTCGCTGCAGAATGACCTCTAACACCAATGGTCAGCTGATGCATCAGGTGACCTTTTAAAGGATGGTAGAAGTGGTCACCACCTGCATCAGCAAATTCAGCAGCAATGCAAATACACCAGTGGCCATGGGGGGAAAAACTGATATTAACCCCCGATGGCCTGATAGGAAAAAAGTTTTAATGTGAGAATCCAGGTCTGCCACGGATCCAAAAATGGATTGTGACAATAACGCAGCCAGCATCCTCAGTGTATGGTGCAAATTCGGCTCCTGAGTCCCATTTCTAGACAAACTCAATAACTGCCATGCAACAGGTATGTTCTTTATACACATTGGATGTTGGCTGATCCCTCTGAAATCTCTGGGTTCACCTGACTTTATTCTCTATCGAGTGTGAGATATAAGAATATTGCACACTAGTCTAAAACTGAGTCTTTTTTTCATCTGTGGTTTAATAGAGCTAATAGGTGTTATTTCTCCCAAGCACTCAGTGTCTTAATTATCACTGAACCTGAATGTTTCCATCAAGGCTTTTACAAGAACGTTCTACTTGGAAAACATTTGCAGGTCATTGTAGCTTTAGTTTTAAAAATACGGTATATCCTAAAATACACACATTTTGTTCTATGGTTCTGGTCACTGAAACCATAGCAACGCGAGATAACTCAATAAACCGTTAAGAACTAAACTAATCATATCACAAGTAAAGTGAAGTCAGGGCGGCCACCTAAAGGAACAAATCTGTTGTCTGAAATGTAATTATGAGAAACTTATCCATAACGCACATGACTTTGTGTACGAGGACAGGCAGTGAAATACATTTCATGCTGCCGTAGAGAGTGGGATTAGTTTAACCATTAAAGGGAGACTCAATTTATGATGCAAGTATCATACTTAATACACTAGAGCAGGGGTCAGAAACCTTTGGCCTAAGGGCCAAATTCATGTTTGCCTTTCACATTTTCCAGCAAGCAAGTACAATAGTGCTCTAGTTTTGATACCACTTGCCAACCTAAACTAAACAAGTCTTTGCTTTCACGATCCTTTACCACACAACCTTGTGTACTAACGAACCTTCTTAGTCCATGACAGCTCACAATTGCAGTATCAAGGCCCTACTTGGAGTCCTCGTCACACCAAGCCTTCCAGCTAACAACTCTGTTAACCAAAAACTCCTCACAACTGAGGAACTATTTTAACCACAACCCTGGTCACCAGGTATCCGAGCATCTGATACAACTTCTCAGTAGTCCCCATTGAGATTGCTTCAATCAGAATATCCAATGGACCCAGCCATGACTTTTCTTAAGTTTGATTCTTGCACCAGTAGCTTCCTCCAAGCTTTGTTTTTTCATTAAAACAGCCCAGGAATAAACTTCTTGAGCTCCACAGCTTTTGCTAAGGCCCCAAGTTACATTTCTTTCTTTCTTGATCACCACCAATTTTCTAAGTGGGGAAACCACTCCCAAACCACCAATCTGTTTTGTTCTGTTAATGAAGTTAATCTTTGCTTCCAGCTCACTGCCACCTCTCAGGTGGTCTGCGTCAGTATCAAAACCTGCTATGTGGTAGACTGCAAATGAAAAAAGCATAATAGAAAAGGCAAATAAAATATTAGGATGTGCATAATTCATGCAAGTTACTTATATCCATATCTAGGAATCTTCATAAAACCATAAAAACTGAACAAACCAAAAAATGAGAGCACACATGTGTTTTCTGACATCATCGGTAGTAACAAAAAATGCTCCTGCATCATCCCCCTGGGTTACTAGAAAGCTGCATGGGTAGATAGATGGCAGGGACAGACAGTGATCACTCTACCTGCTGCAATTTACTCCATCCCAAATCTCTCTCCTTCACAGACACAGAACCAGAAGGTAAAATGTTTCCTCCTGTTCATCGAGTCAATCTAAGAAACTGGGCTCACATGTTTTTGCTTCCCCATCCTCTCTAAGGCAGCAGGCGATCTTGCCTCTACCAGTACTTTCCCATTTTTAGGTGCTGCTTAAGACCTCCGTGACCTCTCAGGCTCATTGCACCTGGAGGTTCTCACTTTTAAAGGTTTGTACTTTCTGGGGGGGGGGGGTTATCACAATTGTTTATTTTGCTCCTTTTATAAATGGATAATGCAAAGTTTATAGATATTTCACAAAAATAAGTAGGGTTTTCTTAGAAATGGCCTCTCAGGCACAATGCGCCTGAACACGTAATAATGATCTCTGTCATATGATCTGATAATATTACCTGCTAACCTTGCTTTTCTCTCTGCCAACGTGTTTCTCCTGCTGAGCTTTTAACCTCTGAATCTGAGTGAACCTGACTACAGTAGCATCTAAGTGCCTTACAATTAAGTTTTTTACGTAATGTTAATGTTTAGTAATAGTTATGTCCTGAAAACTGGAGGTTAGTTGGTGGCGGTTGTGAAATTTTTTGTATCTGATTTCATAGACTCTCTTTTAATTCATACGTATGGAGAACACTAATTACTAATAGAGCCCTGAAATTGAGATAAGTAGATATTATAGGCGACTTTCTAACCCGTGCCTGTCAGGCACATTGCACCCGAATTCTGGTGCGCCAGAGGTACGCCTGATGCAGGATTATTACCAAGAACTCCCCAAAATAAATCATCAATAAGAGATCATTAAAGGGACTGTCCACTACTTTGATATTGATAACCACCCTTAGTATAGGTCATCAGTATCAGATTGTTGATAGTGTGACACCTGGCACCTCACGCCTACCAGGTCTTTTTAGATCCGGTTACAGACGAATTTTAAAGGTGTACAAAACTGAAACATCATAGCTTCATTCACTGTTATTATCTGGCCACCGCCAGAGCTGATCACCTATTTGTTTTGGATGAACTATCCAATATCAAAGTAGTGGACAACCCCTTTAAATGATCTATTTATTCAATTGAATTTCCTGATCAGCAAATTGCAATGACTGTGTGCTCCAGTGAGCCCATTCTTACAAGTCTCATTAACTTGTACTAAACTAATGCATTGCAAAAACAAATATTTTTCATTAATTCATAGTCTACCGAAATATTGCAAGAAGCAACATTTTTGCAGAATCAAAATAAAACTAATATCTTTTTTGTTTGTTAGCTAAATATACAGCAAGCTGGACAACATTTGGGAAAACACAGCTGCCACCCTCACTTGGCATTTATGTGGCATCTGCACATGGGTATAGAGTAGCTGTAGGACAGGAAACCGAGAGGAAAAATACAAGGCAAGAATAACTTTTCTGGGCTGAGGAAACCTTCAGTGCATTATGGGGGTATACTATGGCCTGTGCAGTTGTGATTTGATTTGGGTATTTATTTTATGAAAATGTTGAGAGGGCTGTTTTTTTCCTCTTTTTTATAGGAAGCATAGGCAGCACGGTGGCTCAGTGGCTAGCAGTCATGCAAGGAGTTTTTATGTTCTCCCCATGTTTATGTGGGTGTCCTCCAGGTTCTCCGATTTTCTCCCTCAAACCATAGGCATACTGATAGGGAATTTAGATTGTGTGCCCCAACGGGGACAGTGATGATAATGTATGTAAAGCGCTGAGGAATTAATAGTGCTGTATAGGCAAGTAAAATAAATAGAATAAAAATAAATAGGAAAATGTGTGGTCCTTAAAATCAGCGCCGGTTTTGTCATTTTAATGACTTTTGAGCTCTTTGACACATTAGCAAGAATAAGTTATCGCAATGACATAATGACATATGGAACTGAAGCATTTTATTAAAACAGCATCAATCATTAGTGATTACTAAAATGCTCAAGTACTTGGTACTCAAATCGAGTAGGTCGGACACTCGGATGGGCTTGACTCAAGTAACAGGTATAATAGAAGTCAATAGGAAACTCGAGGATTGTTCCATCAGACCCTTACAGGTAGGCTGTGGGGTAGGAAAATTGCTGAAATAGATGGAAGCAGCACTCAAATGGGATGGGATCAGCATAGGGAATATGCTTAGACTCATCTCTGACTCTCAGGTCACTGCTGGGCACAATGTTGTCAGAGTATTACGCCACTTTTACAGACTGACAATAAAACATACCAAACCAAAGATAAAATGGATTTTACAGGAGAAAACATTCTTTCCTGTATAATGACTTGTATGTAAGGCAACATTTTAAAGAGGAAAAAAGACGCCTCCTTCACTCCTTAGGCTATGTTCACATGTAGTGTTATTGTTGCATTTTAGCAATTTCTCTTTGTTTAAAATGGTGAAAAAATGCTGCAAAAACACTGAAAGAATTGATATGCTGCTTCTTTAAAAAATGCAGCAGTTTTCCATTTCAGTCAGGAAAAAAAAGAAATTGTGTGTATGAGATTTATTTATTTTTTCCATTTGCATGGAGTGGCGCTCCTAGACTGGTAAAGCCTGTGCACTAAGTACTGCTGTTGCAACCTAAAAACAAAAGTCCTTTTCAGGGTTACATATTTTCTTTTGTCTATTAAGAGTTGCTAAAAATTAAAAGAAAAAAGGACTCCTAAAAAGCCTGTATCAGACATAAAGGAGGGCCTCAAACATATTCTCTTAAAATTGTTAATTAGTGGGACTCCTAGACTCATAAAGCCTATGAACTAAGTGCAATGGTTTCCAAAAACAAGAGTAAGGGACTGCAATTCCCCAAGAAAGAGATGTATTGGAGGGCATCAGAAACATTTTTTTCACATTATTAAAGGAGTGCGACTCCTAGAGTGGTAAAGCGTATGCACTAAGTGCAAGGGCTGAAAAATATTTACCCATGGGGTGTTTAAATATATTTATGAATTCCAGGGGTAGGCCTCATACACATCCTGTAAAAATTATGTGATAGAAAATCATACACAGTACACCCTTTAAAAATTTTGAGCGAGGGTTGTATCATGACCTTGTAGATATCGTGGAGGAGGAGGGCACGAAAAGGAAGAAACAAGAACCATATACCTTTATTTGGTTGGAAAGAGGTGCTTAGAAATACACCAGTAAATAAGGAAGAAAAATTAAAATTGTCCTTATGTTATGCTGCTGTTGTCCGGTGGGGTTGAGAAGTTGGGCAGTCCAGGCCTTGTTCATTTTGATGAATCAGCCTATCAGCATTTTCAGTTGATAGACGGATGCGCCCCCCGGCAGCACTAAAAACTTGCTCTGACAAAACGCTAGTGGTCGGGCAGGCAAGCACCTCCAAGGCATAGAGGGATAGTTCATGCCAGATGTCCAATAGTTGTATGGCACAGAGGAATCTCGAAGGACGCTGGTACGGTTGGCTAAGTACTCCTTCACCATCTGCAAAAACGTTTATCTTTTTATCAGAGTACATCGAGCATCAGGGCCTGGGCACTGGGAGGGTCTAATGAAACTGTACCATACCTTTGAAAATCTTCCCCTACTTCTGTTAGACCTGGTGTCTTTCTCTTTCATCTCTACTCCATGGTTGTCCAAGGAACTATGACTTCTGCCACCAGTGTTTTCATATGGGAATTTTTGTACTAATTATTCAACTAGGGTCTTCTGGTATTAAACCAGGAGAGATGGAAAGTTCCCCTTGGAGTGTGGGTCAAGAAGGGTGAAAAACTAGCAATCGGTGTTTGCCAAAATGCATATAACACGAGGGTCATAGTTAAGGCAGAGGGATATAAAGCCAGCCATGTGTGCCAGTCTTCCAACAGGCAAGACTTCCCTTTCCTTACCAGGAGGACAACTATCCATCTCCTCCTCTTCTCTTCCCTCTCCTCCAACTTATCAGCTCGTCCACGCTGAGACGATGGGATGATGCTGGTGTGGCTAGTACACTCTGCAGTGCAGGCAACCATCTCCTGTTCCTCCTCCTCAGCCTCCTCCTCCTCATTATCACCCAATCTGTGTAGAGACAATGAGACCAGGCTGGGCTGGGCAGTATTACCCTGTCTATTTTCTCTTTCCACCTCCCCCTGGTCCACATAAAAAGCTTCCACTTTAATTGTGAGCAGCAAGCTTAAGATTCCTCCTCATCTGCACTACTGTGCTTGCTCTGCATGGCACCCACCCAGGTCGGGTCAGTGACTTCATCATCCACCACCTTGTCTTCCACTTCTGCACTCTGGTCCTTCTCCTGATTTGTTTACTTAACAACACAACTTGTTGGCTATTGTGTATCATCATCCACCTATTAAAATAGTAATTACAGTTTACCACCATCGTCTTCTGGTGACCATAGGTGCTCAAACATTTGGGCATCATTTCACACAAGTGACTCTTGTAGGATCACCCTCGTCTCCTGGTACTCACCATGGCGGGAGTAAGGAGGATTAGGGTGAGGATTATGTAGTGAAACTGGACTGTGTGGAAGACAGTGTGGTGCTGGGAAACAGACTGCAAGCATATCTGACATCCAACCAACCAACTGTTAGCACTGAATGGCTTCAAGAGTGGTGTCTCGTGCTGGCCTGCAATGTGGGATGGGAAGCTAAGTCTCATGGATGAGCATGTTACTTGTGCTCGCCCAGCAGGCGCAGTTTCACCTGGGCCACAGTCTTGGCCTCTGGGTGCACCGTCAGCAACACGTCCACTTCCCAGTCCCATACGGCATGCCATGCGCATATTAAATTAGGTATACAGCTAAGAGCTGTATTAATATGGACTAGAATGGAATAGATGTAGGCCTGAAAAGGAGTTTTGGTTTTAGGATACAGCAGCAAGGACTGTAAGGTAATAACCACTGCCTAGATGCCTTGAATGCAAAACTAGCCATTCTCCAGCGACTCTCCCTACATTAAATGCAGCTAAAGACAGTATTTCTAAGTAATAGAATAGAATAGATGTAGGCCTGATAAGGAGTTTTGGTTTTAGGTTGCAGCAGCTAGGACTTTAAAGCAATAACCACTGCCTAGTTGCCTCGAATGCAAAACAAGCCCTTCTTCATCAGCTTGTCCTACACTAAAGGCAGCTAAGAGAGGAAATAATAGGACTGGATTAGAATGAATGTATTAAAATAATTAATACACAAAAATGCCCATAAATCTCATATTCCCATAACAATGTGGGTACTATATACCACAGACAGAATGATGAATCACACTAATGATGACCATGTAGTAAACACAAGGCACCACTGAATGGTATATACAATAAAAATATTCTTTATTTGAAGAAAAATAAATAATGATCCTAAAAAAGAGGCATACATATAAAAAGGACTGTGCATCCACTTCTCACAACTTAAATGCTGGCTTGTGCCAATACTATACTGTGAATGAATTTAAAAAGATGTATGAATGTACATACCAGCGGTAGAACGGTGGTGAACCCTGGATGTCTCTCTGCCCCAACGCACGTTTCGCACAGCTTCTTTGGGAGGTCCTTTTTATATGTATGCCTCTTTTTTAGGCTCATTATTTATTCATGATAGGGCATTGTGGTCCTCTGTGATTGTTATCACATTGTGAAATTTATTGTATTGCGGTTAGACAGCATTGGTTTGTGGTGAGTCTATGGCGAGTGTGTCCCCATTCATTCATTCAGCACCTTGTTTATATATGTTTTCAATTATCTTCAAATAAAGAATATTACCATACCATTCAGTGGTGCCTTGTGTTTACTACATGGTCATCATTAGTGTGATTCCTTTAGAATGAATTTATGCCTGATAAGGAGGTTAGGTTTTAGTAAGGACTGTAAGGCAATAACCCCAGCCTAGGTTCCTATAATGTAAAACTAGTCCTTCAGTAACTCTACCTACACAAAATGCAGCTAAAAATGGTATTAATAGGTAATAGAATAGATGTAGGCTTGATTATGCCTGTTGGTTTTTGGTTTCAGCAGCAAGGACTGTAAAGCTATAAACCTGCCTATAGGCCCCTAATGCATTACTATCCCTTCTCCAGCAGCTATCCCTACACTAAACACAGCTAACAGGAGTATTTATAATGAATAAAATAGATGTAGCCCTGAAAAGGACTTTTGGTTATAGGTTTTAGCAGCAAGGACTGGAAGGCAATATAAACTCCCTGTGCCTGGTTGGCTCTAATGCAAACTTTCCCTTCTCCAGCAACTCTCCCTACTCTGTTACAGTGTGGCGAGCATCGTGTCTCCGAGTCTTATATAGACCCGATGACATGATGCGGCAAACCAATCACAATAATGCCAGAAGCCAACATGGCTACAGCACTATCGTGACTTGCAGGCAATTCCTGCATGTGTATTGGCTGAAATACAGGCGCAAAACATGTGGGGTGAGGACTCAAACATGTTCTCGAGCACCACGAGATACTCAGTCGAGTAATGGGCATGCCCGAGCACCCCAATGCTCTATCGAGTTTCGAGCAGTGATAAGCACGCTCGCTCATCACTATCAACCATCAAACTGTCAACTTAAATGTATAAACTCTAGTTTTAAGAGAGGCTGTGTCCAATATGCAACTCAGTCCTAGTACTGTGGTACTTGCAGGTACGCAGGATGCAGTGACGAGTCGCAAGACGGTTTGGTGCTTTTTTATAATAACGTTTATAGGCCTAGAGGTAACTATCCTCAGTCACAGCCTGAACAACAAAAAAGGGGTAACAAGGGTTGCCCTCGCAGGGGCTCTATACAAGCAAACACAAACGGGGTAGAAGGGGGGCGTGGCTATGTAGTGGAGTAGGAAAGACGCTCGTTGTGAGAGCTCCTGCCCATCCTGAATATATCCGATAACTACCGCCTGTCTAACGCTGTAAAACTAACAGCGCTCGGTGTCCCTGGTTACCGGGACCTCCCGGGAGCTCTGCGGAAGGACGCAGGACGGCTCCGGTGAGCAGGAAGTCTAAAAAGCCGGTGTGGATGGCGGGGCCCACACGAGGCGGCGGCCATCTTGGACGCGCGTTCTATCAGAGGGAATGCGGCGTCCAGCTTCCAGCGCTGCAGCGTCGCAGGACAGCGACCTATATCTGGAAGGATTTGAGGGATGTGCAGCGAGTGCCCTGAAAGATGGGCCCTGCATTAGTCCTTCTTTCTTAAACTGACTTGCTGCCTGTTGGTGACATTACTGTGGGAGAGCTTGCTCCCCCTCCCACTGCTGCTGTCTCTGAGGGTGGATTTCTCTCCCCCCCTGCCATAAGAAGCCTCAGTGATACGGTGTCTCCATATACACGGATACTGCTCCCGGCCCATAACTAACTAACCTGGTCCCTGCTGTGTCTATAACTGCAGTGGGAGGGATCCTGGACGGCACATTGCTGGTCATATTGGTGCACGTCACTGCCCTTAACCATGAACCGATCTAAAGGATCGTCGGCAGCAGAAAAATTAAAGGAATTTGTCAGACCCGACCCTTCTGAAAGTGTACGTTCTCTAAGGAATACCTCCTCACAACCTCAGCGTAAAAATCGTCCCTCGGGGGTGGAGAGGAGGTTGAACAGGAAGAAATGACTCTTAAGCAAGCATCTGAACAGTTGATGCAGGCTATCTCCCTCACCAGGACATCTCTGACGGAGAAAATAGAGGATGTCTACACTGAGGTGGGGAGACTCCGTCAGGATATGCAGGCCATGGAGGGCATATTACGGAGGTGGAGGCAAGAGTGTCCCGGGTGGAAGACACCATCACGCCTATGGAGGCTAAGTTAACCAAGGTAACGGGATCTATGAACGCCTGGAGGCAAAAGGCAGATGACCTAGAGAACAGAATGTGTCGGAATAACATCCGTGTCATTGGCCTTCCTGAGCGTTCTGAAGGTCAGCACCCTGAGCAATTCCTGGAGGGCTGGCTTAAGGCCTCTCTGAGAGATGAATTCTCCTCGATGTTTGCTGTTGAGAGAGCCCACAGAGTTACCACAAAGCCTCTGCCTCCGGGAGCCCCACCTAAACCCTTCCTGGCACGTGTCCTCAACTGTAAAGATAGAGACACCATTTTACGCCTTGCACGACAAAAGAGTCCCATCAAGTTCAACAATGCCGTGATTTCAATCTTCCCGGATTTCTCCATGGAACTCCAGAAGCAACGTGCACAATTCATCGACATCAAGAAGCGGCTCAGGGAAAGGAACATTGTATATTCGATGATTTATACGGCTCATCTTCGGATTGTGCACGAGGGTTCCTCCGTATTTTTGACGGATCCAGTGGAATCTACTGAGTGGCTGAGGTCCCATAAAGGATCTCCTGCAAAGGAATCCTAGTATGTCTACTTTCACCTTGATCCCTTAACTACAGGCTTAATTGGACCTCTCCTGGCGAGCACCCAGAGATCTATAATACCGGACACTGTTCAGTGATGGTATCCCCTTGCTTACTTTTTATTTGGGGCGTTGGACCTTGCTCCTATGTTATTAGATTCATGTACTGTTCTCTTTTTCTCAAAAGTTACTTAGGTAAAAGTTGCAGCCAATGGAAGTCCTGCTATTTATGTGATGTCCCTGAGTCCTACTCGGGCACCGATGCACATCATATTCAGATACGTGGAGATGGGTTCTGAATTAATATGCATGAGATGGAATGTGAGGGGTATCAGAACTCCCCGAAAAAAGGTTAAAGTATTCTCACAAATCAGGCACTATCGCCCTCACATTGTGGCTCTGGTCGAGACGCACCTGACCAGGGATACAGCTCGGAGCATACAAAAACCGTGGGTTCAGTGGTCCATACACGCATTTCACACCAGCTATTCCAGGGAAGTCTCACTACTAATACATAAAGATGTTAGATGGGAGGTCCGGGAGGCCCAGAGAGATTCTGAAGGGCATTTCATATTTGTGTATGCATTTATCAACTCTAGTAAATATGTTATTTTGTGTGTTTATAATCCCCCTCCAGCTGGTACGTCAATTCTACAGAAGGCATTGAGTTTTACCCTAAATTATCAGGACGCAGATGTCATTTTGTATGGGGGACTTTAATTTGGTTATGGATAGTCGCCTGGATAGGTTGAGAATAGATGATGGCATACAAAGTGGGACCCCGGCAGCAGCTAAATCCCAATTGTCACAGTTTATGGATGGCAGTGGATGGCTGGACCTATGGAGAAGGCACCATCCCGAGAGGAGGGAGTATACTTGCCATTCATCCACTAAGCGTTCCTTATCTCGCATAGATTACATCTTTGAATCTAACGGTCTGGCGATATGGGTGGATAACATTGAACATAGTAGTAGGGGGATTTCAGATCATAGTCCAATTATTCTTAAGCTTAAATATGGCCCACCGGGTGGTAGGATAGTATGGAAATTAAACCCTTTCTGGCTGAAGCTGGTAAAGTCACCTGACAGAACAATTGACCAATTACATGGCTTCGTCTCCGCCCACCCCGAACCCCGGAATGTTAACTTATTTTGGGACACATGTTATGAATGAGTCACCGTAGGAGGCAAAAACAGAAATACTAGCTAAGTCCAGAAAACCAGAGAAGTTGGCAGCTATCGGATTGCAGACCCCTGAACCTATCAACAACAACTAGCAGTAGCCGTGGGGGGTTCCTACGGTGCCCTAGACCCCTCGATCACAGCCGGAGAACTACATAGCCTAAAGACAGAAAGGGAATTCTAAACTGCCCCAGAGCAGACCCCAAAGCAATAGGCAGCCCCCAACATATAATGACGGTGAAGCAAGATGAAAAAACACTCACACAGATAGAAAGATAGGCTGAGCAAATGATGGGGCCCAAGCTAACTAGATAGGACAGGATAGAAAAGCTGCTGTCTGTAATCCGCCAAAACCCTATCAAAACAAAAGCCAACAGCTGATAGGGAAAAAAGCCCTGAAGACGCTAGGCTTCAAAAAGACTATATCAGTACTCAGGTATTTTCTGAAGACAGAGCAAAAAGGAATTCAGCTCACCCCAGCAGGGAATGGCAGAAATCAAGGAAAACAATGCAAAACAAAACCAAAACACAAATGCAAAAAGTAGAGCCGAAAACTTAGCTTTAGAGGAGCAGGAATCAGACTGGTCTCCTAGAATCCCTCAGAGAGATCACCAGCCAGGCAGAAGGGCGTCGGCTGCCTTATATCCAGTCAGTAATTCCCGTCACCCAGTCATCATCATCCTGCCCAGGTGCTTGGTAATCAGCCTCACTACCTTCCTTCACCAGAAGAGGGAGTTCATCAGACCTCAATGGTGAAGGGGAAAATGAACTCACAACATTACCTCCCCCTTGAGGAGGGGTCACCGAACCCTCATCCACACCACCAGGGCGATCAGGGTGAGCCCGATGAAAGGCACGCACCAATCTTTTGGCATGAATATCAGAGGCAGAGACCCAGGAATTATCCTCCTGACCATAACCCTTCCACTTAACCAAATACTGGAGTCTCCGTCTAGCCAGACGGGAATCCGGTATCTTCTCTACCTCATATTCCATGTTACCTTCAACCAATACAGGGTCCGGAGGTGCCACCCCAGGAACTACTAGTTCAACAAACCTCTTCAACAAGGACTTATGAAACACATTATGGATTTTAAATGTAACAGGAAGAGTCAAACGAAAAGAGACCGGATTAATAATCTCAAGAATCTTGTAAGGTCCAATAAATCTAGGCTTAAATTTAGGAGAAGCCACCTTCATAGCGAAATTTTTTGATGATAACCAAACCATATCACCAACCTTAAACTGGGGACCAATGGTCCTATGTCAGTTGGAAAACCGCTGGGCCTTTTCCTGGGAGAGAGATAACTTATCCACCACTTGGTCCCAGATCTGGTGTATTCTCTCCACCACAGTGTCAACACCTGGGCAGGCAGAAGGCTCCACCTGCCCTGAAGAAAATTGAGGATGAAACCCAAAGTTACAAAAAAAAGGTGACATCAAAGTGGCAGAACTAGCTCTATTATTTAAAGCAAATTCGGCCAAGGGCAAAAATGAAACCCAATCATCCTGATCAGCGGAAATAAAACATCTCAAATACGACACCAAGGTCTGGTTTGTTCTCTCCATCTGCCCATTGGTCTGAGGGTGAAAAGCAGAGGAGAAGAACAACTGAATTCCCAGCTTGGAACAGAAAGTCCTCCAAAATCTAGACACAAACTGAACTCCTCTGTCAGATACAATGTTCTCAGGAATCCTGTGCAAGCGAACCACCTGTTGCAAAAACAGGGGCACCAACTCAGAGGAAGATGGCAACTTAGGGAGTGGTACAAGATGAACCATCTTAGAGAACCTATCACAAATCACCCAAATAACAGTCATTCTCTGAGAGAAAGGCATATCAGAGATGAAATCCATTGAAATATGGGTCCATGGCCTCTTGGGAACCGGCAAAGGCATCAACAACCCACTAGAGCGAGAACAAGGTTTAGACCGGGAGCAAGTCCCACAGGACTGCACAAAATTCCTGACATCACGAGACAAGGCGGGCCACCAAAAAGATCGACTCACCAGATCTCTAGTACCAAAAATACCTGAATGACCAGCCAATGCAGAGCAATGAACTTCAGACATCACTCTCTTCTTCCACTGGTCAGGAACATACAACTTTCCACTGGGACAACGCTCAGGTTTGTCCTCCTGGAACTCTTCCAGAGCACGTCTCAAATCGGGCGAGATGGCAGAAAGAACTACCCCTTCGCCTAAGATGGTAGCACGCTTGGTTACCACAGAAGAATCAGCAAAGAAGCTCCTAGAGAGAGCATCAGCCTTGACATTCTTAGTGCCAGGAAGAAAAGAGACCACAAAATCAAAACGTGTAAAAAACAAGGCCCACCTAGCCTGTCTAGGGTTCAAGCGTTTGGCCGACTCCAGGTAAATCAAATTCTTGTGGTCAGTGAGGACCACGACTTGATGTTTAGCTCCCTCCAACCAATGTCTCCACTCCTCAAATGCCCATTTCATGGCTAACAGTTCCCGATTCCCCACATCATAGTTACGTTCAGATGGAGAGAACTTTCGGGAAAAGAAAGCACAAGGATTCATTTTAGATGTTACAGGATCCTTTTGGGACAAAACAGCTCCTGCACCAAACTCAGAAGCGTCCACCTCTACCTGGAACGGGAGTGAGACATCAGGTTGCCGCAAAACCGGGGCAGAAGTGAATCTTCGCTTCAGCTCCTGAAAGGAAGAAACAGCCTCCGGAGACCAATTCAACACATCAGCATCCTTCTTAGTCAGATCAGTCAATGGCTTGGCAATACTAGAAAATTTTGCTATAAATTTCCGATAAAAATTAGCAAAACCCAAAAACTTCTGGATGGCCTTCAAAGAAGTGGGCTGAACCCAATCATAAATGGCCTGTACCTTGGCCGGGTCCATTTCAATAGTTGACAGAGACAAAATAAATCCCAAAAAAGAAATCCTCTGTACCACAAAAAGGCATTTCGATCCTTTGACCTACAGGGAATTCTCCCTCAAGATCCGGAACACAGTCCGAACATGTTCCACATGAGAATCCCAATCCTTGGAGAAGATCAAAATATCATCCAGATAGATAATCAAAAATGTATCCTCAAAGTCTCGGAAAATATCGTTCATGAAGCACTGGAAGACAGAAGGGGCATTAGTGAGCCCAAAAGGCATCACCAGGTACTCAAAATGTCCCTCCGGAGTATTAAACGCCGTCTTCCATTCATCCCCATGCTTAATGGGGATAAGATTATACGCTGCAAGCATATCTGACATCCAACCAACCAACTGTTAGCACTGAATGGCTTCAAGAGTGGTGTCTCGTGCTGGCCTGCAATGTGGGATGGGAAGCTAAGTCTCATGGATGAGCATGTTACTTGTGCTCGCCCAGCAGGCGCAGTTTCACCTGGGCCACAGTCTTGGCCTCTGGGTGCACCGTCAGCAACACGTCCACTTCCCAGTCCCATACGGCATGCCATGCGCATATTAAATTAGGTATACAGCTAAGAGCTGTATTAATATGGACTAGAATGGAATAGATGTAGGCCTGAAAAGGAGTTTTGGTTTTAGGATACAGCAGCAAGGACTGTAAGGTAATAACCACTGCCTAGATGCCTTGAATGCAAAACTAGCCATTCTCCAGCGACTCTCCCTACATTAAATGCAGCTAAAGACAGTATTTCTAAGTAATAGAATAGAATAGATGTAGGCCTGATAAGGAGTTTTGGTTTTAGGTTGCAGCAGCTAGGACTTTAAAGCAATAACCACTGCCTAGTTGCCTCGAATGCAAAACAAGCCCTTCTTCATCAGCTTGTCCTACACTAAAGGCAGCTAAGAGAGGAAATAATAGGACTGGATTAGAATTAATGTATTAAAATAATTAATACACAAAAATGCCCATAAATCTCATATTCCCATAACAATGTGGGTACTATATACCACAGACAGAATGATGAATCACACTAATGATGACCATGTAGTAAACACAAGGCACCACTGAATGGTATATACAATAAAAATATTCTTTATTTGAAGAAAAATAAATAATGATCCTAAAAAAGAGGCATACATATAAAAAGGACTGTGCATCCACTTCTCACAACTTAAATGCTGGCTTGTGCCAATACTATACTGTGAATGAATTTAAAAAGATGTATGAATGTACATACCAGCGGTAGAACGGTGGTGAACCCTGGATGTCTCTCTGCCCCAACGCACGTTTCGCACAGCTTCTTTGGGAGGTCCTTTTTATATGTATGCCTCTTTTTTAGGCTCATTATTTATTCATGATAGGGCATTGTGGTCCTCTGTGATTGTTATCACATTGTGAAATTTATTGTATTGCGGTTAGACAGCATTGGTTTGTGGTGAGTCTATGGCGAGTGTGTCCCCATTCATTCATTCAGCACCTTGTTTATATATGTTTTTAATTATCTTCAAATAAAGAATATTACCATACCATTCAGTGGTGCCTTGTGTTTACTACATGGTCATCATTAGTGTGATTCCTTTAGAATGAATTTATGCCTGATAAGGAGGTTAGGTTTTAGTAAGGACTGTAAGGCAATAACCCCAGCCTAGGTTCCTATAATGTAAAACTAGTCCTTCAGTAACTCTACCTACACAAAATGCAGCTAAAAATGGTATTAATAGGTAATAGAATAGATGTAGGCTTGATTATGCCTGTTGGTTTTTGGTTTCAGCAGCAAGGACTGTAAAGCTATAAACCTGCCTATAGGCCCCTAATGCATTACTATCCCTTCTCCAGCAGCTATCCCTACACTAAACACAGCTAACAGGAGTATTTATAATGAATAAAATAGATGTAGCCCTGAAAAGGACTTTTGGTTATAGGTTTTAGCAGCAAGGACTGGAAGGCAATATAAACTCCCTGTGCCTGGTTGGCTCTAATGCAAACTTTCCCTTCTCCAGCAACTCTCCCTACTCTGTTACAGTGTGGCGAGCATCGTGTCTCCGAGTCTTATATAGACCCGATGACATGATGCGGCAAACCAATCACAATAATGCCAGAAGCCAACATGGCTACAGCACTATCGTGACTTGCAGGCAATTCCTGCATGTGTATTGGCTGAAATACAGGCGCAAAACATGTGGGGTGAGGACTCAAACATGTTCTCGAGCACCACGAGATACTCAGTCGAGTAATGGGCATGCCCGAGCACCCCAATGCTCTATCGAGTTTCGAGCAGTGATAAGCACGCTCGCTCATCACTATCAACCATCAAACTGTCAACTTAAATGTATAAACTCTAGTTTTAAGAGAGGCTGTGTCCAATATGCAACTCAGTCCTAGTACTGTGGTACTTGCAGGTACGCAGGATGCAGTGACGAGTCGCAAGACGGTTTGGTGCTTTTTTATAATAACGTTTATAGGCCTAGAGGTAACTATCCTCAGTCACAGCCTGAACAACAAAAAAGGGGTAACAAGGGTTGCCCTCGCAGGGGCTCTATACAAGCAAACACAAACGGGGTAGAAGGGGGGCGTGGCTATGTAGTGGAGTAGGAAAGACGCTCGTTGTGAGAGCTCCTGCCCATCCTGAATATATCCGATAACTACCGCCTGTCTAACGCTGTAAAACTAACAGCGCTCGGTGTCCCTGGTTACCGGGACCTCCCGGGAGCTCTGCGGAAGGACGCAGGACGGCTCCGGTGAGCAGGAAGTCTAAAAAGCCGGTGTGGATGGCGGGGCCCACACGAGGCGGCGGCCATCTTGGACGCGCGTTCTATCAGAGGGAATGCGGCGTCCAGCTTCCAGCGCTGCAGCGTCGCAGGACAGCGACCTATATCTGGAAGGATTTGAGGGATGTGCAGCGAGTGCCCTGAAAGATGGGCCCTGCATTAGTCCTTCTTTCTTAAACTGACTTGCTGCCTGTTGGTGACATTACTGTGGGAGAGCTTGCTCCCCCTCCCACTGCTGCTGTCTCTGAGGGTGGATTTCTCTCCCCCCCTGCCATAAGAAGCCTCAGTGATACGGTGTCTCCATATACACGGATACTGCTCCCGGCCCATAACTAACTAACCTGGTCCCTGCTGTGTCTATAACTGCAGTGGGAGGGATCCTGGACGGCACATTGCTGGTCATATTGGTGCACGTCACTGCCCTTAACCATGAACCGATCTAAAGGATCGTCGGCAGCAGAAAAATTAAAGGAATTTGTCAGACCCGACCCTTCTGAAAGTGTACGTTCTCTAAGGAATACCTCCTCACAACCTCAGCGTAAAAATCGTCCCTCGGGGGTGGAGAGGAGGTTGAACAGGAAGAAATGACTCTTAAGCAAGCATCTGAACAGTTGATGCAGGCTATCTCCCTCACCAGGACATCTCTGACGGAGAAAATAGAGGATGTCTACACTGAGGTGGGGAGACTCCGTCAGGATATGCAGGCCATGGAGGGCATATTACGGAGGTGGAGGCAAGAGTGTCCCGGGTGGAAGACACCATCACGCCTATGGAGGCTAAGTTAACCAAGGTAACGGGATCTATGAACGCCTGGAGGCAAAAGGCAGATGACCTAGAGAACAGAATGTGTCGGAATAACATCCGTGTCATTGGCCTTCCTGAGCGTTCTGAAGGTCAGCACCCTGAGCAATTCCTGGAGGGCTGGCTTAAGGCCTCTCTGAGAGATGAATTCTCCTCGATGTTTGCTGTTGAGAGAGCCCACAGAGTTACCACAAAGCCTCTGCCTCCGGGAGCCCCACCTAAACCCTTCCTGGCACGTGTCCTCAACTGTAAAGATAGAGACACCATTTTACGCCTTGCACGACAAAAGAGTCCCATCAAGTTCAACAATGCCGTGATTTCAATCTTCCCGGATTTCTCCATGGAACTCCAGAAGCAACGTGCACAATTCATCGACATCAAGAAGCGGCTCAGGGAAAGGAACATTGTATATTCGATGATTTATACGGCTCATCTTCGGATTGTGCACGGGGGTTCCTCCGTATTTTTGACGGATCCAGTGGAATCTACTGAGTGGCTGAGGTCCCATAAAGGATCTCCTGCAAAGGAATCCTAGTATGTCTACTTTCACCTTGATCCCTTAACTACAGGCTTAATTGGACCTCTCCTGGCGAGCACCCAGAGATCTATAATACCGGACACTGTTCAGTGATGGTATCCCCTTGCTTACTTTTTATTTGGGGCGTTGGACCTTGCTCCTATGTTATTAGATTCATGTACTGTTCTCTTTTTCTCAAAAGTTACTTAGGTAAAAGTTGCAGCCAATGGAAGTCCTGCTATTTATGTGATGTCCCTGAGTCCTACTCGGGCACCGATGCACATCATATTCAGATACGTGGAGATGGGTTCTGAATTAATATGCATGAGATGGAATGTGAGGGGTATCAGAACTCCCCGAAAAAAGGTTAAAGTATTCTCACAAATCAGGCACTATCGCCCTCACATTGTGGCTCTGGTCGAGACGCACCTGACCAGGGATACAGCTCGGAGCATACAAAAACCGTGGGTTCAGTGGTCCATACACGCATTTCACACCAGCTATTCCAGGGAAGTCTCACTACTAATACATAAAGATGTTAGATGGGAGGTCCGGGAGGCCCAGAGAGATTCTGAAGGGCATTTCATATTTGTGTATGCATTTATCAACTCTAGTAAATATGTTATTTTGTGTGTTTATAATCCCCCTCCAGCTGGTACGTCAATTCTACAGAAGGCATTGAGTTTTACCCTAAATTATCAGGACGCAGATGTCATTTTGTATGGGGGACTTTAATTTGGTTATGGATAGTCGCCTGGATAGGTTGAGAATAGATGATGGCATACAAAGTGGGACCCCGGCAGCAGCTAAATCCCAATTGTCACAGTTTATGGATGGCAGTGGATGGCTGGACATATGGAGAAGGCACCATCCCGAGAGGAGGGAGTATACTTGCCATTCATCCACTAAGCGTTCCTTATCTCGCATAGATTACATCTTTGAATCTAACGGTCTGGCGATATGGGTGGATAACATTGAACATAGTAGTAGGGGGATTTCAGATCATAGTCCAATTATTCTTAAGCTTAAATATGGCCCACCGGGTGGTAGGATAGTATGGAAATTAAACCCTTTCTGGCTGAAGCTGGTAAAGTCACCTGACAGAACAATTGACCAATTACATGGCTTCGTCTCCGCCCACCCCGAACCCCGGAATGTTAACTTATTTTGGGACACATGTTATGAATGAGTCACCGTAGGAGGCAAAAACAGAAATACTAGCTAAGTCCAGAAAACCAGAGAAGTTGGCAGCTATCGGATTGCAGACCCCTGAACCTATCAACAACAACTAGCAGTAGCCGTGGGGGGTTCCTACGGTGCCCTAGACCCCTCGATCACAGCCGGAGAACTACATAGCCTAAAGACAGAAAGGGAATTCTAAACTGCCCCAGAGCAGACCCCAAAGCAATAGGCAGCCCCCAACATATAATGACGGTGAAGCAAGATGAAAAAACACTCACACAGATAGAAAGATAGGCTGAGCAAATGATGGGGCCCAAGCTAACTAGATAGGACAGGATAGAAAAGCTGCTGTCTGTAATCCGCCAAAACCCTATCAAAACAAAAGCCAACAGCTGATAGGGAAAAAAGCCCTGAAGACGCTAGGCTTCAAAAAGACTATATCAGTACTCAGGTATTTTCTGAAGACAGAGCAAAAAGGAATTCAGCTCACCCCAGCAGGGAATGGCAGAAATCAAGGAAAACAATGCAAAACAAAACCAAAACACAAATGCAAAAAGTAGAGCCGAAAACTTAGCTTTAGAGGAGCAGGAATCAGACTGGTCTCCTAGAATCCCTCAGAGAGATCACCAGCCAGGCAGAAGGGCGTCGGCTGCCTTATATCCAGTCAGTAATTCCCGTCACCCAGTCATCATCATCCTGCCCAGGTGCTTGGTAATCAGCCTCACTACCTTCCTTCACCAGAAGAGGGAGTTCATCAGACCTCAATGGTGAAGGGGAAAATGAACTCACAACATTACCTCCCCCTTGAGGAGGGGTCACCGAACCCTCATCCACACCACCAGGGCGATCAGGGTGAGCCCGATGAAAGGCACGCACCAATCTTTTGGCATGAATATCAGAGGCAGAGACCCAGGAATTATCCTCCTGACCATAACCCTTCCACTTAACCAAATACTGGAGTCTCCGTCTAGCCAGACGGGAATCCGGTATCTTCTCTACCTCATATTCCATGTTACCTTCAACCAATACAGGGTCCGGAGGTGCCACCCCAGGAACTACTAGTTCAACAAACCTCTTCAACAAGGACTTATGAAACACATTATGGATTTTAAATGTAACAGGAAGAGTCAAACGAAAAGAGACCGGATTAATAATCTCAAGAATCTTGTAAGGTCCAATAAATCTAGGCTTAAATTTAGGAGAAGCCACCTTCATAGCGAAATTTTTTGATGATAACCAAACCATATCACCAACCTTAAACTGGGGACCAATGGTCCTATGTCAGTTGGAAAACCGCTGGGCCTTTTCCTGGGAGAGAGATAACTTATCCACCACTTGGTCCCAGATCTGGTGTATTCTCTCCACCACAGTGTCAACACCTGGGCAGGCAGAAGGCTCCACCTGCCCTGAAGAAAATCGAGGATGAAACCCAAAGTTACAAAAAAAAGGTGACATCAAAGTGGCAGAACTAGCTCTATTATTTAAAGCAAATTCGGCCAAGGGCAAAAATGAAACCCAATCATCCTGATCAGCGGAAATAAAACATCTCAAATACGACACCAAGGTCTGGTTTGTTCTCTCCATCTGCCCATTGGTCTGAGGGTGAAAAGCAGAGGAGAAGAACAACTGAATTCCCAGCTTGGAACAGAAAGTCCTCCAAAATCTAGACACAAACTGAACTCCTCTGTCAGATACAATGTTCTCAGGAATCCCGTGCAAGCGAACCACCTGTTGCATAAACAGGGGCACCAACTCAGAGGAAGATGGCAACTTAGGGAGTGGTACAAGATGAACCATCTTAGAGAACCTATCACAAATCACCCAAATAACAGTCATTCTCTGAGAGAAAGGCATATCAGAGATGAAATCCATTGAAATATGGGTCCATGGCCTCTTGGGAACCGGCAAAGGCATCAACAACCCACTAGAGCGAGAACAAGGTTTAGACCGGGAGCAAGTCCCACAGGACTGCACAAAATTCCTGACATCACGAGACAAGGCGGGCCACCAAAAAGATCGACTCACCAGATCTCTAGTACCAAAAATACCTGAATGACCAGCCAATGCAGAGCAATGAACTTCAGACATCACTCTCTTCTTCCACTGGTCAGGAACATACAACTTTCCACTGGGACAACGCTCAGGTTTGTCCTCCTGGAACTCTTCCAGAGCACGTCTCAAATCGGGCGAGATGGCAGAAAGAACTACCCCTTCGCCTAAGATGGTAGCACGCTTGGTTACCACAGTAGAATCAGCAAAGAAGCTCCTAGAGAGAGCATCAGCCTTGACATTCTTAGTGCCAGGAAGAAAAGAGACCACAAAATCAAAACGTGTAAAAAACAAGGCCCACCTAGCCTGTCTAGGGTTCAAGCGTTTGGCCGACTCCAGGTAAATCAAATTCTTGTGGTCAGTGAGGACCACGACTTGATGTTTAGCTCCCTCCAACCAATGTCTCCACTCCTCAAATGCCCATTTCATGGCTAACAGTTCCCGATTCCCCACATCATAGTTACGTTCAGATGGAGAGAACTTTCGGGAAAAGAAAGCACAAGGATTCATTTTAGATGTTACAGGATCCTTTTGGGACAAAACAGCTCCTGCACCAAACTCAGAAGCGTCCACCTCTACCTGGAACGGGAGTGAGACATCAGGTTGCCGCAAAACCGGGGCAGAAGTGAATCTTCGCTTCAGCTCCTGAAAGGAAGAAACAGCCTCCGGAGACCAATTCAACACATCAGCATCCTTCTTAGTCAGATCAGTCAATGGCTTGGCAATACTAGAAAATTTTGCTATAAATTTCCGATAAAAATTAGCAAAACCCAAAAACTTCTGGATGGCCTTCAAAGAAGTGGGCTGAACCCAATCATAAATGGCCTGTACCTTGGCCGGGTCCATTTCAATAGTTGACAGAGACAAAATAAATCCCAAAAAAGAAATCCTCTGTACCACAAAAAGGCATTTCGATCCTTTGACCTACAGGGAATTCTCCCTCAAGATCCGGAACACAGTCCGAACATGTTCCACATGAGAATCCCAATCCTTGGAGAAGATCAAAATATCATCCAGATAGATAATCAAAAATGTATCCTCAAAGTCTCGGAAAATATCGTTCATGAAGCACTGGAAGACAGAAGGGGCATTAGTGAGCCCAAAAGGCATCACCAGGTACTCAAAATGTCCCTCCGGAGTATTAAACGCCGTCTTCCATTCATCCCCATGCTTAATGCGGATAAGATTATACGCCCCCTGAGGTCAAGCTTGGTAAACCAGCAAGCACCTTTAACTCTGGAGAATAGATCAGAAATCAGGGGTAACGGATACTGATATTTAATAGTAATTTTGTTGAGGGCACGATAATCAATACAAGGCCTTAATGAACCATCCTTTTTGGCCACGAAAAAAAAATCCAGCACCTAAGGGTGAAGAGGATGGTCTAATATGACCCTTCTCCAACGCCTCCTTAATATAGGATCGCATAGCCTCGTGCTCGGGTACAGATAAATTGAAGAGCCGACCCTTGGGAAATTTACACCCCGGGCTCAGTTCAATTGCACAGTCATAACTCCTATGAGGAGGCAAAGATGCAGACTCATTCTCACTAAATACATCATAAAAATCCACCAAATAGTCAGGAACATCATGCGACTGAGGAGAGGTGGAAAAAAGCGGAGCCTCACTAAGGGCACACCGACAACCCCAACTCACCACAGACACAGATTTCCAATCCAAAACTGGATTATGAATTTGTAACCAGGGAAACCCCAGAACAATGGTATCATGCAAATTGTGCAACACCAAAAATCTGCAATTTTCTTGATGGTCTGGGGCGACCCGCATTACCACCTGGGTCCAAAACTGAGGTTTATTTTTCGCCAAAGGAGTAGCATCAATCCCCCTCAAAGGGATAGGTGTCCGCAGACGTGTCATAGGAAATCCACAACGTTTAGCAAAATCCAAGTCCATTAGGTTCAGGGCTGCTCCCGAATCCACAAAAGCCTTGGCGGAAAATGTGGACAGGGAGCAGATCAGAGTAATTGCCAGAAGAAACTTAGGTTGAACACCACCCACAGAAAACGTGTGTGCCCAACGTTTCTCTCATTTAGGACAGACAGAAATAATATGCGAGGCATCTCCACAAAAAAACACAGCTTATTACGCCTTCTGAACTCCTGACGTTGCTCCCTGGTCAAAACTCTATTACATTGCATAGGTTCAGACATTTGTTCAACAGGTGGCAACACCTCTCGTGCAGTCCTGCGTTCACGTAAACGCCGATCAACCTGAATGGCTAATGACATAGAATCGTCAAGACCAGAGGGAACAGGAAATCCCACCATAGTATCTTTTACTGCTTCTGACAAACCCTTCCGAAAGAGAGCTGCCAAGGCATTATCATTCCAGGTAGTAAGGACTGCCCACTTTCGGAATTTTTGACCATACAATTCTGCAGAATCTCGACCCTGGCTCAATGCCAACAGGGTCTTTTCAGCCTGATCAATAGCATTAGGTTCGTCATACAACAACCCCAAGGCTTGAAAAAATGCATTCACATTAGTCAGAATAGGATCTTCTGGTTTCAAAGAAAACGCCCAATCCTGGGGATCGCCACGCAGCAAAGAGATGACAATTTTAACCTGCTGCGCGGAGCTCCCTGACGAGTTAGGCTTCAAGGCAAAAAATAATTTACAATTATTTTTGAAATTCAAAAATTTAGACCGATCCCCAAAAAACACATCAGGAGTAGGGATCTTTGGTTCAGCAGCATGTGAAAGAGCAAGGTAGGCAGAAATTCCCCGCACTTCCGCAGCGAGCTGCTCCACACGATCAGACAATTGCTTTATCTCCATTGAGAGAAAAAAATATTCCCCCTACGGCCTCAGAGATATAGAGGAAAAAATATACACACTTTTTTTTTTTTTTTTTTACAATTCTTTCCTGCTATTGAGTACCATAGGATCTGAGGTATAGCTGGTGATTCTGTTATGAATGAGTCACCGTAGGAGGCAAAAACAGAAATCCTAGCTAAGTCCAGAAAACCAGAGAAGTTGGCAGCTATCGGATTGCAGATCCCTGAACCTATCAACAACAACTAGCAGTAGCCGTGGGGGGTTCCTACGGTGCCCTAGACCCCTCGATCACAGCCGGAGAACTACATAGCCTAAAGACAGAAAGGGAAATCTAAACTGCCCCAGAGCAGACCCCAAAGCAATAGGCAGCGCCCAACATATAATGACGGTGAAGCAAGATGAAAAATCACTCACACAGATAGAAAGATAGGCTGAGCAAATGATGGGGCCCAAGCTAACTAGATAGGACAGGATAGAAAAGCTCCTGTCTGTAATCCGCCAAAACCCTATCAAAACAAGAGCCAACAGCTGATAGGGAAAAAAGCCCTGAAGACGCTATGCTTCAAAAAGACTATATCAGTACTCAGGTATTTTCTGAAGACAGATCAAAAAGGAATTCAGCTCACCCCAGCAGGGAATGGCAGAAATCAAGGAAAACAATGCAAAACAAAACCAAAACACAAATGCAAAAAGTAGAGCAGAATACTTAGCTTTTGAGGAGCAGGAATCAGACTGGTCTCCTAGAATCCCTCAGAGAGATCACCAGCAAGGCAGAAGGGCATCGGCTGCCTTATATCCAGTCAGTAATTCCCGTCACCCAGTCATCATCATCCTGCCCAGGTGCTTGGTCATCAGCCTCACTACCTTCCTTCACCAGAAGAGGGAGTTCATCAGACCTCAATGGTGAAGGGGAAAATGAACTCACAACGGACACCCTTAAGGCATACTTGAGGGGTTGCTTGTCTTCTACGATCTCCTACATCAAACGGGTGACAGCGGGGGAGGATGGCAAAATAGAGCAAAATAGAGCAACATTTGAAAGATTCTGAGGCTGCTTACCTATCTGATCAGACTAGTGGTAACAGATTGGAGTGGTTGGCTGCCCAGAGATTATGTACTCAACACACTCGCCAGTCCTACTCTTTACTCGCCAGTCCTACTTTGAGCTAGGGAATCAGTCCAGTAAATTTCTGGCCTTTTTGGTGCGTCATCACAATATAACTAATACAATATTACAAATCCGCAGCTCAGATGGTACATTGATATCCTCGACCGAAGAAATAATGGGTTGTTTTCACGATTATTATAGTTCACTATACAGTTCAAAAAATGATGTTGATAGCCGGGGATGTCTAGGCTATCTATCAGATATACCGTTTCCCACATTGAGTACTTCTCAGTGGGCCTTTATGGACGCTGAATTCACTTTGGAAGAGACTGAAGATGCCATGAGGGATATGGCCTCTGGGAAAATCCCTGTGCCGGATGGATTCCCTATTGAGCTATACAGGAGATACCGGGAGATTTTGGCGCCGCTTTTGTTGTCGGTGTTCCGGGGGATCTGGGGGGGTCATGCCGGAGTCATTTTATGAAGCTAATATAATAGTGCTTAAGAAAGAAGGGAAGGACCCTTTATACTGTGGATCTTACCGCCCCATATCTTTAGTAAATGTGGATTATAAAATTTTTACGAAAATCTTGGCCACCAGGCTAAACTCAATTATTTTGGAACTCATACATCCTGATCAAACTGGCTTTATGCTAGGTAAAAGCACCTCCATTAATATTAGACGGGTTCAATCTGTGGTCCAGTATAGCTCCCTGATGCCGGACAATAAGTGGGCATTGGCATCGTTGGATGCAGCCAAGGCCTTCGATTCCCTTGAGTGGCCCTTCTTCCATGCACGCTTGCAGAAATATGGTTCCTAAAATGGGTTAATACAATATATATGAAACCTAAGGCCCGTGTCATTGTAAATGGTTCCATATCTGAGTCCTTTTCTCTGCCCAGGGGGACTCGTCATGGGTGTCCCCTTTCCCCGGCCTTCTTTGCTCTTGCAATAGAGGCTCTGGCAATTCGCATGAGAACTTCCCCTAATATTATGGGTATAGAGATAGCAGATCGGGTAGTCAAATTTGCGATCTGGAGCAAACTCCCGCTGTCTGTAGCTGGACGCATTAATTTAATTAAAATGATACTACTCCCTAAGATCAGCTACTTTCTCCAACATAGTGCTGTGGTGGTGCCTAAGTCTTTTTTTACTAATTTGAATTCCCAGATTACATATTTTATATGGGGGAAAACAAGGCCAAAGCTCAAGCTGTCCACCCTGCAAAGACCAAAAAAAAAGGGGGGGGCAGCACTGCCGGATTTTTTTCTGTACTATCTGGCAGGACAGGCCAGAGCTATAAGCAAATGGATGCCTGGTAATCATCTTTCTAACTCTGAATGCCATCTGCTTCATGCCGCACATGCTGATTGCCCACTGGGGTTTTTGGAGTTGGAGAGGGTAAATGTCCCACGTCTGTTGCCCATGCTTCATCTGGCAAGATTAGTATGGAGACAGATTAAGAGAGTGGTTGGATTTGGTGATGTCATAGCTAAAATGCCCTTATGGAATAATAGTTATTTTCCAACGTTGCTTGTCCACCCATCTGCTGAATTCTGGCCTCAGTACAATGTCTCTACGATAGGGGATATATGAGAATGTGGTACACTATTATCTTTTGAACTATTACAAGTTAAGTGCGGTGTCCCGAGGTCGCAGTTCTTCCGGTATTTGCAACTAAGATCGGCCTTTCAATCGCACATGAGATATGTCGGTGTGAATAATGCTATTTCGTCTCTACCCCTGATAGGCATTCTTAAGTCACAAGGTCCCCAGGGTCTCATCTCCTCTCTGTATACACACATGCTATTGGTGGGGACGGAATCTGCCATATGCTTAGTTAGGGGGAAATGGGAAAGGCTCATCCCTGATACACAGGGAGAGGAGTGGAAGGAAATTCTGGAGTCACCAACTAAGGTGTCTCCGTCAATTAACAACAGAATGATATAACTTTATATTATAAACCAATCATATTTGACTCCGATTCGACTTTTTAAGATGGGTCGTTTCCAATCTTCGGAGTGTCTGAGATGTCATACATCAAATGCAGATTTTATTCACATGATCTGGCAGTGTCCAATTATAGCACATTACTGGAAAGAGGTGACATCATTATTAACCTCTCTGGCACAAATTCCTTTTCCCCTGGAGCCATTGGTTTGTCTGTTTGGGGTGTGGGATGATGAGACATGGGGACATTATACGGGGATTTTCTTGCGGGAGACGCTGTCTATGGCACGGAAGGTGCTGGCACTACAGTGGATGAGGGGTTCAGATCCCTCCCTTAGGGCCTGGATTGAATTGGTAAACTCAATTATACCATACGAGCGTATGCTATACCAAAACAGAGGGTGCCTGGATAAATTTGAGAAGATATGGGAGAGGTCGAACTCCTCTCATCTCATGTTGTAGGATGGAGATATCGCATGAAAAAGAGTTAATCAAAAGGACACAGGCTGCAAATAGTTGTTGTTTTGTAGTAGTAGTAATGGTTAAGAGGTTTGACAGGCTTTATTATTTGAATAATACCGGGCGGACTAATGTAAGGTAACTGACATTATGTTTTATTCTGTAAACAACTGGTATACATACACTGTTTGACATTAATGCTTTGTGAAACATACATGTTTTATATATTTTTCATCATTGTCTGTTTGTATATTGTATACCCTGCCTGTGATTTAATAAACGAATTAAAAAAACAAACAAACGGGGTAGAACACGACTATGTCCGGCAATAGCCGGTCACTATAGGGCCACGGTATGGCCGACTACGGGTCCTTAATTATATAGTCAACTTAGCCGTCCAGACGTTCCATCATTCGGGATGGTGGTCTTTTGGCGTAGAAGTCGCTGGGCCCAGTTGCTGAAGCATTGACAAAGTCTTCGAGCGTTCCGGCGCTCTGATGACACTGGAGCACCACAGGCCCCGGCGGAGTCCTTGGACAGATGGGCCGCAGCCCCCGGACTGGGGCAAGCGGCAGCGATGTGGGGTGGCGAGGGGCAGGCCACCTGCGCAGCTACCAGCTGCGACGGGAAATCCACGGCAAGCAGAGGCTTGGCCCCTGCTGCGGACCGGAGCGGGACAGTGGTGGCCTCCGACGGCACTGGACATGCCGCAACCACGGGTGAGGGCCGAGCGGCTGTGGGCGGCGGGAGACAGGCCGCATCCGCGGGCTGGAGCGAGGCGGCAACGGCCGCTGGTGACCGCGGGCAGGCCACAGCCACGGGCAGGAGGAAGGCGGCAGCGGCCGCTGGTCGTCGCGGGGCAGTGGTTCTCGGACGGTCGTCTCGGCGCCGTCCCACTGATGTCCAGGGGAAGTATCTCTCCTGTCTCTGGCCTCCTTCCTGGCTTGGGTGAGTTGCTCTTGCTCTCAGTCGCTCCCACGATCTCCTGCTCCTTCTCTCGTTCTGCTGACTCACTGTGACTCACGTTCCCCGCCCCTTTTATATTGGCTCCTCCCCCAGTCCACCTGTCAGTCTCTATGGTCCATCCCTGAACTCTGTCCCCCGGAAACAGTTTCCCCCGGAACCCAGGTGACGGTCCCCTTGGTTCCGACCCGGACACTCGATGGGGACCCTCTCTCCCACACTACACTAATAGATCTTGGATAATGGTCACCACAAATAGTCAGGGCGCTCCAGTATTGTGCTATTTTCTGGGAAATTATCATTTTCGGGTCATTAATTAAGTATGAGTCATTACTTTAGGCTTGAAAATGACCACAAAAAATGACAAGCTAGTTTGTCAATATATTCTTATAGCATGTGGGGAAAATGAAAGTCACAGAGGCACTACGAACTTAATAATGATTTGTATGAAAATATTAGATAAATGCTCCGAATTATATTTCTCCAGTAATACCGCCAGTAGATCATACAGCATGACTAAACAGATCACTTGGAACACAAGCCGCAGCATATAGACTGTAAATTATTAATCTGCAATGAAAAAGGCAAAACATGATGAGCCCAAGATCCCCGGTGTTTGCGCTGTATAATGTCTATCATTAATTTTGGTGGATGAAGGATCAATAAACCATCGGTTTTAGTTGGTGTTGTTGTATATTTTTATAAGTAACAATGACATTGAAAACTTTTGTTGTTTAGAGCCTAATGTCATTTCTAATGTTCCTGAGTCATGAAAATCTATTTTCCTTAATGTGGCAAAGTCACATCAGACAATTCTTCATTCATTTTCTTGGTAATTCCTGCCTGCACATAGATCCTACTGCCCAACACACGCATAATAGATACACAGAAGAAAAAAAACATCTAGTGCTAAAACTTAGTGATTGCCGATTTAATTCCACATTTCTTACCCATGAACTCTGGCCAATTTTATAGGATGTCACCTAACTAGTAAATCAGTAAGTTTTTGCAGTATACAGTGAGAAAGGAGGGGGACGCAGCTGCACTCTCTATGACTGTGAGAGGGATGAAGGAGCTACAGGCTGGAAACATCTGATTAAAGTATTAGCATAAAAGAACATGTATGATAGATAAAAAAGACAAGTCCCTTCCTAACTACTGGAAAGCAATAAGGGCAGAATATGGATCTGATATGTAAAGTTTTGGGCCATTGAAACATGAAGCAGCTTCACATAAAGTATGGAAATATCACATGTAAATGGCCGTAAATCAACAAATTTAAGACAATGTGTAATAAATATAATAGGCGATAAATACACTTTATTTCCATTTATCAGCCACTTACCACCCTATCCCACATTCCAGGCTCCTAAACTAATCTTTTACATTCAAAAGTTTCTAAAATAAAATCAACCTTAAAAGGCAAGATAGACTTTAAGTTCATTGAGGATTTAAGTTACATGTTGCCATTATAGTTTATAGAAAGGATAGTGGGGAAAAAGCAAGAAACTACTGAAACGGGAGCAGAGGTCCAGAAAAACACAAAGATGGTGCATCTACTTTCTAGTAAGTGGGTTTATCAGACTCCAGCACTGTATTCACAGCAACACTGCCCAGTACTACTGTAACATGTCCTCCACGCTGCTGAACCTTCTAAAGGAGTATGCTACAGAGAAAAAGGAGTGCAGCAATCCCTCAAGTCTCTAACTTCTTTTTATAGGAGGTATGATAGAAGCTAATATTCACCTAGTTGTTCAGAGACCACTGAAGAGGGAACATTATACATGAACCTGAAGAAGAGGTAACTGATGAAAAATGTAGGGTGCAAGACATATTATGAGCAAAACTAATGTTTTACCTAATGTACTTATTACTAAAAATTCCTAACAAACATCTGATACAACAGGTAAACTTAAATGTAAAAAACATAAAGAATTATAGAACTATTATCCCTTTAACACAGAACTCCACCAATGGACAAGGGGTTGTCTCAGCACCAATATTGTGCTAATGCTCCTACCCTTGAGAGCTTCTTGTACACTTCTTATTTTCCCTAAAATACTTGTCCTTGCGCTATCATTAATTCCTGAACTATTCCAAACCTTCAAGTACAATCTAACACCTCATCTTTTCAGAAATCACAATGTTTTAGTGACCTAATGTATCACCTTTATTATGTGTGAGCCTCGTACATCTTCCTTCTCGCCTTTTATCATAGTTTCTGGTTTATTATACTCATTACACTCCCACCATCAGTGTGGACCCATGCAGTGCTGGCAATAATGTTTCCCTACGTAGTGTCAGCTACAGTGTGCCCGTATATACAGTGGCATGTAAAAGTTTGGGCGTCCCTGGTCAAGATAACTGTTATTGTGAACAGTTCAGCAAGTTGAAGATGAAGTGATCTCTAAAAGGTCTAAAGTTAAAGATGATACTTTTCTTTTGTATTTTAGGCAAAATATATATACAAGTATATTGTCATTTTCTACAGTTTAAACATTACAAAAAGGAAACTGGGCCAATGCAAAAATTTGGGCACTCATAGAGATTTCTGTGCTCAGATAACTTTGACCAAAGTTACTAAGCCACTTAGGGTCCCGTCACACCAAACGATGCGCTGGTGCATCGCTACATGATCGATGGTGAGCTGTCAAACAGGCAGCTCTCACCAGCGATCAGGACCAGCGAGGATGCTGGTATCCAAGGTAAATATCGGGTAACTAAGCGCCGTGCGCGCTTAGTTACCCGATATTTACCTTGGGTACCAGCTCCCAGCGTCTGCTTACGGCGCTGGGACCTGGCTGATCGTTGGTCTCCCGCTGCCACACGCAGCGATGCGCGCTGACCTGCGGGAGACCAACTATCAAAAAATGGCCCAGGACGTTCCTGCACGATCAGCAATAGCCGGCGACGGGGCCTTTAGGCTTGTTCACTATCATAAATAGGAAGTGCCAGGTGATGCAAATTTCCAGCTTTATAAAAACCCAGCCTCCTCTAACCCTGTGCCAAAAAACACTGCAGCCATGGATTCTATATATATTTTCATCTTTGCTTACTATTAAAATTTGCTGAATTTTCTAAAAGTATGCAGGCAAGTATCTCATCAGCATGTCCGGATTTACATGGAAATTAACAAATGTCATTTATGTGAATTTTAACCTTAAAGGGAACCTATCACCAGGTTAGTCCCATGTGAAATAAGACCACCACCTGTCAGCACTGATATACAGCATTCTAATATGCTGTATATATGCCCTCAATCCGGCGTGCAGGACAAGAAAAACACCTTTTATTATACTCACCTATGGGGTAATCAGGTCACTGTCTTGGTCCGTTGACTCCCTTCTTCTTGAGATGCAATCTTCCTTCTGTGCCTCGTATGGATGGCGCATCCTATGTTATCCGTGCAGTTTTCCCAGGCATCACACTCTTGCACAGGCGCACTTCTCAGCCCTCACCCAGGCACAGCAATGTACTGCAGTGCGCATGCGCTGCATCTCTTTGACCTTTCCCGGCGCATGCGCATTGCAGTACTTTACTCTACCATTAGCAGGACAGATAAAAGTACGCCTGCACTGGAGCACAATCCTGGAGACGTGTGGATAACATAGGATGCGTCATCCTCATGAAGCACAGAAGGAGAACTGCATCGCAAGAAGAAGGGAGTCACCGGACCGAGACAGTGACGCCCATCGGACCGGAACGCCCCATCGGTGAGTATAATAAAAAGTGTTTTTCTTTTGTTGCAGGCTGGATTGGGGGCATATAGAAAGCATATTACAAGGCTGTATATCAGGGTTGAAAGGTCGTTGCCGTATCTCACATGAGGCAAAGCTGATGACAGATTCCCATTAAAATCAATGATCACCATGATGAGAATAGCGAGGATAATGATAAATCAGTTGTAAAAATATGTAGAATTACCCATTGAACACAATCAGATTAAGATCTGTTCTTTCCTTACCAGTCGCTCGTGTTCAGCACACATTTCGACATCACATTTTAAAACCCAGGTGTAAGATTTGATACCTAAAATACATAGAGTATCATTGATTTTGCCTCTGTGAGGTTAACAGGTTTGCAGATCACAAGTATATTTCTATTATGTAGATAGATAGAGTTCTAAATATAGAGGTACAATGCATTGAATGGAGGAGACATGGAAGATTCATGGAGCTGGCGGGGAGAGAATTGCGACATTCGCTAGATCCGAGAAGCGGAGATAAGTTTCAGAAGATTAAAAGGAAATAAATAGGAAGAAGGGTGCAAGTGTTTGAGCAAATGAATCCTTTTCAATAAGACATTAGAGACTGTGAGAAGAAGCACCAATTACTTTTTTTATTTGAAATGTGGATAACTTGATAACGGCAAAATAATGCTTTCTTTTATGCTGCTGTCAACGTATTTATACAAGTGAACGAGGCTGCAAAGCATTAAAGCATCCAGGACTCCAAGAAATAGATAAATAATGTGATTTATTCATTAGATATACTCCATATACTGTTTATGTTATCTAAAAAGGAAAAAAGAAAATAACCAAACATTTCCAAGATTCTGACTTCTATGGCATGGCAGTAGTGATAATCGGTGGTGTGCCTGCCAAAGGGGCAAAGCAAGTGACTGCTATGGTGCCTGAATAGCTCAGGCTCCTGTATACCATCGAGTGAAAGGATACTCGGAACTGTCAAATGGGGGTGCTAACAATGTATATGCAAAAGAAAAAAGAGGTATACCAAACAAAAGATCACCTAAACAAATATTCACATTCCCGTTGTAGAGCTAAGCAATGTGTCCACAGTTATATAAAGGAGCTCCACCTAGTGGTGGCTAAAGGCAGGCTTAATGGGAGTGGAGCACCCGCCGGGGCCGTGGGGTACTCGGTACCGGGCCGATTCTTAAAGGGGCAGTGTCACAGCGGCAGTGACCCGGTCCGTGGCCCTGGGCATCCAATAAAAGGGGATTATTTACAAGGATTGAAAAATAAAGAGTTTTTGTAATAAGTGTTTGTGACGCCACCTGTGGTATCTGGTTAGAAGTGACCAGCGCTGCAGTGCAGATCCTCTGGGACTGACGCAGCAGAGTTGGAATAGCTCTCCACAGGCAGAGCTGTTGTCCCAGGGCAGTAGTAGTTATTAAAGATGTTATGTTTGCTGATGGTAGATGCAGCAGTGGGAATGAGTGTTGAGGCAAGAATTCAGAGGACACAACTGGGTGCAGTTCCAAAGCTTTACTCACAGTTCTGTCTGCAGTACAGATGCCCGCTTGGTGCCGTGTCCTTCAGGTGAGGGGCTCAGTCAACTCCCAAGCAGATGGAGAACACCTTTCCATTACTCCCTTCAGTATAAGCCTTTCCTAGCTGTCTCACTGTTTTGCTTTCCCGCCTTTTCCTACACAACACCTCACAGTCATTGTCCCAGGCCAGCAGCCGTGGACCTTGCCAGATAACGTGCACAGTTTGTTTCCTTGCTCCCATTTGGCTGCCTTTCTGGCAAAGATAACTGTGGTTAGTTGCTGTGACCCCTAAATTTGCCACAGCTGTCGGCTTTCTAGCTGAGTCCTGTTGTCCACTCTACTAGGCTAGGGGCCGAGACCCTTCTGCAACCTGATCCGTCCACCTGATAGCAGTCAGCGTGGAACGAGCCCCACGGGTGGCCTATGCTCAGCCCGTGCCTCTTGGATACCCTCCCTCTACAGGGAGCTTCCTTCAATATCTACTCCATCCAGCAGCTCCTCCCAGCTAGGAGCTGCTCTGTTTACATCCTGCCACTGAACCTGACTTCCTACTGGTCCCCCTCTCTGAGCCAGCGCTGATGAGTCTGTCATACCGTCCACTGAGCCACCACTGTGCTGACACTTATACTGCCTGGGGACACAGTGAGACTATACATAAGGTCAATTTACCCACTGACCATTTCACTATACCTCTTGAAGGTGTACCCCAGTCCACATGGCTGGTTTCTACCCCAACATATTGGAGTGTGTTTATACTGAGCGGTCAGTACTTGATGAAGGTCCCCTCTGGGACCGAAATGTTGTTGATTTTGGACTACATTAAAATTTTCAGAATCATCAAAAGTTGAGTGCCAAGAGGGAATAAACAGACACGGGGCAAGTCAGGGATCACATCAGGACAAATCAGGATATACCAGAGTCAGATACACGTCGAAGGCAGAACTATAGCTGACACTGCCTGCAGGATGCAGTGGAGCTAAATAGCAAACCTGAGGCCAGACTGAGGCTGAGAAAAGTTAACCCCTGAAATTACCAGACCAGGAAGAAGGAAAGACAGGACTCAAAACCCGGTCTGGATCATGACAGTAGGCAGCTCTGTTACTGCAGCGTTTCAGAGAAGCTATAAGAAGAATATGTATAGATGACTAGTCCAAAAGGCAGGTCCCTGGCAGATTCTCGCTGCCTTAGCCTGACAGGTCTCTCCTTTTTTGTGTATATAGGGAAAGATCTATGAGACCAGGGGATTAGGAAGATGCCACTGGACCTCAGACTATTCGTCTGATACATATAGTCCTCCGCTGGTTTTCCAAGTGTGATTTTTCTGACACATGGCAGCATTTCAGAATAAAAAAAATCACGGCTGCATTAAAGGAGTTAGTGTCTGATTCATGCCGCCCTAGGATCTTGCAGCTTGAATCTAGTTGTCAGGTGCCATTTAATTGTACTCTTTACTTCATCTAACTTGCATCAAATTATAATTATTATTTCATACTATATTTTAGCAGTAAATGTAACAACTCATCTATAAAACAAATAACACTGAATAATAATTTTTGATGTTATTTCTGTTTAATTATTTATTGCTCATTTTTTATCAAATTTTGAAAGAGGCCATTACTGTTGAAATGTGTTAAAGAGGTTTTCTAATACTGATATATCGATGGCCTATCTTTTTTAGCATGGTTGATCAATTACAGATCATTAGGAATCCAAAACCAAGCACCCCTTACATATCAACGGTTTGTGGTTTGGTGGTGGTCGTTGGTAAACAGCTCTGTACATTGTCTAGTGGTAATTGACAGGCACTGCAGCTCCACTCCTATTAACTTCAAGGACAGATGATTCTTATAAAGTAGTGGACAGCCCTTTTAGTAACTAAAATTCAGGTAAAAATTGGACAGATGTCTCCAACCATTCATAGAGAATTAATGGAGTAGAGGTTTGTATGCTTAAAGGGGTTCTCAGAAAATGGAATAAACATGGAATCTTTGACATGACCTAAACTGCAGCTATCCTAGTAACGTGTCAGGATGGCTGCAAACTCAAGAAACAGAATTCGAGATGTATCTCAATCATCAAGCACAGCTGCCATCACAAGTAGACATACCCCTCTCAGCTGAGGAGCAGCGCTGACATGATATGGATTAAATATTGTTCACTGACTAATCACAAGGAAGACGGGAGGGTTTATTCTGCTTCAGTACACAGCAGTAGGAGTATACTCTGGGAAATAACGTGGATATACATAGGAGATGGTTCTGGAATAACTTTACTCATAGAGTGGCAATGAACTTGGTTGCATAGTCTATCAAGAAGCAATGTTGCTGGTGTTTAAAGTAATCTCAAAAGTTAACCAGTCAAACAGACATAGTAAATGAGCATTTACAGCAACAGTGTGTGTGGACTTGCAATGCTTATTCAACCTGCTGACAATTTCCTCAGCAGCTACTCCTTCACTCTGGTACAATATCTGTATCTCTCCCAATGCAGCACAACACACTGTCATTGTCGGCATTAAGTCAAAGCCTCTCTCCCAGCCAGCAGCCACCTCTTGTTTCAAGAAAGCCCTGCTATAGCATTCCTGGAAGACCTGCACATGCCTTCATCTTACAGAGTTACTGCTTTTCAGTTCTTTGTACGCAGGCACAAGTCTACCTCCTCCATCCTAAAGCTAAGTGCACACGTACCGGAACTCTCGCGGGAATTACCGCGAGAATTCCGGAATTCCATTCCGCGGGAAAATCGCATTTTAAATTCCCGCGATTTTCCCGCGGAAAAACTAGCATTTTGCAAGCGTAATTAGCTTGCAAAATGCTAGCGTTTTCCAAGCGATCTGTAGCATCGCTTGGAGAACTGATTGACAGGTTGGTCACACTCGTCAAACATAGTGTTTGACGAGTGTGACCAACTTTTTACTATTGAGGCCGCCTATGCGGCATCAGTAGTAAAAGATAAAATGTAAAAAAAAATAAAAAATGGTGTTATTCTCACCTTCCGGCGTCCCACGCATCCGTTCCCAGTAATCCTTTGCGAAAATGCCCGCGATGACGTCCGTTCTCGCGGGATCGCGATGTCTCACGGTAATTCGCGATGACGTCGCGCGAATGACCGCGAGACTTCGCGATCCCGCGAGACTGGACGTCATCGCGGGCATTTTCGCAAAGGATTACTGGGACCGGGAGCGTGGAGAGAGGTGGGAAGGCTGCGCGGGACGCCGGAAGGTAAGAATAACAATATTTTTTATTTTAAATTCTATTTTTTACAGGGATATGGTACCCAAAGCCCGGAGGACAGTCTCCTCTCCTCCGGACCGTGGGTACCATCCGCAATTGTTCTGCTTACTTTCCGCATGGTGTGCACAGCCACATGCGGGAAGTAAGTGGAACAATGCATTCCTATGGGTGCGGGATCGCAGTGATTCCGCAAATTAATGAGCATGCTGCGTTTTTTACCGCGAAGCGATTCCGCCGCGGTAAAAACCGCAGCATTAGCACAGCAATGCGGAATCCCATAGGAATGCATGGGATGCTTATTTTTCGTGTTTTCGCTGCAAAATCGCGCGGTTAGAACCGCCGCGGAAACGCAAAAAAAACGCCACGTGTGAACTCAGCCTCAGGGGTGACAAAAGTTTGACCTATGGCAGGTGCACTCTTACAGGAATAAGCCTCTATGCTCTCCTCTGTGGTGGTAATTCTGTCTCTAGAATCGTATTATTCTCTTGCTGGTGGTCTGGTCTCCCCTCATTGGACATGAAGACAGCAATACAGAAGCTTCCTTCTCTGATCCTCTGTGGCCCTCTTGATAGCTGTAAGCCAGGGCAAAACATATGACAATTGCCACAGACACTCACATTACTTGCTAGCGTTGAGTCAGGCACGTTTTACTGCTGGTGACCATAGTATTTTTTCCTTCTGCATATGTATAACCGCAGCAGGCAGGAAACAGGAATCTTTAATGCTCTCTGTCGGGGAGTGAGTGCACATTCTAATATTGACCCAAAGCTGTCCTCCGACCCAGGTGCGTTACCAGCAACTTAATGCATTAACTCTTTAGAAGACACAGCACAATGTCTCAGACCTCATAAATGCTATAAGTAGAGTTGAGCGACTTTTGGTTTTTTAGGGTCGAGTTTCATTTCATGAAACCCAACTTTTCCAAAAGTCGGGTCGTGCAAAATCGGCCGACTATAGGGAAAAGTCGGGGGTCCGACCGAAACACGAAACCCAATGTAAGTCAATGGGGAATTAAAGTCGGCAGTGAGAGGAGGACAGGAAACACACCTACAGTGCCCATTTGAATGCCAAAAGCATCAATTCTTAATACTTAAGCTTGTCAACCTTAATTTACTTCATAATACTAGTTACGCACTGAAAAATGGGGGTTATTTGGCTACAGTTGTGGGGGGGGGCTGGCTCCAGGTTTTCATGGGCCCAGGGCCAAAGAGCGCCCCTTTAACACATACCACAACTCATGATGCTCCGATACGGCAGAGAAATAGCAGTATAGTACAATGAAAAATACTTCACTTCTTACATCTCATGACTGATATCCATTTTAAATTCTCCAATACCTCCAAAAACGGACAGTATTTAACTCCATACAGTATTATGGCCAGCGCTTAGTGCGCTATACAGAGTCATGAGGCCCATATATTTCTCCATATGGAATCATTGATCCCATATAATGTTTCAAACCGTATATGATGAGCTCCACATAATGCTATAGTATATGTTGGTCCCAATGGATGAAGCTCCACTGTCTTATGGGCCCAAATAATGCTCCATATATAATGGGCCCCATTTCTACTGCTCTAGTGTATAATGGGCCCTGTAACTGCTGCTCCAGTGTCTGATGTCCACCTTTGGAATGCTCCAGTGGGCCCCATATATCATTCACCAGAGTATAGTGCTCCCCAAAAATTGCTGTCCCAACATTGAAAACAATTACATAAGTCTCCTTGCTAGGGAATCCCTGCACTACTCTGAACTCCTTGTCGTCCCCATCTTCCATCTCACTGCACTTGGCTGTTTAGGTCCTTCCACTGGCAGAGACACTTTTGCATACTATGCGGTGCCCTGTGCCAGTGCCATTGCCCATGAGTATGCCCCCCCACCTGGTCAAGGAACCTGCACTTTCATCTGCACCTTCCTCTTTGTGACCGTGTAAGGTGGAATAGTATTTGGGAAGGGGAACCTGAGTTTCCTCTGGGTCAGATTCTGGCAGTGTAGAGTGCGAGGGGAATGTAGTGGTCTGGGTCAATGTACCAGCAGCATCTTCCAGCAGTGGCTGGGCCTCAGTGCACTTGTGGCGTCCCCAAGTGTACGGTTGCCACTGTGGCATTACCTTCCTCCTAGGGAGTGTGTTGTCAAGCTTGGGAGCAACGAAGGATCTCTCTAGCAGTGAAACCAACACACAACACATTTCCCACTCCAGGCTAGCAGGGAGACCTCTGAACCTGACTGCTGAGGAGCTGCTCTCTGTGGTCGGGAGGAGGCAAGTTAGGGCACTCTGTGCAGGGAAGTGTGTGCACGTGAGAAGGGGAGCTGGAGGATGAGCAGAGTTAAGGCTCACTCCTAGCTGGAGCGCATGGTCCCGATTCTGGTCTCCGAGTTTGTAGGGACACCGACGTTCCTGCAGCAGAAACTGGGGGAAGTAGCAGCTATAAATGCTCTGTACCCAACTAAGGCTCGGAGGCCCCAGCATCGACGTGTGGGAGCCAGAAGGAAAAGGCTACAGCTGTCTGCCATACAAGTAAAGTCTGAGGAACATCTGTTAGACAGGAGGCGCTTCAGTGAACCACGGTCCTGTGAGTGCTTCCCCCACAAGCGCTAGAAAGGAGACGTTCAGGAAGGTACATGTTGGCGGAGTGTTGGAAGGGAGCTTTCCATTTTGGTCCCGGAGGTTGGCTGAGGTCCTGACCCGGAGGACACAGCACGGAGGCAGGCATCTGTGTAACCTGCAGACTGTGAGTAAAGCTTTGGAACTGCACGCTCTGGTGTCCTACAGTTATTCCAGCACCGCTACATCTGGGTACCAGCACCTACACCGCCTGTGCCTTTCCCCCATCACTACATCTACACTTCCCTGGGACTCCAGCTCCACCTGTGGGGAGCTTCACCATCTTTGCTGCACAACACCATCAGTCCCAGAGGATCTGCATGCAGCGTCGGCCTAACATCTATGTTGCCGAACACCACAGGTGGCGTCAAACTATCTATATAAACTCTTTACCATTATACCACGCCATTTACATGGGCGCCCAGGGCCACGGTCCGGGTCACCGCTGCTGTGACACATCCCACTGACACCGGCCCGGTACCGAGTACCCCACAGCCCTGGGAGGGCGACCCATATGCCGACTGCTGATCGGGCGGCGTTATTCCCACGAACCTCCAAACAGCGTCCATGAAGGCAAAGTTTTTGGTTTCCGGGGGCAGTATGATTGCAAAGCTGAACCTTAAAGGAATGTCCAAAAGGGCACCACCAGGAGTGGAGCCTGTGGCTTAATTGGACTCCACCCGGGAAACCACAACCATGCCACCTAAAGAAAAGATGCACACTTTGAAAGCTTTGTTGATTCTGTGTGTGGTGTGGTATGTGTGTTTGTAGTTGTGTTAGTGATTTCTCAGCTTTATTCCGTTAACAACCGAGACTCCGGCATGCCCCCGCAATACGCGTCAAGCTTACTAGAGGGATAAGCGAGGCTCTGGCACGTGAGATCGAGCCATAACAGGTCTAGCATTCCCGTACATGTCCAGGGCTGCATGCACGCTACACTGAAAGGACCAGCTTTTGTCGCTTACAGGTGCAGATAACCTGCTGAACTCCGTTAGTGATGGGGATCTGGGATTCAGATTATTCCCAGCGAACGATGATTTCCCAGTAAGTTCAGGTCAACCGCAATTCCGGAGTTAGGCCTAACCGTCATTCCTGAAAAAATTACGTGTCCAAACCACAGGTGCTGTAACTTGCTTAACAGCTCGGCAGCCGTTCTCAGGCCCAGTATGGATTCAACAACATTGTAGAAAGTTGATAAAGGGTACAGTTTCACCGGATAACACGTATATATGTAGCCTAGTTTACACATTAAAAATATATGTCTATAGATCAGGAGGCAGACTCAGATGTTCTCAGGCCCAGTATGGATTTGACCAGATTGTAGTTGGGTACTTTATCACTGGATAGCAGGTATATATAGCATAGTTTAAACATGTAAAATCTCTGTGTTCTCAGTATGGATTACACAGCAATCTAAAAAGTGGAAAAAAGGAAATGCATTTGAGGCGTACACAACTATATACTTTTGGTGTTATTTTTAAATCTTCATATATATTTCTGACTCAGTAATACAGTCCAGCCTCTCCGCAATAGGAAATGAGATGCATACAATTACTGACATAAAGGCTAGTGATTGCAGAAATCTAGGAATTATTATTCACGGGAAAAACTTCCGTCACAATTCTCAGAGGCGATGCTGACCCTCAATTAATTTGTGTGTTGAGACAGTGAAAACATTTTTTTGTGAATAAAGTCTTGCTGTATCGCACTTCCATTGATTCCATCACTGTTACTCATCTCAATCAAATTTTTATCACAGGGAGCGATGTAAACGTGGTGCTCACTGGCTATCATGATCTGTCACGTAACTTTGGAGTGCAAAAGACAGAAGCCACAGGCCGTAGGCGATTCTATTTGATTGGCATGAGAGGGCATATTTTAAAATGTGCGCCGGAATGTCACACGTTTGTGAGTAGGAAAACTGTGAAAGCTGATGATAAACCACCACTGCATGTCATTGTGAGTCAACGTCCATAAGAAATGGAAGCCATTGATCATCTGGAGCTAGAGCCCGGCCAGCAGGACAGGGCATAGCTACATCTTAACCATCATCTTTCAGTTCAATCAATTTGTAGTGGCACTCCCAGTGAAGGATTTGACAGCCCAGACTACACAGCGGAGGAGCAGGGAGAGGTAAACATTGCAAATGCTGGGGCCCTGCCCAAGCAAGGGGGGCACACTCGTGGGAGTCGGTACTGGCACTAGGCCCCTCATAGTATGGCGGTGTGTCTGACGGTGGGTGTGCACCACCACCGTCAGAGACACTTGATTGCACTATGAGGGACCCTGTGCCAGTGCCCGCGCCCAAGAGTCGGTCTAACCACCTGTCCAGGGCAACGGCACTCGCACGGTTTCGTGCGCTAGTTGGTGACCCCGGCCATGGGGGGGGGGGGGCAGCCCAGTTAGGGCGGTTTACAAAGTGGCATATGTTGATGTGGGACATTCAGCTGCTGCAAAAGGCAAAATAGGTCAAGTTCGCGGAATAGGAGGAGGACCAAAGCAAGCCATTTTTCTGGCAACCTATGTGTCATCAAGGGAAGGTGGGACAAAATCCTTGGAAACCCATGCATGGTTCATTTTAATGAAGGTTAGATCATCCACATTTTGGGTTGACAGACGGGTCCTTTTTTCTGTCAGGATTGATCCAGCTGCACTGAAGACTCTTTCCGATAGCACACTTGCAGCTGGGCAAGCGAGCTCCTGTAAGGCATATTGTGCCAATTCAGGCCAGGTGTCCAGTTTAGCGGCCCAATAGTCAAAGGGGAATGACCTGAGCGGGAGAACATCGATATGGGAGGAAAAGTAGTTTGTAACCATAGTTGACAAATGCTGTCTCCTGTCACTTTCCATCGATGCAGTATTACCAGTTGTGTGAGGGGTACTTGAAAAATCAGTCCACAACATTGTGATGAAACCCCTGTCTCCAACGCCACTTCTGCTGTGTGCACCACAAACACCTCTGCCAAGCTGCCCCCGGCCCGTACGGCTCGTGTGAGAACCATCACCGCTGCTGTGTGCTGGGAATGCCTCAACCAACCGGTTTACCAGAGTTGCTTGTTTATTAGCCAATATTAGGTCAAGGTTCTCCTGTGGCATGATGTTTTGTAATTTGCCTTTATAGCGTGGATCCAGGATGCTGGCCAACCAGTAGTCGTCATCGTTCATCATTTTGACAATGCGGCGGTCCCTTTTTAGGATCTGCAAGGCATAATCTGACATGTGGGCCAATGTTCCCGGTGTCAATGATGCACTGCGAGTGCTGGTTGGAGGAGCACTTTCTGGCAAATCCACATCCCTCCAGTCACGCACAAACCCTGTACCAGACCTTGCCACGCCAACATTTTCACTTGCCCCACGAGATGCATCCTCCTCCCCTAAGTAATCATCATCATCCTCCTCCTCCTCTTCTTCCTCCACCTCGTCCAGGAGAGGTCCCTGAGCAGACAATGGCTGAATGTCTTCAAGGATTCCCTCCTCCTCTTCCTCCACGTCAACATTGGCTGCAGACGCCTGCTCCTTAAGGTGCGTCAAAGTTTGCATGAGCAGACGCATAAGTGGGATGCTCATGCTTAGGATGGCGTCGTCTGCGCTTACCAGCTGTGTGCATTCCTCAAAACACTGAAGGACTTTACAGAGGTCTTTCAGCTTCGACCACTGCACACCTGTCAACTCCATGTCTGCTCTCAAAGTGCCTGGCCGTGTATCCTCCCACAAATGCATTATGGCCTGCCTCTGTTCGCACAGCCGCTCAATCATGTGCAGGGTGGAGTTCCACCTTGTTGCAATGTCGATAATGAGGTGGTGGTTGGGAAGGTGGAGCAATCGCTGCAGCTTCTGCATACGAATGGAGTGTACAGGCAACCGGCGGATGTGCGCGCACAGTCTTCGCACCTTCTGGAGCAGGGCTGTTAACCCCGGATAATTGTTGAGGAAGCACTGCACCACCAGGTTCAAGGTGTGAGCCAAGCAAGGTATGTGGCTGAGTTTTGAAAGGGCTATGGCTGCCACAAAATTACGTCCGTTATCACTAACTACCTTGCCTGCCTCAAGATGTATACTGCCCAGCCATGACTCAGTTTGTCGCTGAAAGTACTCGGCCAGCACCTCCGCGGTGTGTTTGTCGCCCAAACACATCATCTGCAACACAGCCTGCTGACGCTTTCCACTAGCTGCTTGATAGGGGGACACCTCGTGTGCAACAGTGGCAGCTGCAGATGGAGTGCTCGTATGACTGCGCTCTGTGGACGAGCTTTCGCTTCTGGAGGAGGAGGAGGAGGAGCGTCAAATGCCTACAGCCAACTGTTTCCTATACCGTGGGCTAGGCAGCACTGTCCCACCACTGCTGTCTCCTGTGGACCCTGCATCCACCACATTAACCCAGTGCGCAGTGATGGACACGTAACGGCCCTGGCCATGCCGACTGGACCATGCATCAGTTGTGAGGTGCACCTTTCCACTCACTGACTGCTTGAGTGCATGGACAATGCGGTCTTTCACACGATGGTGGAGGGCTGGGATAGCTTTGCGAGAGAAGTGGTGACTGGGTAGGTCATAGCGTGGTACTGCATAGGCCATGAGTTCGCGGAAAGCTGCGCTTTCCACCAACCGATAGGGCATCATCTCTAACAAGATTAGTTTGGCAATGTGGGCGTTCAAACCCAGTGTACGCGGATGAGAGACTGAGTACTTTCTTGACCTACTCATAGTCTCTGGGAGGGTGAGCTGGACTTGAGAGCTGCATATGGTGGAACTAGCAGTGGACAGGGCGGACTGAGAGAGGGTTGATGATGGTGATGGAGTTGGTGTTCTTTCTGATGGCCTAGATTCAGTCTTTCATTGATATAACAGTGGGATTCCCTGACTGCTTTGGCCTTGCAACGACACCTCAACATTTGATGCTGTGCTAACCGGTGGGCTTACATTGGGGGAAACAATGTAGCGTTGCTGACTACCTTCTTTGTGATCAGTTGCACATATGGTACTTGAGGTTTGGTGTTGTGTCCACGCTTGCAAGTGCATGCTGGTTAAATGTCTAAGCATGCAACTGGTATTCAAATTTTTCCCTCGGCTAAAGGTCTTTTCGCACTTCTTACAGATAACCTTGGCCTGATCATGAGGATTTTGTTCAAAAAAGTGCCACACTGCACTCTTCCTACTTTGGAAGACATTTTGCGGCCTAGCACGCTGTGCTATTTTGACCGTCTGGACAAGCTGTCCAGCAACTCTTTTGATTTTTGGAACCTGTCTTTGGAGTGCTTCGGGCCTGCCAGATAACAGCTGTTGCGATGTCGATGTCTGCTGTGGATGCTCCTCCTCCTCATCTGAGCTATTGGAAGCAGCACCCTCTTCCCCCAATGGATGCCAATCTGGGTCAACAACTGGGTCATCCATCACCTCCTCTTCAATGTCATGTGCACCTTACTCTGTGTCACCGTGTATGGTGGTATAGTATGCGGGAATGGGCACCTGAGTCTCATCAGGGTCAGAATCTGGCTCATTACACTGCGAGGACAATGTAGTGCTCTGAGTGAATGTACCAGCAGAATCATCCATCAGCGGCTGTGCATCAGTGCACTCCATGTCAGATTCATCTTGGCCTGGGTAATTCACCACTTCACTTGATAACCCAGGCATGGTATGTGAAAACAGCTCCATGGAGTAATCAGTTGTATGGCCTGCGTCATCCTTCAATCTTGATTGGGGTGAAGGACACAAGGAAAGGTGTGGTTCATGAACATGAGCCTCCAATGACGACTCAGTGCTTTTATTTTTTACAACTTCAGAAGAGGAGGCGATAGAGCTGGAGACTGAGTCAGCAATGTAAGCCAAAACGTTTTCCTGAAGCTCTGGCTTTAAAAGTGGCTTGCCAACTCCTAGAAAACTAAGCCTTCGAGGCCTTGTGGAGCCAGACGATGACGCAGGCTCAACACCTCCTGCATTCAGTCCTATTTTGCTTTTGCCACTACCATCAGATCCACCACCAACACCATCATTACCAGCTGGCAACCCCCGCCCAATTCCACGGCCTCTTCCAAAAGCCTTCCTTATTTTTGGTAAAAATGTACACAAAATCCCACAAACTATATAGTAATGTAAAACTAGGTACAAAGTGTATATAGGACAGGGGAGATGTAGAATTTCTGAACACACTTGTGGACACTGTTGGATTGTGTAAGGCCCAGTAAATATCACACCGCTATGTCACAGGCTCAATGTCGCTGGTGTGAAAAATGTCACTATAGGACAGGGGAGATGTAGAATTTCTGAACACACTTGTGGACACTGTTGGATTGTGTGAGGCCCAGTGAATATCACACCGCTATGTCACAGGCTCAATGTCGCAGGTGTGAAAAATGTCACTATAGGACAGGGGAGATGTAGAATTTCTGAACACACTTGTGGACACTGTTGGATTGTGTGAGGCCCAGTGAATATCACACCGCTATGTCACAGGCTCAATGTCGCAGGTGTGAAAAATGTCACTATAGGACAGGGGAGATGTAGAATTTCTGAACACACTTGTGGACACTGTTGGATTGTGTGAGGCCCAGTGAATATCACACCGCTATGTCACAGTCTCAATGTCGCAGGTGTGAAAAATGTCACTATAGGACAGGGGAGATGTAGAATTTCTGAACACACTTGTGGACACTGTTGGATTGTGTGAGGCCCAGTGAATATCACACCGCTATGTCACAGACAGAAATTGGCTAGTGTATGACAAACTACAAGGTGTATATAGAATTGGGCAGAATAGGAATCTCCCTAGAGTGTAGGCCTGTAAGAACGGAACATGTGTCCGTAAAATTGTCAAGCTCCGTGTTTTTTTAGTATACGGACTGACACACGCTGTCTCACTATAGTTTTGAATGTGATCAAAGAGCAAATATACATAACTGTTTGAAAACCAGACAAAACTAGAAGGTGGAGGTCTGTAAGAACGGAACAGGTCCTCGACTTATCCTTACAGAGTCACACACAGATAGCTTCACTGTGGCCGTGATAACAGCCGTTACACAGTACTGTCTGAGGAGCGTACACCGCTGTTTGGTGTGAAAAAATGCACGCTCAGTACCTCACCAGGACAAAAAAAAAATTTGGATTGCTTTTAAAAAAACAGTTTGCAGAGCAGTGGGAAAACAGCAATGCAGCTATCAGGAAGCCTTATAAGGCTGCCTAACAACCAACACAGCTGATCCAGCAAAATATAGCCTCCACTTGCACTGCACACACAGTGACTGGTGTGTTGTACAGGCAAAATCGCTAGCAGCAGAAGCAGTTTTTGGTGTCTTCTTCCCTGCCTAACGCTCTCCCTACAGAATCAGCAGCAGCAGCAGCTCTCCCTATTCTGAGATCAGCATGACTAACATGGCGGTCGGCGTGCACGCCCTTTTATACCCCCTGTGACGCCCCCCAAAGCAAGCCAATCACTTGCATGCCCTTCTCAAAGATGGTGGTGACCCCTGCCTATGTCATCACGTTGCCCACAGTGTCCGTGGATCCTGATTGGCTGAAAAAGGGCGGAAAACAAACTTTTGAAACTTGACTTTGGCGCTAAAGTCGCCGAGCTCGTGGCCGACCTCACCCTAGGGTCGGGTTTCGTTTCATGAAACCCGACTTTACCAAAAGTCGGCGACTTTTGAAATTTTTCGACCCGTTTCGCTCAGCTCTAGCTATAAGCCCTTTGAAGACTTTGAATAAATATATCTCCTTAATATGATTTTATGAATACTTATGATGTGATTTCCTTTCTGCATTGGACAGCACACCCGCATATTACCGCAACAGATATCCTCTGTAACTTTCCTTATCTTGCAAGGACATTACTGACCCAGCATTTGTCCCATAAAACAATGATCACTCAAGTGACATTCACACTTCTTGGGGTATATCTCTTTGTACCTTCCTTCGAGTGCTGTACAAATCGGTCGCCACCTGCGCCCATAAAGTACGTCCTAATGCTGGCAGTGGTGTTAGGATGTAATATTTTATCGCAAGTGCCTCAGTGTTCAGTAGAGAATGCTGGATGCACGTGCTCACAGTTCAAGAAGAAATTAAAGCGCTGGTGGCCATCAATACACAACTGTCATCACAAGCATTGCGGTCCCCAGGAATCTTTTCGGGGGGGGGGCAGGATAAACGTTCATCATGGCCTGTAAAGGGTGCTTGGGTCTGCTGCAGACCATAGGTATGAACTATGCTGTGAGACCGTGACATTACAAGTGGTTGGAGATTTCTTTGTTTCTCCAAGATTCCTCTCATATGCATCCCAGACTCTTTCTGGATAAAACTTACAATGTATACATTTCTAAAAGCTTTGGTAATTCACTGCCTGGCTTGGTTTTCTCTGTAGTCCTCAGCCAGTCCAAATGTTGCTCTGACTAATCTTTGGATTTAGAAATGTGAAAGTGTAAAGAATGTGCATTTTTCAGAGGAAAATTGGCTGAAAACATGTGTCTGTCCAAGAGAATCTAATGCTGAGGTCTACCATAACTGTAGAAAAAAGACATGGACCACTTATCCATATAGTAGACATTGAGCTACTGTGGATAAGCTGGAGCGCCCTGCCAGGACTGTGGGGCACTCGATACCGGGCCAGTCCTTAAGGGGATGCATCACAGCAGCAGTGACCCGGTCCGTGGCCCTGGGGGTCCAATAAAATTTATGGAAAGGGGAATTAAAGTTTTTAAAGTATAATTTGTAGTTTGTGACGCCACCTGTGGTATTCGGCAATAAAGATGTTAGCTGACGCTGCTGAGGAGACCGCTGGAGCTGATGGTAATGCAGCAGAGTTGGTACAGCTCCCCACAGGTGGAGCTTGTCCCAGGGCTGTATATATGGAAATGTTGGTGATTATAGTACTGAGTAGTTGTCGCAGCAAATAAAGGGAAGGACACAGCAAAATGCAGTTTTCACTTTTTTACTCACAGTTTGTGATGTAATCCAGGGCACTGATTACAGTTGGTATTGGAGGTCCATTCAGCCTGGAAGCAGTTTGGGGTCCATATAGCCAGGTGGGTTCAGAGTAGGCCTCCCTGTTGTGCTGTATGCTAAGGTCCTTGCTGCCTAAAGCTATGCTCAGTCCTCAGCTCTTTTCTGTTCCTTTAGTTCTTACCTGTATAGCAGGCAGCTTGTGCCTTTTGTAGGTGTCACTACTTCACTGTGGCTCCGGCTCTGGCCTGTTGCTGCTGTACCTTCAGGTGTTATGGTGGGGCCAGGGGACCTGCCATCCCCTGTCCTCCAGATTTAGCTGTTGGGGCTTCAGCACCCACACAGCCTCGGACTCCGGTGTCCAATCTTTAGCACTTGACCCTGAGGTGAGCTTAACTCTAGCTCCACTCCTCAGGTCCTTCATTCACGTCCACTCTCCTCTCTGTCTCCCTCAGACTGACCAACTAACTCCACCCCCAGCCCAGAACTTGCTGGAAAGCTCCCCTGAAACTGAGTTAAGAGCTCCCCCTTCTGGTCTGTAGTAGGAAAGTGTTATATGTTGTACCTGGCCGGTGAATCCCTCCTTGCTTTCAGGCATGACATCACCCCCCCGGGAGGGAGGTAATGCCACTGTGGCAACTGGACTCCTGGGGTGCCACATTAAGCAAAGTTGTCACAGCTGAAAACAAGGTACTTAGTTTACATTTTGATCAGAATGAATAAGCCCACTGCCCCATCATGGCATCCCTCTCAAAGAGTCCCAAACCTGTTAGGTATAACAATGTGCAGTAGCCATCAATGCCTGACACTGCACCAGCAGTTGGAGCAATGGTGGTGCCCCATAACACTCATACTGCCAGTCAAAAACTTACACGGCCAAATCACCCCACAGACACTGCACCACAGTGTAGCGGTGACAGGACAACACTGCCTGGCAGAGCTCAAGCACATTGCAGTAGATGAGGAGGCAGAAACAAGCATGTGCTTTATTAAAAGACAAAGGATATAGATACATGGACTGATAGCTGGAACATGCCACAAAAGCTTCACTTCAGCTATTGCAGTGTAAAGTTGTATACAAACAGTATAAACAATTTCTACAGACTACTCTCTTCTAAATTCCTATCTGGCTACTGCAACTAGAGAACCCTGCTCTATACCTTAATGCAGTTGAACACCGGTATCATAATCACAGTTCTGCAGTGGTGAGGAGAAAGTTTGCTAGCTTCTGCATGTTTTTCCGATGTAGTGGAGCAGAGTTTGCTGTGTTTAATTTTTCCTTCAGGTTAAGGATTCCATCTTCTTCTGGGTACGGGCAAGTCTCATCCCACTTTGAATGCTGAGTGGTCACTGGTACCCCAGTTACCACTAGTCCAAGTGCACACAAATCAGAGGAGGGCATTGTCTCTTAAAGTCACTGCTTAGTTCCGTTCTTAGCAGGGGCTGACCCCTACAACAGCAACAATGATGTTTGCCTAGCTGCAGTAGATCAATGTATATAATATTTGAATGTGTGGTCCATGCCTTTTTCTATGGTTAGGGCGTAATGCTGAGGTCTGCTAGTTTTCAGTGGCACTTTTATCTCTGATGTGAAGTAGCACCTACTATCATTATTGAATTTATTGGGGTGGTTACTAGTATACCACCTGAATAGTCAGGGACAATAATGTCTAGTAATTGTGCAGCCTAGAAGACCTAACACTAAAGGTCAAGAGGAACCCTGTTTGATCACATCTTCTGTGTCACTGTGTCAGACTGCATCTCAGTCATTGAAGACAGATCTTAGGCCAGGGTCACACTAACCGACGCAAAGTACGGTCCGTAGTTTACATGCGTAATATGGATGAATAACCCCTAAATAGTGCTCTGTATGTCATCCGTAAGCAAGGTGTGGTCGCGTATTTTGCGCATGTCAGCATCCGTATGGAATCCGTATGGAATCCGTATTGCGAGATGTTCTCGCAGGCTTGCAAAATGGACA